>NC_056726.1:1016131449-1016170291 GCF_019279795.1 Protopterus annectens | reverse complement strand
ATAACTGCTTTCAAACACAGAGCTTTAGGAGTGGTTCCCCACTGTTTGTTTTGTGTGATAACTGCTTTCAGACACGGTGCTGTATGAGTGGTTCCCTGTTGTTTGTTTTGTTAGATAAATGCTTTCAGAAATGGTGCTGAATGAGTGGTTCCTTGCCGTTTTTTTTTTTTTTTTTGATAACTGCTTTCATTCACAGTGCTGTATGAGTGGTTCCCTGCTGTTGTTTTGTCTGATAACTGCTTTCAGACACGGTGCTATATGAATGGTTTCCTGCTGTTTGTTTTGTCTGATAACTGCTTTCAGACACAGTGCTGTATGAGTGGTTCCCTTCGGTTTGTTTTGTCTGATAACTGCTTTCAGACACAATGCTGTATGAGTGGTTCCCTGCTGTTTTTTTGTATGATAACTGCTTTCAGACATGGTGCTATATGAGTGGTTCCCTGCTGTTTGTTTTGTGTGATAACTGCTTTCAGACATGGTGCTGTATGAGTGGTTCCCATTTGTTTGTTTTGTGTGATAACTGCTTTCAGACATGGTGCTGTATGAGTGGTTAGGTTTATAGCTTTCCTCACATGCATAATTACTGTATTTATTTAAGCGTTTTAGAGAGTTCTATTGAACAACATTGGTCCGGATTCATGAAGGCTTTCAATGAGTCTAAGAGTAGAGTAAGACTCCAGATAGCCAATATGTCTGCCGAGCGATCCAGGAACAGCCGACAGGGGCGTGCCTGAGAGCTCCTAAGACTACCCTTGCATGGACAGTGTTATGTTATGCAAATTACCTCATTTGCTGCTGAAAGCTATGCAAATGAAGTAAATTTGCAATCCAGGAAACACTAACTTGTCTGAGTCAGAGTAGTGTTATTTGCAGAAATGTACTCCGTTGGTAACAGAGTACCGTTCTGCAAATAGCAAAACTGAGCTATGACAGCTCCAAATAAAGGATGCATCCAGTTGAGGAAGCATGCCAATGGCCAAATATAAGGCCACTGGCATTTTTATCATTTGCAAAATAATAAAAAATAATTCCCCCCTGATCTCCGAAGCGTAGCGCAGCGTAAAAACCAGAAAAAAAAATAAAAGCCAAAAATAGGCATTTTATTAAAAATATTCATCTGCCATGCAGGTGAATGGCAGGCTGAAGACAACATGGCTACTGAGTAGTGTTTGCTATGGGGGGAAGCTCAGTCTGAGAGATGTAATCAAGCAATACTAGGCAATCCTATGCAAATGAGGATAAGGATAGTGAATCCCAATTTTGCCTGCCATGTGAATCATGTCCTTAGAGTGTAAGAGTATGATTAGGGGAGTAATAGAGTAGAAAACAGGTGACATCATGAGGGGGTATGTATCAAAGACTGTAAGCTTATTGGAGAAGAGTGGCATGTGTTTGCTGTAAGTGACTCAGGACTGGAAGAGGCGTGTCTACAGTTGTCTTAACTGAAATTCAGAAACCGAAGGTGTATGCCGTGGATATCACCAAAGTTTCTTGCAAAGATGCTTACACTGTGTGCGTGCGTGTGCGAGCCTGTAAACCCGTCTAAGCCTGTGTGCACATGTGTGCGCCCGTGTAAGCCTGTGTAAGGCTGTCTAAGCCTGTGTGTGCGCATGTGCACCCGCCTAAGTCTGTGTAAGCCTTTGTAAGCCTGTGTAAGCCTGTGTGCACGCGTGTGCACATGTTTGCGTGTCGCTGCCCCCTGTGGAAACAGAAAGGGAAAAGGAAGGAAAAGAAGTAGTAGGAAGTTAACCAAGGAGAACTAGCAGAGCTGCCAGGTGAAATCAATCAGAATCAGCCAATTACACAGGCAGTGCAGTAGCCCAGCCCAGCCCAGCCCAGCACTTAAAACTCTGCAAACAACATTCCCCCATGTCTTTCTCAGAAACACTGCAACACTGCAGTCTACAAAGAGAAGTGAAAACTTAAAAAGCTCAACTGAGACAAAAAATGTTAGGGGCTGCCATTGCTATTATAAGGCAACATGTGCAAGATGCTGAGGATGGTGCCAATGTGAATGCTGCTGAGCAACCCACAGTGAGGAGATGGAGAAGAGTGTACAGACCCAGTGTAACTTACCAGGGGCTACATGAGCTGGAGATAGTGGAGCGCTAGAGAGTGGACAGAGACCTCCTGCAGCAAATTGTTGTGCTGTGCAGGCCACGCCTCACACACAAAACCAACAGAGGGGAACCCATCCCAGTGGAAACCAAGGTATGTGTTGGCCTAAGAATACTAGCAACAGGTACCTTCCAGAGACGAACTGGTGATATGATGGGGATATCACAGGCATCAACATCCAGGGTACTGCACCAGTTCCTGAATGCCATGTCAGCACATGTCGGTGATCATGTATACTTCCCCAATTCCCATGAGGTATTGGCCAGCAATATGTGTCTCTTCCAGCAAATAGCGGAATACCTGAGGTAGTGGGTGCATTTGACTGCATGCACATACACATCAAAGCACCAGCCGGTGAGTGGGGTAGGGCCTACATCAAGAGCAAGGGCTTCCCCTCCATCAACTGCCAGGTCATGTGCAATGCCCAGGGCATAATACTGAATGTGTGTGCTGGCTGCCCTGGAAGCTACCATGATTTCCATATCTGGCATCTGATGCAGCTGTACCAGACATTTGCCAATGGGGACATCCCTGACGGTCACCTAGTGGGGAATGCTGGATATGTACTGGAGCCGTGGCTGATGACACCCATCAGAAATGCACACACACCTGAACAAGAACTCCATAATGAGGCACATGCACATATACGAAATGTAATCAAGCGTGTGTTTGGGATGCTCAAGTCACAGTTCTGGTGCCTGGACACATCTGACGGAGCCTTGCAGTACTCACCAACTACATGTACCCAAATTGTCATTATAAGTGCCATGCTACACAATATGATTCTGAGAAAACAGCTGCAGCAGGAACAGCATGGGGCAGGGCCAAGCAGCCCCCCACCATTGCCAAGGCCTGCACAGGCACAGCGTGACTCAGAGGAGGAACAACCTGAGCCTGCCCTAGTAGGCAGAAGGAGGTGTGCCCAGTATGCCTTGACCTTGGCAAAGAGGCAACGCATATCACATACATTGGCTCAGTAGGAACCCTGGAAATTATACCTCTCTCTGACTCGCACATAAAATAAAAGGAATGCCTAACTTGACACTACCTGTTTCCAAACATGTATAGGGAGTGTAGTATGTGCATCCGACATAGGCAGCCCTGCAGCACCACCTGAGGCATGATTGCCATGTTTCAAGCAATATAAAGCAGTGCTAAGCAACTTTTACCAATATTTAGTATATGTAAACAAAATTGCCCGTGCTAACTAGCGCAATGCCAGGCAATGTTGAGCAATGTTGGGCAAGGTCGAGCAAAGCTGAGCAAAGACAGGTAAACATGCTCATATTAGCTTTACTGTCCCTTAAGCAGTCTGGTCTGCCCAGCATGAAAATAAAAAGCAGTGACAGGGCTCAAACCCAGAATACTGTGCACTATAGTCACAGTACTGAACCACTAAGCCATGATAGCATTTTAGTAGCACAGACACAGCAGGACAATTGTACAGTAATGCAAACACAAAGAAATGCTGTAACATGCCCCTAAAGATGCGCAGACAGAGAGCATCAGGCCAGGCGGTGTGATGTGGGTTGTGTAGGCTATGAAGTTGCAATCTAATATATGTGGCATTGGACGCTAAGAAGTGTAGTACAGTAGAATGCCTCAAGCCAGTATGATAGGCAACAGTACAGACTGAAATGGTGTACCATACATAGCAGTGCAGCAGTGCAGGCATAGCAAATGTGTATAAGTGTCAGGTGAACCCCTCATCATATGTACACCCACAGTAACAATCAAGTGTGCCCCTGGGTAGAAATGTACAAAGAATAGCTGTCCCCCCTGTAAGTAGAAATGTTGATAAGTCTATGCAAAGTGTCTCATGGAAGCCCTGCAGGCACAGCACGATCCCTGTTGATCTATGACACAAAGGTGAGGCCTGCTGTAAAAATACAATTTGATTTTCCATACACATATAGTATAAATGTCTATACCGGGCGTGCTCACACACTCCAACAAATGTAGTGGATTTCATTCAGCATCACACTGAAAGGTCATACTGGCATGCTCACACACATGCCAAATACGGAGGTGATAATAAGGGATCTATGGACAAATGTGGATAGACATCTCTACTTCTAGAAACACATTCACAAAGTTGTCAGAAAATCATGCTATGTGTTCACACAAACTGCCAAGGTCTGTGCATGTAGGTCAAAGGAGGTTCCCAGTACTCATCAGTCATCAGACCCATCAGAGAGTACCACAGCACACTTGCGATTAATCTGACTAGGCACGTTCATCAGCCAGAAAGACCACTGAAGTACCCTAACAAGAGGATTACTGGCCTCAAACAGTTGCCCCATGCAACAAGACTGAATGTAACCCAATCTGTACTCTGTTGCATACTGTCTACTCAGGAGATCTCTGCCCAACAGACAGGTCCATGTCATGGCTACACTCAGATCTGTTCTGAATTACAGCTCAATGGCACTAAATATACAGACCCAACTGATATTGCCAACATCCTGGCAGATAGGATCAGTGTTAACTGTACCCCCCTCTCACCCATGAAAGAGCACATCTCTATAATGGAAGACTGCAAAGTTGCTGTCATCACGGCTGCACAGGTAAAAAACACTCTCCAAAGCCAGTATCACAGCAGCCATGAGACCAGATAATTTCACAGGCTGTGTTCCACACAAACCACAGAACGAACAGGCACCACACTGACGTACCATGTGCAGTCATAGCCTCACCTCATGCTTTGTCCCTGTTGAATGGTGTACAGTGATGGTTATCCCACTACACAAGGGTGGAGACACCATGGACCCTAGGAACTAGTACCCCATTAGCCTGACGAGCCCACTCTTCAAGGCCATGGAATGTATCATCATACAACATATAAAAAATTACATTTGTAATCCCCAAACCCTGGACCACAACCATGTTGGGTTTGTAAAATGCAGATCATGTCACCTAAACCTGATAGATGACATTGAAACAGTCAACAGAACCATCGACAAGGGTAAGGTGGTTCACACAGCCTATGTTGATCCTGCCACAACTTACAACACCACCCCACACTCTGGAAATATAGATAAACCCACTAAACTAGGTATAAATTGCTATGTCACAAGATGGGTTGCCAACAGGCTTACTGACAGAACACACACTGTGAAAGTAGCAGACTCCAAGTATGACTTTGGACCAGTGATGAGTGCAGTACCACAAGGTCCAGTCCTGGGTCTTGTCCTGTTTAGTATCTACTTCCCTGAAGTAAACTTTAACATGGAAGGTCTGTGGCTACTGACGTTACCAGAGGACTGCAAACTAGGAGCCATAATTGTAAACATTAAAGATGTGGACATCCTACAAAAGGGCCTCATTGAGACAGATGGCTGTTGTCAAAGCCATGGGCTCTAGCTCAATGCCAAAAGGTGCATTGTCATCCCCTTTGTTAAAAACTCTGTAGCCAAGAACTACAACATAGGCGGTAGTATACTTAACACTGAAAGTGTGAAAAGAGACCTTGGTTCACAGGTGAACACTGGACACAACTGTGATAATCACATCCCCACAGTAGTCAGGAAACCCTGCTATGTGTCGCACCTCATCACAAAATCTGTCTCATGCAGAATAGAAGAGGACATTGTTCCCCACTACTCATCACTCACTAGAACTATAATAGAGTACAACGCCACTTTTGCTATGTACCTCACAAGACAACTACAATAACTGGAAAGCCTACAGCAATACCTCACAAAGAGCATTAGCGGCCTGAAATACATGCCATACACAGACCATCTCAAAATGCTCCATCTGTACTCCCTTGCATATCGCCTACTCAGATGTGTTCACTGCCTAACATACAAAGCTATGTCAAATGCAGAGCTGTTGGACATGCTCCACATAAAACACTCACAATCCCTCTGACCTTTGGACCCAAAACCACGAGTGAAATACAAAAGGAAGGGGTGTACCCATTTACCTTATGGATACCCACACCTTCAGGTTAGTGGCACAGCATGAGGCCTTGGAGACCATGCAAGTGCAACTACCATTGGGCAAAGCTGCTCATCAGATTGTAGCCTGCTACAGATCACCTACCTTGTCACAGGAACCTCACTCAGTATTCCTGAGAACAGTGGAAAATATAAAGGTCCTATCAAAAACCATTATATGAGGTGATTACAACTACCCAAACATTGAGTGGGAGAATTACTTGTGTACAACATCCTTTGCCCAATGTTTCCTAGAGTTTAAAAGCTCTAACACCCCAGAACAGCTGGTCACCATACCCACTAGAGGTGACACCATACTGGACATGATCTTCACCAACATGGGCTACCAGTGTTCCACAACAGAGATAAAACCCTCGCTGGTAATATCAGATCATAAAGTAATCACACTGGACATCCACATCCCACCCCCCCCACCCAGTCAATGAAACCACATGAAGACATTTTCAAAAGCAAACTGCACATGTCCCAAGACAAAAGTGGAAAGTTCCAAAGCCCTCTTGCTATAGGATAATGGTATACAATCTGCTGAATCAGTTACAAGTGCATCCTGTGAGCATCTACAGGGATGCATGGATCGAGACATCACAAATAAAACCAAGATGCACTCCTCCAAAAATAAGAAAACAATCTGGTGGTTGTTACCCATAAATAAGCTATACAACAGAAGGAGGAAATGAACACATGATAGAGCCAACTTCACTAAAGGAAAGGCATCACTGATCATTATTAAGAAGAAGCAATGATCACTCATAAAATAATTCAAGGACACTTTCAAAAGACAAAGTGCCAAGGACTGTAAGAATAACAACCACAAAGCCTGCGGTAGCTATACCAGAGATGTAGGTGTCAACTTCCAAATATGCTGTCAGCTACTGACAAATGGCAAGGAATACACTGAACCAACTTTCCTTGCCCACATCCTGGGGGACAAGTTCAGTGTAAACTTCCCCCCATCACCCCCAAAAGAGCATGTGTCCATCACAGAAGGATGCAGAGCCTCTGATGTCATGGACATGCAGGTAAAGACAGCCCTCTTCAAAGCCAAGAACACAGCATCAATGGGACTGGATGGTGTCCCAGGCTGCGTCTTACACTAGGCCCAAAAGGAACTACACCCTCACCTACATTCACTGCTCAGACTCAATCGTACCACAGGGTATATACCCAAAGAATGGCATACACTAACAGTCATCCAGCTCCACAAAGGGGGTGCCACAACAGAACCTGGAAACCATTGCCCTATATGTCTACTCAGCCTGGTCTACAAAGCTATTGAGCAAATTGTCATGGAACCCATAAACAGAGACATTAGGGACCTCCAGACACTGGACTCTACACAACCTCGCCTTGTTAAAGGCAGATCCTGCCTCCTAAACATAGTTGACTTACTTCAAACAGTTACCAAGGACATAGATGGAGGTGAAAGTAGTCCACACAGCCCACCTGGACCTCACTAAGGACTTTTTACACCATTCTCCACTCTGTCATCATGGACATGCTTACCAGCCTGAACATTAACAGCTATGTCACAGGATGTGTGGCCAAGTGGCTCACAGATCAAACACACATGTTCAGAGTTGCGGGTGCCATGTCCGACTCTAAGACAGTCACAAATGGCATCCCACAGGTCTTGGTCCTGGAACCCCACCTGTTCAGTAGACACTGCTCAGAGGTACAGGCAAGCACGGGAGGAGTATGGCTGAACAGGTTTGCAGATGACTGCTAACTGTGGTCCATAATCGAGTCTATGGCTGACACACACATCCTCAGAAGGGGCTTACAGAGACAGATACCTGGTGTCAAAACAATGCCCCAAGAAAAATGCCAAAGAATGCATAGTCATCCCCTTTGGCTAAAACAAAGTGCAAACAAATTACCACATAGGTGGTACTCCAGTATGTATGGAGAAAGTCATGAAGGCCCTAGGGACACAGTTAGATAGTAAACTCTCCTTTGATGATCACATGGCCAAAGTGTTTAGACATTCCTTCTATGTAGCCCACCCAATGTCACCTAATGAAACCCACTTTGTCTAGTCTGATGATGTCACCATCCTACAAATATACCTGTGGAAAGTAGAGCTCACAGTAATGTGTATAGTGTGTCATATAAATGTGTACACCTGCAGTATTATAAACCAGTTAGGTAGGGGTTTGAATCCTGCACTTGACAAGTGTGCGTGTGTGTGTGTGTGTGTGTGTGTGTGTGTGTGTGTGTGTGTGTGTGTGTGTGTGTGTGTGTGTGTATGTATGTTTGTGTGTGATCTCCTTGGATAGGAGCAACCTTTTTGCAGAGTACTCAGACATCTTAAAAGTGGTATACTAATCCTTGTCAGGTCTGATGATGTCACCATCCTACAAATATACCTGTGGAAAAGAGAACTCACAGTAATGTGTATAGCGCGTCATGTAAATGCATACTCCTGTAGTATCATAAACCAGTTAGGTAGGGGTTTGAATCCTGCACTTGACAAGTGTGTGTGTGTGTGTGTGTGTGTGTGTGATCTCCTTGAAGAGGAGAAACCTTTTTTGGAGAGTACTCAAACAACTTAAAAGTGGTGTACTAATCTTTGTCAGTTCTGATGATGTCACCATCCTACAAATATACCTGTGGAAAAGAGAACTCACAGTAATGTGTATAGCGTGCTGTGTTAATACATACTCCACTAGTATCATGAAGTAGTTAAGTAGGGGTTTGAATCCTGCACTTGGTGAGTTTGTATGTGCTCTATGTGTGTGACACTGTTGGTCAATGGGTTGTGGGTTTTGCTTTTACTACTGTATGACATATCAGCATGACACCAGTATGTGCATTGCACATGTGAGATTGCTGTGTGTCAAATACATATACGTACATGTGACCTCAATTATTGCATGTGTGGGAACCCTGCTTTCTCCAAGAACACAGCTGTCATCTTTTCAAGAGGGTGCTGCTGCTTTCCAGACCTTAGGTCACATCTGTATGCTTGTCACAAGGCCAGCCACTGCAGTGATCCCTGGCCTATGTCATCCATGTCACACACACTCATTACGGTTTCTATAGAATTGTGTGAGTGAGGGTTTATGGCCGAGGTATATGTCAGACCTGTTCAAACGCAGCAAGGTCTATCAATGATGGCTATTCATTATGGGTGTACAACAACCTTTGTGGATATGCATGTGGACCCCTTATTGCTTATGTGATCCACCGAGGGATTTAAACATACCTTTGGAAATGTGATTATCAAAGGAGAGATGACGTACCACTTGGTTGCATGTACACATCGGTACCTGTTCTTCATGTTGGTGGCTACTACCTATGTGGTACTGTGAGGATACTATGTTCCATAAAGGTGGATGACTATGCTTTGGTTGGCTTATAGCTTTACAGCATGGGTTTGACAACAGGGATCTGTCTGTGTGATATCCTTGTGGAGGATGTGTGTGTCATCTGGAGAATGCATTATAGGCCACAGTATGCATTACCAGACATTGACGGACATATCCCTACTGTGATTGCTTGTACCTAAGAGAGCTATATGCCAAACAGGAGTGGTCTCAGTAATGGGTGCAGGTGAATACCACTGGTTACTGGCATAGTATAGTACCTGAAGGATCCAAATGTTACTGTGTGTCCTACATCTGTGTGTCAGTTGTCAAGACATCATCTAATAATTGGTTATAGTCAGGCTGATGAAGTTATGTATACTACCAGAATGAAAAACAATGACATATAGTAACAGTATCACCCACAGCACAGTGTCAAACCATGTCATACACGCATGTGTAGTCAAGTTCCGAAATGTGAGTAGTAATGCATACTGGCCACCAATCAAGACTAAGGAGTGTTACTGTGTAATACAGGGCATGTCACCCTGCCCATGTGTCCACTATGCACGTACATGCAGACAGTGCACCTCCACCATGTTTACAAATGTACACCTACAAATTTGTGCCACACACATCCCACACATACTGTCCACTCTCTAACACATGCTGCTAATACTACGCACATCAGCCAAGTGGCATGTGGGCAGACAATACACTATTGGCACTAACCCTGGTGTAAACATTACTACATTGACAATCATAGCTTAAATGCATCATGCCTGCTCAGCTACACCTTCAAGCATATCATTACACTCTACTGCTGACAACATGCTAACATTGCTATTCTGCTATAAAGTCACACTGTGCATCAGCACCATGGTAGCCTGTTCCTGCATCGATGTTACAGATGACAGGAGGTGGCACAGGTTTCATCATATGCACAGGGTGTGTTTTTGGTTTGCCAGAAGCCTACAGTGAGCCATACAATCGACATGTATATGTGTGTGTGTGTGTGTGTGTGTGTGTGTGTGTGTGTGTGTTTGCGTGAGAGCCAAGAGTAATGCTATGGACCAATGTTGATGTAATGTGTGCGGGTATGTGGTAGCCCTAGCTGTCTTGTTTATGTGTGTGTGTGTCTGCATGCACACAGTTCCACCATGTGGCTGCCATATACGGGTATTTGTGGGACAGCCACAGACTGTACCTGCCAGGCTTTACAGATCACCATCTCTGGCCATGGATAGGGTACCTGTGCCTGGCAGGGGTGCTATTGACACTATCAGGTACTAAGCCTGACTGGGTACCATCCCCAGAGGTAGATGGATGTACACTGGACACAGGTCTTCTAGGATGGTCTATGGACAGCCCACCCCCAACATTGCTGGGGCTGGTACTGGCACTACGGGAGTGGCTGTGACTTAAGGGACGTCTGTGGCGACTGCCAGCTACTGATGTTGCTAGCATACGTCCATGTTGATGACTCAACCATCCCGCACTGTCCTGACACATGGACATGACATTGCGGAGGACATCTAATGTCTCACCCCAACGTCTATCAGGGACCTCAGTGTAATGATGGATGGCACCTGCTAGGTCATGGATACTGTCAATTACGGTGGTGTTATGTGCCCTCTGTGCCCTTAGTCCCTGTCTAGTGTACTGTTCCATATGTGCCTGTGCCTCCATGACAAACTAGAACATGCGTGAGGTTGTAAGACCTGTGGCACGTCTACCAATGGCATGATGAGCAGCAGTGCTCCAACGAGAACCCCTGGACATCTGCCTATGTGATACCCTTCCAGACATCTGGTTATGGCTGCTGTGTCGGGATGCATGTGCCATATATACCACACTGTCCTGGCCAATGCCGGCTGTACACTGTCCCTCAGCTAAGGCATTGGTGATGGATGTATTGGCAGTATGATTGTGTGCATGGATGGGGTGGACACTTGTGTACTGTCGATTGTTGGCCCAACAACAGACCCTGGCAAACATGCCTGTGCCTCAACACACCTATCATCATTATCACTATTATGCTCAGTGACATCAGTTTCCCTGCTGCAGTGAACCAGCCCAAAATCAGCACCTGTGAGAGGAAGACAGGAAACACACTTTACAACTTGTACATGATGTCGGCACACATGCACACATGCACACATGCACACATGCACACATGCACACATACACACATGCACACATGCACACTTGCACACTTGCACACATGAACACATGCACACATGAACACATGCACACAAATACACTCCTCACTAAAACAGACACACACACACACACACACACACACACACACACACACCACCAGCAATCCAGAACATACTCAATAGCATGCGATGGTGGGGTACAGTATCACAAGCCAAACATTTATATCAAACATGACAGCATGCAGGACGTGTGTTGCTCAACAGCATGCAGTGTGAGTGTAGACAGCCCTTGCTAATAACAGTATACATGGCTTTGATGCATGTGTGTTTTGTTCAGTGATTGGCCTCATCCTGGAACGCAATGTGTACATGGACACAACCTTGCTGTGCAAGTATTAAAAGCTCTGCAATGTCCTGTGCACCATCACTCACAGGTATACATACCATGGCTGGATGTGTATCAGTGTGTCACATATATATCCATTTCTGATTAGAGCATCTGTGTCTTTAGAAGATAATCGTGGACACAGGTTTAGCACATGCATGCAATGAATACACACAGGATGAGTGGTGCATGTATACCTGATGGAATACCATTGCTCAACATAGCCATTGTACAGTGGTTATGGTGAATGACATGGCATACTACCACACAAATGCAACATTAAACATCACACATACACAATGTGTGTCATATGACCTATACACTCAATAGCATTACAAGACATATGTGTGTCACTTTGTACAAATGGTGATTGCTATGCATATTGTTTATAGGTGCATATGTTTGCACACACACAACATTGAGGTGCATGGCAATTAATGATATGTGTAGTACTGTGGCCACTGTAACTGGATGGGGTGTAGTACCATGAGACATCATCATGCAGCATCATGTGGTCACTCAAGGCTACTAATGTGTGTCAGACCGGCACATAGCATGCTGTACCTGAACTGCAGTACCATGGCTATATTCACCATTTCATGGCCAGTTGTTACATGGGTTTGTAAGGTGCCCAATAGGGGGCACTGCCTAACATGAATGTGTTATGTGTTGAAGAGTGTCGCACAGCCACATGAGAGGCCTCTACCACTCAGGTATATTATGTGTGCTGTATGGATGACATTTGGGATACTGGAGTGTGACCTTACAGCGGGTGTCTGAATATGCCATGTGTAGCATGTTAATGTGTACTGCGTATGACACAGTTGTGTATGTTGTGTGCATGTGTATCGACTCTGCCTATCCAACGTCCACTACAGTGTTGCCACAATTGTGTGGGATGCTCTGTGTATTGCATGTGTTTGAGGCAGCTACTCACGTTACTGAGATGTGCATAGTCTAACAGCAAACATGCACAGTATGCATTATGCGCTGGTGTGTGACGTGTACATGGCCTACACCTCACCTATGACATACACATTTAATTAGCAATATTAAATGTAGAACACACTCACCAGCATGGGTCTGCTGCCTTGCTGTCACACCAGAGGGACCTAGAAGGATATGAGACAGTTTGTCAGTGGTAACAACTGTGGCATTGCTACTGTGTGTTTGCAATCTTACAGTAGTACTACTGTTGACAGTCACAGGCCTGCAGATTATATTCCTAATTATTACTATTGCACAACACTAGGCACCACATCTTGTAACTACACAGTGCACATCTCACATAAGCATGATCTACCAGTAGAGGTAACAGTAGTGTACAGCTATGCCATGTTACCTGCACGGTCCATGTCAACTTGCTGGGTGGCTCCAGCCTCCATGATGATGCATGTTAGTTGTTGTTGTTGTTGTTGGCCAGGAGCCACCTGGCTCAAGAGCAGCTCCTCCACTCTGGTAAGGGGGGAGTGGATGGCTACCCCACTACCTGTGGCAAGCTGTTGTCTATGGATATCAGACGCACGCTGGCGGACATGTCTAATTAAATCACTGCAGTGATAGCGTACCTGCTCATATGTCCGGTTATGCATGCCTATGTCATTTACCCTACGATCAAGATCTTGCCACAGTGCAGTCTGCTCATGCTGGTTCTGGCTGGTTCTTGAGAACAGCAGGGCATAGTGCTGAACCACGGTGGCTGTAATAACTTCCTCCTCTGCTGGGCTATATGAGGGATTACGATGGTGGGCCATGACCCTGGAAGACAAAGAAACAATATGTGTGAGCAAGTCAAGTGGCACACTTAACATTCTAAAGTACAGATATCAATTAACTGCCATATATAGCAACCTATTGGCTGCCAAAGGATACACACTTTCAATACCACATATCAGTGCTCAACCCACAACTGCCTGACAGTGCCTGGCACACTCTATATATCAAACCATGTTTTGCACAGCAACAAAGATAAACCAGTATGTAAGACTATACAACAGTACATGGCACACTATATGCAACACAATGCACCACCTAGCCACAGGGGGTATATATCAAGCTACTGCATAATGTAACATGTAATCCATTGCAATGATTGTAAAGTCCAGTTACAATATTACCAGTATACCACACTAGTCATTGATGGCAAACCCCTGCCTAACATATGTGCTCATTCGTTAATATAGGTGGCATACTGCTGTACTAGACTGTACATGTTGCTAGATATGCACCTATATCCTGTAACACACATATGACTAAGGCCATGGTACAGGCATACACGCACACACATCAGACATACATACCAGAGACAAAGGTATGGCAACCCAGATGACCTTTACCTGTGTACCATACAGTACTGTGTGTCATTAGTTACAAGACCTTATACCAGAGATATGTCATCTGTGAGGACTATGGGGAACAAACAAAACAGTGGTTCCAAGACATGTGGACATACACCATACTGTGCTGTTTAGGCATACAGCTTCAGGTAGTACTACAGTTCCTTCAGGGGTTGGATTCACCAGCAGTAACACTCAATAAGCATACATGTACTGCTGTAGCCTACAATGGGACACCCCAGTCAACAGACTATGTCAGACTGTCTGGCATACTGTTTTTTCTGCCTAGCAATAGCATACACATCTTTTGTTGGGATCACAGCTAGAACACATAATACCATGACAGAAACAGTTTCCCACTTAGCTATCACACATATACAGAACTCTGACACATTCACCAACACATTCACCATCACACTCAGTCAACCACACATAGCAATTATTGCAACAAGGACATGTGGGTGTGTATCAGTTTATAGGTAGGTTATAGGCTATTGGCCCTAGGACCTATAGCTCTCTAGCCATACGTTACCCTGGCCTTTGACACACAGGTAATTTCATTTCATGTGGCCCTGTCAAGCAGAGCCACAGAGATGATTCCCGGGGTGTATTTCCTATCTCCCATACAATCATCAGGATTATATATGACGACTGCTAATTAGGAGCTTTGTTTGCTATTGATAGGTGGTTTGTTCCAGAGTATGGGATGTCTCTGAGATAGGGATCTATCCCTCCAGCATGTGCTGTTTATTGAGGTGACAAGGTTTAGGTCCCTAGAGTGTGTAGCTCATAGGGATTGTGATCTGTTTATGTGGAGCATGTCCAACAGCTCTGAGTTTCACATAGTTTTGCATGTTAGGCAGAGGTCACCTCTGGGTAGGCGGTATGTGACACAGTCTAGCTGTGGTTTTGTGAGACGGTCTGCATAGGGCATCTGTTTGAGGCCGGTATTACTCTTTGTGAGGTATGTCTGTGTCCTTTCCAGTTACTGTAGATGTCTTGTGAGGTACATACCACATGGGGCATTGTACTCTATAATGGGTTTTATGTGTGTGGAGTAGAGGGGAACACTGACCTATATTTCCCTGGATGACACACCTTTTGTGATGACGTGTGCCACATAGACAGATTACATGACTAGTGTGGCACTGTGACTATCAAAGGGGAGACTACTGTCCACCTGTGTCCCATGGTCTCTTATCACACCTTCAGTGTTAAGTAGACTACCACCTATGTGGTAGTTAATGGATACTGAGTTTTTGCAAGGAGGGATGCCAATGCAGTGTCAGCATTGAGCTTGAGTCCATGGCTTTGTCACCAGGCATCTGTCGCAGTAAATATGACCCTATCACATACACACATACATATAAACATCCATTGGTGTACATACAGATATACATATAGGCACATATACAGTCCACCATTCATGGTGGGAATATCAAGTATGGGAAGGTTGCGAGGTATACAGTTATGTCATAATATTGCACAGTGTTGTGCGGAATGCATTGGAGGTGTTCTCAGCCCATGTAGCTTTAGCAGGCCTCACTGGCTGCAACACTGCAAACCTGACGAATCATACCCACAGTGTTTAAACACCACATGTCATATACCATCACTGTATGCTGTCTGGTTTGCCACACACTACAGCCTACATAGAAATATGCACATAACAACCTTCAACAACATATATATATATCCACCTTTCACAAACAGTTGCAGTATGTCCCTTGCTCTATGCTCATGTACAGATGCTAATATATCTGACACAGACAGATCTCTCCGTATGTGTGCGCCATACACACACAAGGATCACACTGTTGTAAGTCCATATACCTCATGGCTGACCTGTTGGGCCTTGCTGCAACATGAACAGGTGTCACATGTGAGCACACAGTAATATTAGAGGGTGTATATATAGCTGCAAATGCTAAATTAGCATACTAGCCCGGTACAGCTGTTGCCAATGCTAAGCTACACGTTAATATGACTATCATGCATTTGTTACTCTGTCACATTCATGTTTACATAACTGTATGCGCTACTCCCCTAAACAGACATTGTACACACTACTGTATAGAACACAGATAACATGGATCAGATGTTTGACATTTAATGCTGAACTACATATGTCACAGTCACATCCCA
This sequence comes from Protopterus annectens, assembly GCF_019279795.1. Taxonomy (NCBI): domain Eukaryota; kingdom Metazoa; phylum Chordata; order Ceratodontiformes; family Protopteridae; genus Protopterus; species Protopterus annectens. Next base: position 1,016,153,878 of record NC_056726.1, on the reverse strand, counting down.
CTGCACACAGCTACACACTGATTTCTCCATGGCAGTAGTTATGCAGGGCATCTGTGCATAGATACGTACTGCTGTCACATATGGATGATTCAAACTATGTAGAGTACTCTTTAAAAACATCTACTACATGCCAGTAAATACATATTTATTTTATTTATTTTTATTTTACATTTGTTAACCGGGCTAGTCCAACTGGATACATGTCCATTTTCAGTGGAGGCCCGAGGAGAAAAGCTCCGCTATCTAACACATGATAATAAACAGTATATAGACAATACATAAGGCATTACATGCATGAGAAGCAGTTTATACACATTTCAAAAGTACAGCATGGAGAAAATGTACACAGTATAAAGGATTTTCAAGCACAACAATACTTAGGACTTTTGAATAACAATAAGGAAAGTACAGAAAGGTAAAAGCTTTTACTTGAGTATTGGAATGGGTAGAATAAGACAGGATATAATAGGATGTTTAAAAGTAAGCAGTAGAATGTAGAGAGGGGTGTAGTTACTAGATAAGTGAGTTACTAGATATCTGTTACATACCTTTCCTTTGTATGTGTTTGTAGTAGTCAGTTCCGTGTGTTTTGTACACTTTGTTTTGTTTATATCTTATTTTTTTCAAAATATTATATTTTCCATAGGTAGGTTCATAGATTAATACTAAGCTAACTGCCATTGCGAGCCATTTTAAGCTTAGCCAATTATCCCTTGTGAGACTCAAACCCTGCACCTTGTGTTTGTAAAGCAAACAACTTAACCATTAGGCCACTCTCAATATTTTGTTTTTTTCAATATATTTTTTTCAATATATTTTGTTTTTTTCAATATATTTTTTTCAATATATTTTCTTTTTTCAATATATTTTTTGTTCAATATATTTTTTTCAATATATTTTTTTCAAGATATTTTTTTCAATATATATTTTTTTCAATATATATTTTTTTCTAATATATTTTCTTTTATATCTTTTTTGTTTCCTGTTGCTGTGGTCTGTGTCTCTCTGTGTCACTCTGTAATGCTCTCTCTTTCTCTCCCTCTCTCTCCGTACCTGCAATGAAATGATTGCATGTGTGGACAGCTAGTACAGCCTGCTTTTATATGTATCTGCACATGTGCATGTGATGACCTGTGTACCAATTGTTGACCACCATTTGGCAACTGCATGCAGCCTGCTGTGTGGTACTTGCAGTACTCACTGTCATAGCAACCAAATGCTATAAATTACTAGGTCAGGTAGGCATAGCCCTTTCAGCTTTCCAAAGTGGGGACCATGCTTGTTTGCTGTGGACACCGTTGTGTAAGTCAGAAGGTTGGTGCACTTCTTGTATCTGATGCTAGGGGTGGAGCCAATGATTTGAATGTTGTACTCAGCCACTTCCAGTACACAGTTGTCAGTGTAGAATTGTACTCACCCCTACAAATGCTAACACAAAATACATGGGAGTATGTAGTTTCTTTTCGACTTATACAATTAGCTGCCATACATACATAGTTATTGAGATGCTTTCATTTGGCACATGAAATGTTTGTGAACTGCTATACTGTGGATATTAATGTACTCACTTATGCACAGTTTGTGTTATTTTTTGTTGACATTAACACAGGATGTTCATGAAAACTGGACAATTCCAGTACTGAGTATGCCTACCTACATCCTTGCTGGACCTTGAACACACAGGTATTTTGTACATTTGGGTGGGGATTGTTCTGCTATGATACTGTGTGGGGGTTGTAAACTGCTGCTGTAACATTATTTACTGCTAAAATGGCTGGTTCTGTTATCACAGTCATGTAATGCAATTCCACAACAACTGCTGGTAACGTTCCACAGAACAGGTTTTGTGTTATGGCATTCCTATCTTACCTTTACATTCACTGATTCTGATGCATGATATATATATATATTTCAGCAACAACTTGCTGTATATCTACTGTGGCTTAGTGGTACTTCATGCAGTCTAGTGTGTCCAAGGTCCAGTGTTCGAGACTGACATTGGTGTTTTATGTTGCTGCTGAGCAGAACAAGGCCCCCTCACATGCAGGGTGACTAAGGCACTTTTAAGCAGTTGTAAGCAGGTTTGCGTGGGTTTGCACAATGCTTAGCAATACGTAGCTAAGTGCACACAAGTGCACACTCGCGCAAACCCGCTAACTACTGCTTAAAAGTGCTTACTCCCGCTTACCCCCGCGCTCATTTCTTTGAAAGAAAAGAAAATGGGGAGATAGGAAAGTGGTGAAAAAGGGTCACAAATAGGGAAAGACAGTAGGGAAAACAGCTCAGGATGTGCAGGATGGGTGTAGGGAAGGTTCATAGCTGCCCATTTCTTTAACAGCAACAGCTGTGCATATACTAGTAATTTGGAGGGAAATTTGAAACCTTCCACCCCTGAGAGAGGGGTGAGGACAACAAAGTATGTTGTACTGCCAATTAAAGTTCAGTTTATGTGTCCAGCGGACATGTGTGCAAAATGGGCAGCTATGTATGGGGCGTAATTTTTTTGTGAGAGCAGATTGCCCATTTTTTTTTTCAGGTGAGAGTGGAATGTGGGGTAGGGGAAGTAGGTATATTTTGGGAGGTAGGTTGGGGAGGTAAACAGACAAGACAAAAAAGACGCATATAGGGGCGGAATATGAAACATGGGGTGGGTGAACACCATTGATGGGGAAGGATGTTTGGAAATCGCAAGCCCATGAGCCCACAGATGGCAACAGTGGAACTGAGATCCCCACCCATGGGCAGTCACCGCTGCACCTTCACAGCCCAGAGGTTGGCTGTGCTGGGGGCTGCATAGGAGGGGCAGGCTCACCCATGAGTCGCGCCACTCTTGCCTTGAGCTAGCGTAGAGGATCAGCGACTGAACGCTCGATCTCTCTACGCACCACAGCCCGGACCGTTCGGAGGGTGATAGGTGGCTCTCCTCCGGCCACGCTTGCATGGGGGGATGAGCCCCATCCCCTGCAGCACTTCCACATGAAGGTGGCACAGGACCAATGGAGGAAGAGGTCTCGGGCTGGGCACTGGACCTGCTGGTGCCAGGTGCCATCGCCAGCTGAGGTGGGACAGGTGGGACCGCTTGGACCAGTCTTCCCATACGTTCTATGTTTAGGAGGATTTAATGACAATATGGGTTAGTAATAGCCAACAGCATTCCAATTTAGTTGTAACAGCATACAGTAGTATTCCCATTAACCCAACACACCAGAGTTCCAACAGTTGAACAGCAAGCATAACACATGCATATATAGAACAACAGTGGACATTCCAACAGCATGCAGGATTGATTGGTGGCAACAGGCCACCAAGATTGTGCTATGTGAACAGGGCACATGCATCAAAGTAAATGCAGATATTTATAAACCAATAGGACATGTGTCCCAACAAATGTTATGAGATTAGACATACCCATTGAGGTTTGGAATTGCATTGTTTATGCACATACAGTAGGGTGTAAAAAGATACCTCCATTAACAACTTATATATACTTATAGTTTACACTACATTCCTATTGACTGCAGTTATATATCCCCTACATGTATTATTACACTAGGCAATGTCCGTTAAATTGTGAAATGGGTTTTGCTAGTTCTTGATATACCTGACCTGTATCTGACATATAAACTGTCCTGGATGCAGATGTTACTGCTACATATTTATATATTTCATTTATATTTATATATCTACATATCTGGATGTGTTCAGGTGACATTATCAGGTATATGTTAACAGCCCCCTACATTTCTAGCAGCACAATGACATTTCTGGGGAATACAATAACAAGCTACTCATGCCAGATTTACCTGTACATGTCGGCCATGAACCGACAGTTGAGGACTGTATATATGCTTAACAGCTACTGGCACTCCCTTCATCCACTTTATATGGGCCTACCCATGTGTGGGTTGACTGCACTTAATACAACAGTACTATTTGTATAATGCAAGGGTACAACAACATATCAAAGAAAGTGACACGGACACACTCCAGGAATTATACCTTTATTAATTACATTATACACTTTTCTAGTGGCTCTCTCGTTTATTTGATATAAAAGTGCATGCAGAGGTCTTTTATTCAAGACATATTATACCTTTATTAATGGGTTACAACACCTTTTCATGCTGTCTCACTTATTTTATATAACTATACTAGCAGAGAAGTTATTCAACACTTATTATACCTTTATTAATGGGTTACAACACTCTTTTTCAGGCTCTCTCACTTCTTTTATATGACAACACATGCAGAATAATTACTAACCTGCCTGGTGGCACAGCCTTAGCAGCCTATCTGCATAGGCTTGCTGATTCGCAGCACGGACACCTGCAGCTGTGAAGTAAATGAAGGGATATTGAGACATACCTATCCATAATATAGACTACAATAGAAATTCTTACATACTTCATTCCATGGCTACATACTCAGTAGTGGGGCATTTTCCATTTCACGGGCCTCCTGGATCCACTGGCTCAGTCGGTCTTCCTTGCGTCTCTTCATGTCTGAGTAGTGGTGTCTGACCTGCTCACCAGTCCGAGGGATGCCTGTGGCACTGGTGAGATTATGTGCTAGATGGTTCCAGGCTTCTGCTTTGTACTCAGTGCCCTGAAACTGGCCCTGCAGGAGTCTTGCATCATGATAATGAATGAGGAGCCAAACCATTACTTTTGACTCCTCAATGCCCCACCGTTGCGCTCGAAAACAAGAGCCCTCTCCAACACCAGCCATACTATCTGCAGATGGGAGCTACAACCAGTTATGGCAATTATTCCTGCCTGTGAAGCTTAAATATGCCTCATTTCCCACACTTATTTGTGATTGGCCGGTTTTGAAAAATCTCAGCTAAAAGCAAACCTGCTTAGCAATGGGTAAACTTCCATTGATATATATATATATGAGTGTGCTGGAAATACATCCATATGTAAAGCTGTCATGGCTTAGTGGTTTAGTACTATGATTATGGTGCACAGTATCCCAGGTTCGAGGCCTGTTATTGCTTTTTATTTTACTACTGGCCAGACTGTCTAGGAGGTGTGGCTGTGTTTAGCCGACTTTGCTCAACGTTTTCCAACATTGCTCAACGTTTCTCTACGTTGCCTGACGTTGCCCACCGTTGCGCTAGTTAGTGCGGTGCGCAGCTCCACGCAAACATGTTTTGTTTGCGCTAGTTGGCACGATGCGCAGCTCTGCGCAAAGCTATTGCACTAGTTAAAGCAGTGCTAAGCTATGAGCAATTATACTTAACTGTGCTTAATACTAGTAAACTTTGCTTAGCAGTGCTTAACATTGCTTAAGATACGTTACTTATGCATTTATCAGTATGCATGACCATTCTACCTTCTTATATATATATATATATATATATATATATATATATATATATATATATATATATAAAATATCGTTCACTACCACATAGGCCATTTCAATGCATTTTACTAAAATTTAAAAGGTAAATGTCAGAAATTCTTTTTATGCACACATTTCCTACAGAAAATAGGAAGGGGAGTGGCGGGACTCGAACCGGGAATGCCTCCTCTTTGTGCGAGGGCTCTAACACTACACTATTGCTATTTGGCTTAATTTGCATATAAGTAGTTTATTATCCTCTTCAATGTCTACACTGCTAACTGTAGCTAAGCAATGGGCAAACCCGCACATACACGCGCAAATACAGGCATCTATATCGGGAATAATAAAAAAAAAGGAAAGCTTTACATTTTAAACTTGTACAGGGATTTAGAATGTGGGGGAGTGTAGTGTTGGGTATGTAGACATTTGAGTGGACTTGCTCATTTCAGTTGACATTTGCAGTTTAGGCACTTGCAGGGGCGTGGATATTTGGACTGCTTGGCAGTCTGACATGCCCCCTCCACTCATGCACGCTCCGTGTTAGCCTTAGAGTTGAGTCAGTGCACCCTCATGAATATGCATGACGTGCTGATGTCATACTCTTAGACTGCAGTTTCCGAGTAAGACTTAGTTAGTCTTACATGGAGGATTAGTGAATCCTGGCCATTGTTTATAATAATTTTGTCGATAACAAGTATGTAGAATTTAATTGTTCGTTGTCATCTGCATATAGTTTGTAATCTGAGTAACATAGTACCTAAGTACAATACGCAATTTACTTTTATAAAGGAAAAATATCTTTGTATTTTTCACTTGTCAAACACAAGTGTTTTCCATATAGGAACAACATCTAGTTGGTCCGAATGTTTTTTAACTTGTTGCTTTAAAATTAGAATGAATTTTAATGACATCATTACAGTTTGTGAATTCCATTGGAAGTGCTGTTATTAAGTGGGGTTTTAAAAGTTTGGAAGTAACTGTCATGTAATTTTTTAGTTTGAAGAAGCTGGAGAATTGTTTCCAGTGAAAGCGCTTACTAAAATAAATTACGTTCTTTTTGAAGTGGACTGGGAGTCTCTCGTTTTGTAGATTTCTTTGGTTTTGCAGTTTGTTGCTGCTGTATGAGTGGTTCCCTGCTGTTGGTTTTGAGTAATAACTGCTTTCAGACATGGTGCTATATGAGTGGTTCCCCGCTGTTTGTTTTGTGTGATAACTGCTTTCAGACACGGTGCTGTATGAATAGTTTCCTACTGTTTGTTTTGTGTGATAACTGCTTTCAGACACGGTTCTGAATGTGTGGTTCCCTGCTGTTTGTTTTGTGTGATAACTGCTTTCAGACATGGTGCTGTATGAGTGGTTCCCTGCTATTTGTTTTGTGTGATAACTGCTTTCAGACACGGTGCTGTATGAGTGGTTCCCTGCTGTTTGTTTTGTGTGATAACTGCTTTCAGACACGGTGCTGAATGTGTGGTTCCCTGCTGTTTGTTTTGTGTGATAACTGCTTTCAGACATGGTGCTGTATGAGTGGTTCCCTGCTATTTGTTTTGTGTGATAACTGCTTTCAGACATGGTGCTGTATGAGTGATTCCCTGCTATTTGTTTTGTGTGATAACTGCTTTCAGACACGGTGCTATATGAGTGGTTCCCTGCTGTTTATTTTGTGTGATAACTGCTTTCAGACATGGTGCTGTATGAGTGGTTCCCTGCTGTTTGTTTTGTGTGATAACTGCTTTCAGACACGGTGCTGTATGAGTGGTTCCCTGCTGTTTGTTTTGTGTGATAACTGCTTTCAGACACGGTGCTGTATGAGTGTTTCCCTGCTGTTTGTTTTGTGTGATAACTGCTTTCAGACACGGTGCTGTATGAGTGGTTCCCTGCTGTTTGTTTTGTGTGATAACTGCTTTCAGACATGGTGCTGTATGAGTGGTTCCCTGCTGTTTGTTTTGTGTGATAACTGCTTTCAGACACGGTGCTGTATGAGTGGTTCCCTGCTGTTTGTTTTGTGTGATAACTGCTTTCAGACACGGTGATGTATGAGTGATTCCCTGCTATTTGTTTTGTGTGATAACTGCTTTCAGACATGGTGCTGTATGAGTGGTTCCCTGCTGTTTGTTTTGTGTGATAACTGCTTTCAGACACAGTGCTGTATGAGTGGTTCCCTGCTGTTTGTTTTGTGTGATAACTGCTTTCAGACACGGTGCTATATGAGTGGTTCCCTGCTGTTTGTTTTGTGTGATAACTGCTTTCTGACACTGTGCTGTATGAGTGGTTCCCTGCTCTTTGTTTTGTGTGATAACTGCTTTCTGACACAGTGCTGTATAAGTGGTTCCCTGCTATTTGTTTTGTGTGATAACTGCTTTCAGACACAGTGCTGTATGAGTGGTTCCCTGCTATTTGTTTTGTCTGATAACTGCTTTCAGACACAGTGCTGTATGAGTGGTTCCCTGCTATTTGTTTTGTGTGATAACTGCTTTCCGACACGGTGATGTATGAGTAGTTCCCTGCTGTTTGTTTTGTGTGATAACTGCTTTCAGACACGGTGCTGTATGAGTGGTTCCCTGCTGTTTGTTTTGTGTGATAACTGCTTTCAGACATGGTGCTGTATGAGTGGTTAGGTTTATAGCATTCCTCATGTGCAGAATTATTGTATTTATTTAAGAGTTTTAGAGAGTTCTAGTGAACAACATTTTTTATAGTAATTTTGTTGATAACAAGTATGGCGAATTTAATTGTCCGTTGTCATCTGTATATAGTTTGTAATCTGAGTAACATAGTAACTAAGTACAATATGCAATTTACTTTTATTAAGGAAAAATATCTTTGTATTTTTCACTTGTCAAACACAAGTGGTTTCCATATAGGAACAGCATCTAGTTGGTTAGAAAGTTTTTAACTTGTTGCTTTAAAATTAGAATGATTTTTAATGACATCATTACAGTTTGTGAATTCCATTGGAAGTGCTGTTATTAAGTGGGGTTTTTAAAGTTTGGGAGTAACTGAATGCAAAGTTTTAGTCTGAGGAAGCAGGAGAGTTGTTTCCAGTGAAAATGCATAGTACAATAAATTACGTTCTTTTTGAAGCGGACTGGGAGTCTCTTGTTTTGTGGATTTCTTTGGTTTTGCCGTTAGTTGTTGCTGTATGAGTGGTTCCCTGCTGTTTGTTTTGTGATAACTGCTTTCAGACACGGTGCTATTTGAGTGGTTCCCTGCTGTTTGTTTTGTGTAATAACTGCTTCCAGACACGGTACTGTATGAACGGTTCCCTGCTGTTTGTTTTGTGTGATAACTGCTTTCAGACACGGTGCTGTATGAGTGGTTCCCTGCTCTTTGTTTTGTGTGATAACTACTTTCAGACACCGTGCTGTATGAGTGGTTCCCTGCTGTTTGTTTTGTATGCTAACTGTTTTCAGACATGGTGCTGTATGAGTGGTTAGGTTTATAGCGTTCCTCACATGCATAATTATTGTATTTATTTAAGAGTTTTATAGAGTTCTATTGAACAACATTGTTTATAGTAATTTTCTCGATAACAAGTATGGCAAATTTAATTTTCTGTTGTCATCTGTATATAGTTTGCAATCTGAGTAACATATTATCTAAGTACAATATGCAATTTACTTTTATTAAGGAAAAATATCTTTGTATTTTTCACTTGTCAAACACAAGTGGTTTCCATATAGGAACAGCATCTAGTTGGTTAGAAAGTTTTTAACTTGTTGCTTTAAAATTAGAATGATTTTTAATGACATCATTATAGTTTGTGAATTTCATTGGAAGTGTGATTTTTAAGTGGGGTTTTTAAAGTTTGGCAGTAACTGTCATGTAATTTTTTAGTCTGAAGAAGCTGGAGAATTGTTTTCAGCGAAAACGCATACTACAATAAATTACGTTCTTTTTGAAGTGGACTGGGAGTCCCTCGTTTTGTGGATTTCTTTGGTTTTGCCATTAGTTGCTGCTGTATGAGTGGTTCCCTGCTGTTTGTTTTGTGTGATAACTGCTTTCAGACACATTGCTATATGAGTGGTTCCCCACTGTTTGTTTTGTGTAATAACTGCTTTCAGACACGGTGCTATATGAGTGGTTCCCTGCTGTTTGTTTTGTGTGATAACTGCTTTTAGACACGGTGCTGTATGAATCGTTCCCTGCTGTTTGTTTTGTGTGATAACTGCTTTCAGACACGGTGCTGTATGAGTGGTTCCCTGCTATTTGTTTTGTGTGATAACTGCTTTCAGACACAGTGCTGTATGAGTGGTTCCCTGCTGTTTGTTTTGTGTGATAACTGCTTTCAGACACGGTGCTGTATGAGTGGTTCCCTGCTATTTGTTTTGTGTGATAACTGCTTTCAGACACGGTGCTGTATGAGTGGTTCCCTGCTGTTTGTTTTGTGTGATAACTGCTTTCAGACACGGTGCTGTATGAATGGTTCCCTGCTGTTTGTTTTGTGTGATAACTGCTTTCAGACATGGTGCTGTATGAGTTGTTAGGTTTATAGCATTCCTCATGTGCAGAATTATTGTATTTATTTAAGAGTTTTAGAGAGTTCTATTGAACAACATTGTTTATAGTAATTTTGTCGATAACAAGTATGGTGAATTTAATCGTCTGTTGTCATCTGTATATAGTTTGTAATCTGAGTAATATAGTAACTAAGTACAATATGCAATTTACTTTTATTAAGGGAAAATATCTTTGTATTTTTCACTTGTCAAACACAAGTGTTTTCCATATAGGAACAGCATCTAGTTGCTTAGAATGTTTTTAACTTGTTGCATTAAAGTTAAAATGAGTTTGAATGACATCATTATAGTTTGTGAATTTCATTGGAAGTGCATTTTTTAAGTGGGGTTTTTAAAGTTTGGGAGTAACTGTCATGTCATTTTTTAGTCTGAAGAAGTTGGAGAATTGTTTCCAGTGAAAGCGCTTACTAAAATAAATTAAGTTCATTTGAAGTGGACTGGGAGTCTCTCGCTTTGTGAATTTCTTTGGTTTTGCCATTAGTTGCTGCTGTATAAGTGGTTGCCTGCTGTTGGTTTTGTGTGATAACTGCCTTCAGACACCGTGCTGTATGAGTGGTTCCCTGATGTTTGTTTTGTGTGATAACTGCTTTCAGACACGGTGCTGTATGAGTGGTCCCCCACTGTTTGTTTTGTCTGATAACTGCTTTCAGACACGGTGCTGTATGAGTGGTCCCCCGCTGTTTGTTTTGTGTGATAACTGCTTTCAGACTTGGTGCTGTATGAGTGGTTCCCTGATGTTTGTTTTGTGTGATAACTGCTTTCAGACACGGTGCTGTATGAGTGGTCCCCCGCTGTTTGTTTTGTCTGATAACTGCTTTCAGACATGGTGCTGTATTAGTGGTTAATAGCATTCCTCACGTGCATAATTATTGTATTTATTTAAGAGTTTTAGAGAGTTCTATTGAACAACATTGTTTATAGTAATTTTGTCGATAACAAGTATGGCGAATTTAATTGTCCGTTGTCATCTGTATATAGTTTGTAATCTGAGTAACATAGTAACTAAGTACAATATGCAATTTACTTTTATTAAGGAAAAATATCTTTGTATTTTTCACTTGTCAAACTCATTTGGTTTTAATATAGGAACAACATCTAGTTGGTTAGAAAGATTTTAACTTGTTGCTTTAAAATTAGAATGATTTTTAATGACATCATTATAGTTTGTGAATTTCATTGGAAGTGTGATTTTTAAGTGGGGTTTTTAAAGTTTGGCAGTAACTGTCATGTAAATTTTTAGTCTGGAGAAGCTGGAGAATGGTTTCCAGTAAAAGCGCTTACTAAAATAAATGAAGTTCATTTGAAGTGGACTGGGAGTCTCTTGCTTTGTGAATTTCTTTGGTTTTGCCATTAGTTGCTGCTGTAAAGTGGTTCCCTGCTGTTGGTTTTGTGTGATAACTGCCTTCAGACACTGTGTTGTATGAGTGGTTCCCTGTTGTTTGTTTTGAGTGATAACTGCTTTCAGACACGGTGCTGTATGAATGGTTTCCCTGCTGTTTGTTTTGTGTGATAACTGCTTTCAGACATGGTGCTGTATGAGTGGTTAGGTTTATAGCATTCCTCACCTGCATAATTATTGTGTTTATTTAAGAGTTTTATAGAGTTCTATTGAACAACATTGTTTATAGTAATTTTGTCGATAACAAGTATGGCGAATTTAATTGTCCGTTGTCATCTGCATATAGTTTGTAATCTGAGTAATATAGTAACTAAGTACAATATGCAATTTACTTTTATTAAGGAAAAATATCTTTGTATTTTTCACTTGTCAAACACAAGTGTTTTCTATATAGGAAGAGCATCTAGTTGGTTAGAACGTTTTTAACTTGATTTAAAATTAGAATGAGTTTGAATGACATCATTAGAATTTGTAAATTTCACTGGAAGTGCGGTTTTTAACTGGGGTTTTTAAAGTCTGGCAGTAACTGTCATGTAATTTTTTAGTCTGAAGAAGCTGGAGAATTGTTTCCAGTGAATGCGCTAACTACAATAAATTACGTTCTTTTTGAAGTGGACTGGGAGTCTCGTTTTGTGGATTTCTTTGGTTTTGCCATTAGTTGCTGCTGTATGAGTGGTTCCCTGCTGTTTCTGTTATCAAACGTCAAATATCTCCAAGACTCGGGGTGTTGTACCAGCAGAATGAAGTAAATGAAAACGAAAAGGCAATGGGTTCTGGTACACACACGGCTTAAACACAGTTCTTTGCTGAGTCTCTAATAATCAACAATAAATGCTCACCACATAAAGCATTAAGAAAACAGTAAATCCACAGATTAAATCCACAGGTATCAGTTGCTGATGTACACATGGCACAATCACAGCTCTGTCCTTCACGAAGAAAAATCACCACATATAGCAGTAGTAAAACGTAAAATCCTTTTAATGACAGTAAGCGCTTTCGCCTTTCGGCTTCCTCAGACTGTATGACATTAAAATAAACTAAAACATACATTTAAATACTCTAACATGAATGCTCATTGGTTAAAAATCACAACATTCTTTTAAAAACAATCCGAATCTGACCGGAAGTGACAGACGCGATATCTGAACATACCCATATGCTAATATAAATTCTCCAAAACAAGAAGCAGACAAATAAAACATTCAGTATTGAAATACATTTGTTACCTTTCATATACTAAAACTTACTGAACTCTAAACAGTTCAAAAGCACTGAAAATGACCGAACATCAACAGATTCTTTGTTGCTATATAAGAGTTAATCACTAACGGCAATGCGTTTAATAAAATTAAATTACCTGAAGGTGTTCACCTTCAGTTAAGTTACACGATCTGTAGTTCCGCTTAACATTCTAAACCAAGCACTAACTCCTTGTTACAGCAACTTAGGTAACGGGAACATACTTGCATGCATCCACGCATAACAGTGATGTCACCACGCCATATGTAACGATAAGAGGTAAAAATAGAAAACATTCCATATGTATATACATCTTCTTTTTGAAACAACATTAGTTATACCAAATTAGTGTTTCAATAAAGTCAAGAATGTTCATTACATAAAGAGGAAATAAAGTGCATATTATCGCATATCTAAGTATGCGTATGATATAAGTACAGGACGGTAACATGTATAACCTAGCAGATGCGTTGTCTAACCTTTCAAACGCTTCTGTGAAGTGCCTTTTAAAAAGTCCTGTGCAATTCTCACCTAACACCTCTGTGTTAAAAAACAAGTAACACAGTTGACCTATTGTCCTTGTAATATGCTGTAGCTTGGTAACATGAATGGAGATAGGCAGAGCTATGGCATCAGCTGACAGTTTGAGGTACTCATTGGGGAGTTGGTCAGCTGCTAAGCTATGGTATCAGCTGACAGTTTGAGGTATTCATTGGGGAGTTGGTCAGCTGCAGAGCTATGGCATCAGCTGACAGTTTGAGGTACTCGTTGGGGAGTTGGTCAGCTGCAGAGCTATGGCATCAGCTGACAGTATGAGTTACTCGTTGGGGAGTTGGTCAGCTGCAGAGCTATGGCATCAGCTGACAGTTTGAGGTACTCGTTGGGGAGTTGGTCAGCTGCAGAGCTATGGCATCAGCTGACAGTTTGAGGCACTCATTGGGGAGTTGGTCAGCTGCAGAGCTATGGCATTGACTGACAGTTTGAGTTACTCGTTGGGGAGTTGGTCAGCTGCAGAGCTATGGCATCAGCTGACAGTTTGAGGTACTCCTTGGGGAGTTGGTCAGCTGCAGAGCTATGGCATCAGCTGACAGTTTGAGGTACTCGTTGGGGAGTTGGTCAGCTGCAGAGCTATGGCATCAACTGACAGTTTGAGTTACTCTTTGGGGAGTTGGTCAGCTGCAGAGCTATGGCATCAGCTGACAGTTTGAGGTACTCCTTGGGGAGTTGGTCAGCTGCAGAGCTATGGCATCAGCTGACTGTTTGAGGTACTCCTTGGGGAGTTGGTCAGCTGCAGAGCTATGGCATCAGCTGACAGTTTGAGGTACTCGTTGGGGAGTTGGTCAGCTGCAGAGCTATGGTATCAGCTGACAGTTTGAGGTACTCGTTGGGGAGTTGGTCAGCTGCAGAGCTATGGCATCAGCTGACAGTTTGAGGTACTCGTTGGGGAGTTGGTCAGCTGCAGAGCTATAGCATCAGCTGACAGTTTGAGGTACTCATTGGGGAGTTGGTCAGCTGCTAAGGAAGAAGGTTTCAGTTTTTTAGCCTTGTTCTTATGGTGTTAGTTGGGACAGGTTTGAGGTCAAAAAAGTTGTTGTTAGTGTCCACATGAGGTGGAAGAGACAGTAGGGTGGAACTGTTCCCTGTAACTAAGGAGAGGATGGTGTTTATAAAGTAGTTGTTGATTTGTGAGGCAACACTCACGCTTTGGTTATTGGTTGTTGGTTCTGGAGTTGTAGCTTTACCTGGATGGAGGAGTGAGTTAATTACTTGCCAGAACGTTTTGGGATTGTTTTCATATTTGTTTTGCATAGACATATAATAGTTTTTTTGTCTAGTTTGAGTTGTTTTTTTTGTTTGATTGCAGAGCTGCTGGTATGCTAGCAAAGTTTTATTGTCTTTTTTTTTGGGTATTGATACCAGGTTTTGTCCCTTAGCTTTTGAAGTTTAATGGTTTCTTTTAATATCCAGGGCAATCTCTTATTTTTAACACGACATGTACGAGTTGGTGCTAAGCTATTTAGAATAGCTAGAAATGTGTCATTGAAGTATGTTACGGCCTGGTCAAGTTGGAGATGATGGAGTGGTGTCCAGTTGCATTTATTGAGCATGTCTATGAATGCTTCATTGGAGAAGTTTTTGGTATTTCATACAACTTTGTAAACTATGGTTCTGGGTGAGTTGAACTGATGACGGATTAAGTAGGTAGGTCTATGGTCACTTAAATTATTTGGAAGGCATCCAGAGAGATAGTTGTAGGTTGTACTGTTGATATGGGACCAGTCTAAGATAGATTCCCTTTTGCTATGATTATCTATTCGTGTGGGAAACTGGATTGTTTGGGAGAAACCATGCAGATTTATGAAGGTGGAGGGGTTATCACCAATGCAAGTGTTCCAGTCTAAGTTGAAGTCACCTGTGATAATGGTTTCATGGGTGTAAGTTGAGGCTGTCCAGGCTATGAGTTCCTCAATGGCAGTGGGAGTGTTGATGGGAGGTATGTAAGTGGCTATTATGGTAATATTTTTCTTTGGGTTGATTCTGAGCCGTGTTACTAGGACTTCAGAGTTGTTATCATAAGGGTATTTGATGGGTAGGTAGTCTATGCTTAGGGTATCTTTGTAGAAGATTGCAACCCTGCCACCCTTCTTCCTGATCCTGTCTAACCTGTGTACACTATAATCTTGTGGGAGTATGTCTGAGTCTCTTATATAGGGTTTTAGCCAAGTTTCTGTTGCTATAAGAATGTCTGATGAGTATTGTGCAATGACTGCATGAAAGTTTGTGATCTTGTTAACTAGGCTTCTAGGGTTCATGTTAAGAATGAGAAGGTCTGAAGTTTTAATGTGAGGAAGGGATGAAATGGAGGGATGATGGTGTGTTGTGCAGTATGTGGCCTGGGATTGAGGTGTATATCACCACTATGGAGAATCTGTGATAATGTACATGCATGTTTGTGTGACAGTTTGGAGAGTATGTGAAGGTGTTTGCTGAAGTGGCTAGTGGTATTGCTCACAACTACATGGCTGAAGTGGAAGTATGCAATAGGTATGTGACTGTAGAGTTGGGAGGAGATGGCAGGGTAGGAGAGTGAGGACTGGATGGTATTAGTGTAATATAGTGTGGGGCTATGGACATGTTGTATCTGTAGGTGAATGTAGGATGTCAGTATGCAGATAGCAGTAGGGTATAGAGTGTGGGTATATATATATATATATATATATATATATATATATATATATATATATAATATTAGAAAGTTGTTAGAATAAAAGGTCTTGTGTTGCCACATGTATTCTGAAGTATACAAAGTCTGAAACTCAAATGACTGTCATTAATTAGTGACTTCAGTCCTCACTGATGATCCACAAAAATCCAGAAAATAACAAATAGTATAAGGAACAGACGAAAAATATGAGGCAAAAATCTGAACTTTCTGTGAAAATCTTTGCAGTTGAGAGGTATGTTTGTGGATATGCAAAAAATTCATTAAACAGGGTTCAGGGATGCTTTGTATGCCAGGCAAAGATAATTTTTCAGAAGTCTGTATGATACGAGTAAAGAGATGGGGCTGTGAAATGATCAGTGTAGGGCATTGTGTTTACTCCCTGTATTCTTTTTCTAAGGAACCTTTGTGGACGTTTCCAGTTGCTGCATGTGTCTGCTCAGGTATATAATGAAGGAGGCATTATAGTCTATGACGGGCCTGATGACAGCTGAGTACAGTGGTATGATGACCACTCTGGACCTTGATGCCATGCCCTTACTTATAAACTGAATAACATAGAAGGATTTTCTTACTACCTTGGACAGATGTTGGTCGGAAACTAGATTCATATCTACATGAGTTTCCAGATCCCTGACTAGTGAATCAACTTTAAATAGTGCTTTATTGATGAAGTAGTTACCTATGAGGGGAGGGGCAGACTTCCCAAAAGGTGCTATAATGAATTTCTAGGTATTGAGTTTTAAGCCATGGTTTTGGCACCAAGCATATATATGTATTACACCTTCTTGAATGGTGTTCTTGTCTTGGGGGCTTCAATGACTGCTCCTGGTTTGCAATCATCTGTGAAAATGATAACCCAGAGACCTTTGACATTAGCTTTGACATCCAAGAAGCAGATGCCAAAGTGGAATGGGCTTAGCACAGAAACCTGGGGGGGATTCCACTGGTGACTGACCTCTTTTTGGAGGTGTCCTCAGTGTTTCTAACTTCCTTGTTCTTATCAGTGAGACAGTTAGCTAACTAGCTAACCATCATGTTATAAAGGGATTTGTTCTGTAAGTTTGTTGACAATTTCCAAGTGGTGTATTGTATCAGATGCCTTAACCAAACCTAGGTAGACAGTATGCACAGTTTTCTCGCTCATCCATTGCCTTATTGACCTCAAATAAGTCCACCAGATTCAGTAAGCATAACCTTCCTCTGACAAAGCCAAACTGGGTTGGATCCTGTGTCTGGAGGTTTCCTATGTCTTTATAGATAATTTCCAACATAATTCTTTCCATGGCTTTGAAAATAAGACTAATCAGACTAAGGGGTCTGTAATTTCCAGGATTTGTTGAAGGTCCTCCATTATGAAGTTCTCCATTCACATGACACAAAGCCTGTTTTAAGCCTGTAGTTAAATAATGACACCAGGGGTTCTAATAAGTCATATTTTAGACTATTCAGGAGGCATCCTGGGATGTTTTCAGGGCCCATTGAGGTCATGTTCTTTGCTTTAGTGAGAGCACCCAGTACATGCTCCCTAGTTATAGTTGGAGGAGATATGTTTGAGGGTAGTATTGGGAGGATGCTTGGTGGTGAGATGGGCTAAAGTTGGAACTGAATTTGTCTGTTAACATATATGTATTGCCAGGCTTGGTGAACGTGGCACCATTAACCAACATTAACCACCATTTCAGAGGCTTGGTGAACATGGCGCCATTAATCAACATTAACCACCATTTCAGAGGCTTGGTGAACATGGCACCATTCACCAACATTAACCACCATTTCAGAGGCTTGATGAACGTGGCACCATTAACCAACATTAACCACCATTTCAGCACATTGCTGTGTGCTGGCCTTGAGGTTTCTGACATAGCTGTAGAAGCCTTATGGTTACCTTTCTTCTCAAAGATGGCTTTGCTTGACTTAATTAGTCCTCTTAGTTGCCTATTTACTTTGATGAGACAGTTTTTATTTTTATGAGAATTGCCCTTCTAGATTTTTGCCATAATTTTTTTTACTTTTGCTGTATATCTTGTTTAATTTATGATGCCACCGGGATGGTTTGTTTATGGGGCTAGTACTGGGTTTACGTCTGGTAGGTACAGCAGCCTCTATCCAGCCATTTACATGGCTGTACAGAGTTTCTGAGAGCAAATCATCATAGGCTGCTCTGATCTCTGGGTTTGGAGGGGCACTGAATTTTGACAAACCATCACTTAATAAATAAAAATAAAAAAAACACTTAATAACAGGTAATTTGCCTTGGAATAGTTCCTAACTGTCACTGGTTTTAATGGGATTATGGAGTTGATTTTGATTTTGAAGGAGATGACTTTAAGGTCAGACCTTACTAGGGAGGATGAGACACTGGGGATGGGGGCAACATTCTCCCATATATCTAAGTACATGGTCCAGTATGTTGGAATCTCTAGTGGGTGTATTCACTAGCTGGCCAAGTGTGACCGCTTCTAATTAAATTGTTCTTATTTCAGCAGGTGTGTTGTCAGTATTTACACTGTACTCAGCAGGTAGGCCTTAGCACACTGCTCGGCCTCAGCACACTGCTAGGCCTCAGGACACTGCTAGATCTCAGCACACTGCTAGGCCTTAGCACACTGCTAGGCCTCAGCACACTTCTAGGCCTTAGCACACTGCTAGGCCTCAACATACTGCTAGGCCTCAGCACACTGCTAGGTCTTAGCACACTGCTAGGCCTCAGCACACTGCTAGGCCTTAGCACACGGCTAGGCCTCAGCACACTGCTAGGCCTCAGCGCAGAGTCAAACTCAGAGCTACAGGAAGAAGCTTATTAGCACTTCATAACCTTAATCTCATATGCCAATCTATCTCTGGACCTCACAGACAAATGGTCACATGTCTCTGCATCATCCACAGTTTTGTGCTTTCAGTGAACAAAGCATATTGGAAAACAGAATTTGCAGTTTATATGTTTTCTGCATAGGCAGTGTTTGTCTTTTTCCTTGTAGCTCACTTCTGCCTTGCCAGACAAAAGACTATTTTAATTAACAAGCGAAAGTTTACTGCAATGCATTTAATAATATCATGTTATCATTCACTAGGGATATAGAGACAAAAAAACAGAATCGTTTCCAGGTTTTATAATTTTTTCTCCTGGCTCTGTTTGCTTGGACCTGCAGGTGGGTTCCGATTCAAAGTATAAACCTGAATAATGCAGCAGCAGCACATGGTTTTCCAATTGTCTTATATTGACTTCTCCATGGAAACAATATTTTTGTTCTTTAACTACACGTTTCATTTCTGATTTATGCCATATTTCATGCACATTTTAAATTTACACTAAATAATGGTCTCTCCCTTGAATAGTACAAATCAGCTCCAGTAATGTTTAAAACTTGGCTAACAGTAGAGAGACAGTAGGGAACTGAAGCTCTGGGAATTACAATCTTGTGGCCGATTTAGCAGCGGAAAGTATGTTGCCTTCTCAGGGGCCTCCATTCTAATGATTCAAGGCCGGGTTTTACTTTACTCCCAGGATAAAGGCTTTGGCAATAACAGCAGCAACATATCCAGATGGTCATTTCTGCTGTACACTTTTGGTATTTCTTTCTTTTTTTCTGCAGTTTTTTTTTTTTTTTTTTAAACAAATTATTTGCTTGAATACCACAATTAACAGCCATTAATCATTTCCTGAATATACTGCTATGGCACTCATGAGAATTTTTTTTTATGTGGAGTGATCCAGCAGGCTGTTTGGAGTTAGGAAGTTGGATTGGGCTAAGCTGTCAAATCCCACTGCATTACATTCCCCAGAAGAGCTAAGGAGCTAACATTAAGGAGAAATTGTCAGAGAGGCCATGCCATATGCTGCTAAGTAATGCTTCTTCCTTTATGCTCCATTCTAATCACTTACAAAGCTAGCAAGCTTTGTGATATTTTGTCTGGAGAGAAAAGTTTTTACATTTTGCATCACTGTTATGGCCAATGTTCTTATAACAAGTCAGATGCATATTTCAAATTTCACATCCCAATTTTGAACCACATTTACAATGCAGTGCTGTACCCCAGCACCCCAGTACTCACCTACAGAGAGCAAATCTTCAGAAGTTGACCACATATGATCACATAGTCACATCTTTGTGAAACTTAACAGTGATAAGTAGTTATTAGGCCTGCAGTCCAAGACAGCATTAATGAGCCCAGTCCCAAATCACAATAGCCCCAAAGCGCTGTCCACTTAAGTTGCTTAAGGTCACACAGCAGACGAATGAAGATGCAAGGAGTCTAATCTTGTACCCTCAGAAAGTACTTAATTAATTAGGAAGAGCTTTAGCCCTTCTGTGTTAACTTCCAGACTGCAATGAGAATGCAGATACGACAGGACAAGACATATTCCATAGCTGTCCACAATTACTGTGCACTGTCAGAATGTGGTAGCCAGGACAGTATTTTACATAGTACTTCATATTAGGAAAACAACTACAGAGTGAAATACCTACATACCATATCCCTTCTGTCTATAATGTCTCAGTAAAGTACTCACCCATTTCATTCTCTTGTTCCTGTTACTATTCTATTTATGCCCATTCTTAGGTTACTGGTTCATAGGTGTTTACTAGGCTAATGACCACAAGGGACTTTGTAAGCCTAGCCATGCATCCCAAATCTCTAACAAGTGTTGGTACCCTTGATAAGTGAAAGCAGGGGTTTGGGAGATGTGGCTTGCATCCAGGATTGTGTTATTTCATTGAAACCATTTTCACTGAAAAAAACTATAACTGAGTGAATAACAGTGAAAGTCTTTTTTATTGAAATAACCCACATAAAGAAACTCTGTGTCAATTACTGTTTGCTTCCTGGATATTATTTTTCAATTGTGTTAGTATTTGTAAATAGATGTGTATGTTTCACTCCTTAATTTGTGGTATAATTACTTTTTGAGGCAGTGGTGTGGAATTTTTTCTGGCAATCTATGTGCCCTTTCCTTAAGGATGTGTGGCCTTAGAGACCACATATCTACGTCAGGAGGAGAATCTGCCTCATTTGTCCAGACTTTTGCTTCATATTTTTGGTGTCCTTCATAATATATTTGTAGTTTCTCTGGCAAATTATTGAGGATTGAAGTCACTAAATAATGGCAAACATTTGAGGTTCAAACTTTCTATTCTTCTGGAAATGTAAGCTCATGCAAACCCTGTTACTCCAGCAACTTTCTAAGTATATATGAGTAACAGTTAAAATGTTCCCCTAGATTTTGGGCCTTTGTCTCCCCATTACTTTGGGCTTTATCTAGATTTATTTTCCTGACAGGATGAGAGGTATGTTCCCCTCCCTACAGAAATCACTGCCCTTGTGTTTATTTTAATGATTTTGTGTTTTTTGGGAAATGGCTTCATCCACCAAGTAAAGAACCTGAAATAAGGACAACCACATTCAGTTAGAATCACAAGGTGTCACATTCTTTGTTTTTATTTTTCTCAGTAAACATGTCTCTGTTTTCACTGAAGAAGACTAACTCCAACCAAAACCTGTATATCTAAAATGTGACACTAGAGATAGTAATGGGTGCTCAGTCTACTTGTACTGAATGATGTTACAAACAAAATTATGTTTTTACACTGAAAAAGGACAGTCCAAATGATCGTGCATTTGCCTTTATGCATTACATATATAGGGAGCTCACTCATATGATACTGCGCACTACTGAACCCCAACTATGGAGATAATGTAGGGAGCTCACTCACATGATACTGCACACTACTGAACCCCAACTATGGAATTAATGTACGGAGCTCACTCACATGATACTGCACACTACTGAACCCCGACTATGGAGTTAATGTAGGGAGCTCACTCACATGATACTGCACACTACTGAACCCCGACTATGGAGTTAATGTAGGGAGCTCACTCACATGATACTGCACACTACTGAACGCTGACTATGGAGTTAATGTAGGGAGCTCACTCACATGATACTGCACACTACTGAACCCCAACTATGGAGTTAATGTAGGAGCTCACTCACATGATACTGCACACTACTGAACCCCAACTATGGAGTTAATGTAGGGAGCTCACTCACATGATACTGCACACTACTGAACCCCGACTATGGAGTTAATGTAGGAGCTCACTCACATGATACTGCACACTACTGAACCCCAACTATGGAGTTAATGTAGGGAGCTCACTCACATGATACTGCACACTACTGAACCCCAACTATGGAGTTAATGTAGGGAGCTCACTCACATGATACTGCACACTACTGAACCCCAACTATGGAGTTAATGTAGGGAGCTCACTCACATGATACTGCACACTACTGAACCCCAACTATGGAGTTAATGTAGGAAGCTCACTCACATGATACTGCACACTACTGAACCCCGACTATGGAGTTAATGTAGGGAGCTCACTCACATGATACTGCACACTACTGAACCCCAACTATGGAGTTAATGTAGGGAGCTCACTCACATGATACTGCACACTACTGAACCCCAACTATGGAGTTAATGTAGGGAGCTCACTCACATGATACTGCACACTACTGAACCCCGACTATGGAGTTAATGTAGTGAGCTCACTCACATGATACTGCACACTACTGAACCCCAACTATGGAGTTAATGTAGGGAGCTCACTCACATGATACTGCACACTACTGAACCCCAACTATGGAGTTAATGTAGCGAGCTCACTCACATGAAAAAAAAC
>NC_056726.1:1016102541-1016130949 GCF_019279795.1 Protopterus annectens | reverse complement strand
TGTGAGAGTCATGTGCACCACCCACAGTGCTGTGTAGGACTGTGGTTGTGTCCTCCCACACTATACAGATATGTAGCAACTGTCAATGCCACATGACCATTAGCTACCCTGCAGACACAGCATGTCACCTGTCTGTGTAGAACGGAGGGGTCAGCAACACAGTACTGACTATCTGGACATGTGACACATGCAATACAGTTGACCATACTTTGCATGCTCACACACATGACGGTATTGTCAGTCTACAACATGCATAACAGTCATACTGGGCATGCTCACACACTAAAACACAGGATGGCCAGGCATGTACACAACAGTGGTCTGGACATATCTGCCAGTACATTGCTATACTGTTGGATGTCTGCGCTGTATGGTGTTTGCGGTCTATTGTCTGTACATATGCCATGATCTATTATTAATTCACATGAGCTATGTGCGCAGGGTACTTCTACCATCACGTGTATAGGGTGGTTCTTTGTTTGCGGACAGGCCGACGCCTTTGGATACAAACCGGGTAAGGCACAGTCCAGCAGGTGGGAGCTGTTGTGTGTGGGTTTGCACAGTGTTAAGCACTGCTGACTTCTGGTCACAGCACCTTATACACGTTTAGACTCCACATTTCTTTGACAGGGCACTACTGGCATACTGGTAGACAAACACACTTACAGCCGCTCGCTCTCCGACATTTCTGCTTACATTTGTCACTCACGCTGGGTGTGTGCGATCCCTTGTGATGCGTATTACATCGGACTACATGACTACAGTATTGGGTGTGTGTAACCATTTTGCAATGGCAGCCGTTTGACTGTACGGACTTGGCGGCCTGTCCAGTGACGTAATCATATTATATGCATGTTCCTCATACGATCTGCTCCCATCTGCCTGATACATGGGAACCGATACTCTGCAATGCTGACATGTGACTTGAGTTTGTTAACGCAGCTGTCTGCCGAGTCATGCTACCACATGATACCACCTTTCAGATTGCACGACGGGAGACTGTAGGAGTGACACCTTTCCCACTTTGCATGGGACAGTCCCTCATCACACATCACACGTGACAATACCAGAACTCTCCACCAATCGGGGGCACATTTCTGCAGAATCAGGGACAGGTCATGAAAAACAGGGACACTTTTACAAAAGTAGTGCTATTAACTTGACACATTGACAGAATCAGAGCATATGACTTAATACACATATTTTGAAGTAACAGTTGTTTATAACTCTTACTTATTGTCATTAGTCAGTAAGTGTAATTCACCACCTTTCCTTCAACAGCCACTACTTTTAGGAGGGATTAAGAAGGACACAGTTAGACTTTCAGTCAAACTCAGGGACGTACCTGACATTCAGGGACAGTTGAGTGGTATGGACAATACTCTAGCCATTGCAACTGTCCTGATTAGGGGACCTTCTCATGTTGTAGGTGTCTGTACTGGTTGCTTGTTACAGGTCTTGTATACCTGACACGTCGATATGTCATATGTAGTAGCATAAGCAACTATACTGCTGCTAGACTACGCTTTAATTTGTTCCAATATGTATATTTCTGTACTATGCATGGCTGTAAGTATGTTCTGCCCTGGTACATCTGACAGTTCTACAGAGCAGGTTCCGCTTTGGCCGTTCAGACTGGTGGTGGCCCTATAGACCCTATATGTAGAGCTATCACGTGTCAAAGCAACACATACCCACAGCATACCTCTCAACTGTCCCTGATTTTGACTCAAATTTTAACTCTGTCCCTCTTAATCCCTCCTAAAACTAGTGACGTTTGGAGGAAAGGTGGTGAATTACACTTCATGAATAATGACAATAATTAAGAGTTACAAACTTATTTTACTTCAGAAAATGTGTATTAATTCATATGCTCTGATTCTGTCAATGTTTCCAGTTAATAGCTCTAATATTTTAAATGTGTCCTGATTGTCCTTGTGTTTTCTTGACTTGTCCGTGATTCTGTTGAAATTTGTCCCCAATTGGTTAAGAAGTCTGACCCACAGCCAGTAGTACACGGACGACCTCCACGGTTTGCATAATGCTAAGGTTATTCATGTAGCATTATAATTGATAATACTGTTTCCTATTACATGTAGCTGTTACTGATACAACAAATTAATGTCTGACACCACTACACACACTATATAGCCTCCATTCCTGAACTCACAGGCCATGTGCCATAACTGTCATTTTGCAAGACACAACTGCCCAGACGGGTGTGTCCCTCGCAGGCGTACGGGTGTTTAACCTCTTCTATTATGCTATCATCTACCTGAGGTGGTCAGCAACTTATGCACTTTCCGTCAGTAGCAGAACTCACATACCAATGGGTGTGAATGAACATTGTATCAGGAACAATGCATAACACCCTGCGGGACACATTTAGATGACTGGTTCTATTAACCAGACACATTCACAGTCACAGAACATATGTATTCATTCACGTTTGTCGAGGTACATGCCGCTTATGACTCATACATGTTGTCATCTGTCATTACCTGTATTCCACCACCTGTACACCTAATATCAGTAGTTCTGGCAGTGTTTAGTTGGACTTTGTTACATTCTGATACATAACTGTCAAAGGAAAAACTTCAAAGACCAATACACATAAGGTTCAGGTTAAGGCATTTTAATTCTTGCAGCAAGGAGGCAAAAACATGCATGCAAAAATACAGAGTTTGTCTAGCTAAAATCAGGAAGTGAAGCCATTCTTATACTATACTTACAAGACATTGCCTACTGAAGCTGACGTAGTAAATCATAAGTTTACAATATTGTTTTTCACAGCAGACGTTGCTCATGATTTTCTGCTGACATGACATAACATTTCTAGATTCATGAGAAAACTTTGGAAAAATAACAAGGCCTTGGAGACCAGCAGCTAGTTGCAATTATTTCTACAGTGCTGTGCTACATTTCAAGGTACTCTACTCATTCGAGCACAAAGCAATCACAGATTATAGTTCATATTCTTTAAGCGGTCTTTGTTCATACTTTATCTATCCTTCCTGCAGCTGTGTATGTTCTCCTAACACAGACAGGGCTAATTGTCTAAGTTTAATAACATTATAGAAAGCAGTATTGTTCTATTCATTATTTTCCTAACTTAGCAGAAAATCATCTGCTTCTCAGTTAATTTCCTAAGACATAAACAAGATTTTAGCTGCGCTGACAAAATACAAGGTCAGAAAGCATTTGCCATTAATATGGATTTGTTCAGCATAAAGCAGAATAAATGTGTTAACCCTTTTGGGCTTCTAAAAAAGCACTAATGCACACTCATATTAATACATATTTTTCTAACATTTCCCTCCTATTAATACTTTTATTCTACTTTCAAAGGCATAAATGATTTGTTTCTTTTCCTAACCTCTTCCATTTTGGATTTGCAGTTAAGAAAGTCATTCAGTTTAACTTACGAAAGCATCTCAGTCTTTAACAGTTCATCAAGCTCAGTACCTTGATATAAGATTTCGGAAACTGACAAATCTATAAAATCTTTGATCAATCTTTTCATGCAGGGGATGCCACAACAAACACATACTCCCAACAGGAGCATTCCTACACAAATAGCAATCAAGATGTTCATTAGGATGGAACCCCACCCCCCAAACCATTTCTGGAAAAAGTCCGTCAGTGGATTTGGGCCTGGTCTGGTCATGGTCAACACTTGCTGAATCACCTCAAGGTGGTTGTCTATCTTGTGCTGGTTGTCAGGAATATACGAACAGCATTCTTCTTGGATTAAAGTGCACGTACCACCTCTCACCGCTAGGGTGAAGTCAAGAGCCATGCGGTTTTGAAGCACCACAGTTCTCATGGCATTCAGTTCATCAGTCACTAATTCGAGAGCAGAAAAAGTTGCATTGCTCATTACTTCGAGGAGTTTAGACAGTTTTCTCAGCTCCCAAATTGATTTCACTGCTCCATATGCTGGTAATATGCCTGCCTACGATATGACAGTGTCACTCAAGTCCATCTGTGTTAGTTTATCGCCCATGGAATGATAGTTTCTCCAGCCCGCCTTAATCTGTCCCACTGGATTCTCAGGTTTCCTGACAGGTTTCTTGGTGACCTCTCGTGCATTTCGAATTTTACCTCGAGGCAAAACTGCAGTGTGTCGTATGGCCGGAACCAGGTAACCCATAAAACAACTACCGGACCAATTCTCAGGTAACCATTTATAGGCCTTTTTGCCACATACAAAATAACAATCTTCCACCTTAGTAGTAACTTTACTATTAACATATGCTTGCCCTGCATGAAACATTTTCTTGTTTATTATAGACAGTTGCTTAAAAAGAACAGGATTATGTTGTACTTCATTAATTGTTTTGTGCATTGATTTAAGAAATGAGTCATAGTCTGTATCACAAATAGAACCTGCATTATTAGCTTTGGTGTAACATTTGTAAAGAACAGTTATATTGCAATTACTCCAACCCACCTGGACAGTATCATTTTTATAAAAACACACAATTCCCTTTTGTGTAACAGGCAGGTGCAATGCTATTTTGTCTTGTGATTTAACAGTCGTAGTATCATAAACCAAGTTTTCCCAGGTCTCATTGACCTCTAGGGGGACTGCAGTCATTAATAATCCCCCGTATGCTGTTGGTATAGCTGTACAAACCCAACAATTTGAAACATTAAAAGTCTCAGCATACACATGTTTGATCGCTTGGTAAGTGTTAAAGTTTGGATGCCAGTCTATGAGTAACGCATCGCGTT
This sequence comes from Protopterus annectens, assembly GCF_019279795.1. Lineage (NCBI taxonomy): Eukaryota > Metazoa > Chordata > Ceratodontiformes > Protopteridae > Protopterus > Protopterus annectens. Next base: position 1,016,126,212 of record NC_056726.1, on the reverse strand, counting down.
TATTCAGTTTAGCTTGTGTGGCTGGAAAAAGGAAAGGCCACAACAAAAAGATTAATGTCACCAGTATAGCCAACAGGATAATCATGCAATTTTTTGTGGCTGTTCTGCATTCCTGTATGCTCTGGATTTTGTCATTTTTACTCTTGTGGTGTAACAGTAACAAGATTTTTGTTTAGCTCAAAGTTTTTAACCAGTTTACAGTGTGTCAGATGAATCCAGGATGCTCACTCTGCGATCTTGACTGCAGTGGGTGTTGACAGTAGCACTTGGTATGGCCCTTCCCACTTTGGTGACGTCCAGTTTTTCTTTTTGACGACTTTCACCCAGACCCACATGCCTGGGACTACTGCTGCTTCCAATGGTCTGGTTTGTTCCTTATCTGAAACAGAATTAAACTGCAAAAGGTGTTTAGAATTCAACATTCTCCTCATATACTCAGCAAGTGTACAGTCGGCTTCCTTATCTGCAGGCATGAGAGGTTTCCACTGAGGTATATAATATGCCCTCCCAAATAACTTCTCAAAAGGAGTCAATCCCTTTGCATTCGGAACAGTTCTCATGCTCAACAGTGCCAGGGGCAGACAATACACACAATTTCTATGTGTTTGCTCAATGAGCTTCCTTAATTTATTTTTTAACGTCCCATTGTACCTCTCTGCCAATCCTGCAAATTGTGGGTGATATGCACAATGATTTTTCAAAGAAATTCCAAAATACCTGCTCAGCTGTTGTATGGTTTGGTTTACAAAATGTGTGCCATTGTCACTGTAGATCTTTTCTGGTATGCCAAATCTAGGAATAATTTCTTTAACAAGAGTTTTCGCAACAGTGGCTGCATCTGGACTTTTGGTCGGAAAAGCTTCCACCCATTTGGAAAACATATCTACAATGACAAGACAATACTTCTTATTTTCGCATTTGTTCAGTTCTATAAAATCCATACAGATAGTGTGGAACGGATACGGTGGTGTAGGGAAACTCCCTTGCTTGGGCTTCAACGCTCCTTGTGCATGATGTTTATTACAAACGTGACATGACAAACAAAAATTTTTAGTGTAGTTTATGGATCCATATGTTGTGAACACCCGGTTCACTAACTGTACCATCCCCCCTGTTGAGACATGGCATTGCCCATGGCTCAACAAAGCTGCATATCTAAACAAGTTAGATGGCAATATTGCTTTTCCCTCTTTGGAGATGTACAGCCCTTCCTTGAGAATTGCTCCTCGTTTTATCCATTTTTGTTTTTCAACCTGCGTAGTAAGTGTCTGCATTGTTTTCAACATTTCTAAGTCTAAAATCTCAGAAGGTTGTAATTCCTCATTCAAAAGAAATGCTTCTGAAGCTGCCTGCTTTGTAGCTGTATCAGCCCTTGCATTCCCTTTGAAATTCTATCCTGTTGCTTGGTATGAGCTATGCATTTACAAATAGCTACTTTCTGAGGTAACTGAATAGATTCTAAAAGATCTAAAATAAACTGCGCATGATTGATCGATTTGCCAGTAGATGTTATCATTCCTCGATTTTTCCACTGTTGTGCAAAAACATGTACAGTAGAGAAAGCGTACTGGCTATCAGTAAAAATGTTTACACATTTACCCTTTGCTAAGGTACATGCCCGTGTCAAGGCAATCAGTTCTGCTGCCTGTGCAGATAAATTGTGTGGTAAAGATTTTGCTTCTATAATCTCAGTATCAGAAACTACTGCATATCCTACTAGGTTCTGTCCTGTGGGACCCCTTTTGCATCAGCCATCCACGTAATATGTCACCTCGGCATCATCCAAGGGAACATCCGTAAGATCTTTTCTAGGCAGTGTCTTTTTCTCAATCTCCTGCAGGCAGCTGTGCGGTGTGCCATCTTCAGGAGTTGGAAGCAAGGTAGATGGATTCAAAGTTGTACATTGTTCAATTGTCATATGAGGTTGGCTCAACAATATAGTCATACAGGAAAGATGCCTAGCAGGAGAAAGATATGCTACTTTTTCTTGCAGTAAAATAATCGCTACTGCATGAGGCACTCTCAATGTGAGAGGGTGGAACAACACTACTGAGGCCGAAGCCTGTACTGCCATTGCAGCTGTGACTACTGCTTGTACACAGTGGGGCAAAGACCGCTCCACTGGGTCCAGTTGTGATGAATAGTAAGCAATGGGGCATTGTTTGTCCCCATGCTGTTGTATTAGCACTGATGTCATATAACCTTGCTTACAATCTACAGTTTGGAAAAAATGTTTATGATAGTTTGGTAATCCTAAGACTAGTGAGGATGCTATCAACTGTTTCAATTTGCAGAAAGCAGATTCTGTTTCTGGTGTCCATTGTAATAAATCCTGTGCTGCCATAGGCTTCTTGTATATCAAGTTGGTCAGTGGTGCAGATTCCAAAGCATAGTTTGGGATCCAGCTCCGACAAAAGTTAGTCGTACCCAGGAAGGACATCATTTCCTTCTTGGTAGTGGGTTTCGGTGCTTGCAAAATCGCTATTTTTCTGTCCTCATCTAATGTTCTGCCCTCTTTGGATATTACATATCCTAGGTATATAACTTGCTTTTTCCAAAGCTGCAATTTGTTTTTATTTACTTTATGTCCCTGAATAGCTAAAAATTGAAACAATGCTACAGTATCTTCCTTACAGTATTGCTGGGTGGGGGCTGCCAGCAGGATGTCATCAACATAAAGTAAAATCTGACTGCCTCTCGGTGGGGTAAATCCCGCCAAGTTGCTTGCCATTTCTTGTGAGAATATTGTTGGGCTTTCACAATATCCTTGTGGTAGTCGCATGTATGTATATCTTTTCCCTTGAAATGTGAATGCAAACCAATGTTGGCTGTCAGGGTGTATCGGTATCGAAAAGAACGCATTGCTGATATCTACCACAGAAAAATATTTCTGATGAGGTTTCAAATCATTCAACAGGGTGTGTGGATCCGGCACCATAGGTGCCCTTGGTATTACTGCATCATTTACAGTTTGTAAGTCTTGGACCATGCGCCATTCTCTGTTTGCTTTTCTAACAGGAAATAAAGGTGTGTTACATGGTGAATCAGGTGATTCCACCAGTACTCCTTCCTTAAGTAAAGCTGCTATAATAGGTTTGATTCCTACCTCTGCATCTTTTCTCAAGGGATACTGTCTCTTTTGTGGTCTAAATGCTGACTTTGGCATAATAGTAACTGGTCCCGCTGTACGAATAAGTCCTACATCTGATTTGCCTGTTGACCAGAGAGTTTCTGGTATGCCTTGTAAGGCATCTTCTTCCTCTTCTAGTAAGAGTGCTAATCAGCTGTCCTTGCTTGACTGCAAATGCACAGCTGAGTGTGCCTATGTTATCCAATTTAACTTCTGCTTTTGTACTCCCTGTTCTGACAGTTCTAGCTCTGTCTGTTTTTCCCACCTCGTGACTTTTTCTCCTAGGTCTGCCCATTTCACATTTTTGTCCTTGGTTAAGCTTACATGTGGTAATCGATTAGATTTATAAAGTGCAAAGAACTCCTGGGGTAATGAACAGCTAACTACACTGTTCCCTTCCATATCCCAGTACAGATTACGCAATACTAATCTGTCTGCATGGTTTCTAAACTCTTGTTCATATTCCTTGTTAGGTCCTGGTGTGTTACAATAATATAGAGTACAGTGCAACAATTGTTGTTTGTCAGTGTCAAGGGAGGGGAACTTGCTGATGGCTACGTTCATCAGCTCTTCGGTTACTGCCCCTGGACCAGTCGTAACTAAGTCATGGCTGTACCAATAAAATGTTTCACCCTCTGATTGCACTGAAAAAGTATCAATTTGTCACTGTGCTTCCATACCCTTCATAGTTGGAACTACTGCTATGCCAAATAGCTGCATAAGGTCTCTGCCCAAAAGGTTTACTGGGCATTTTGCAGAAGCAACAATTTTGCTTTTCTGGGTTAACCCTGAAACAGGATCAGTTATCGCAATGTTATGGGAGAGGGGCTCCCGTTACAGCTGTCCATTAGCTGCTTTCACTAATATGTAATCCGGTGACTCTGAATTCTCTGGTAGTTTGGAGGGGTGTATCAGGGTCCGTGAGGCCCCTGAGTCACACAAAAATGTGACTTCCCTCCCCTCTACCAGGAGTGTAACTTCTGGTTTCATGTCTGCTAAATAGAGCTCCAAGCTCAATAAAGCTAAGTCTAAAATTTCATTTTCTTCACTATCTGTGACTTCCTGCACTTCCTCTATTTCTCCTGTCACATCCTTATCTGCGGCTTCATGCACTTCCTCTGTTTCTCCTGTCACATCCTTATCTGTGGCTTCATGCACTTCCTCTGTTTCTCCTGTCACATCCTTATCTGTGGCTTCATGCACTTCCTCTATTTCTCCTGTCACATCCTTATCTGTGGCTTCATGCACTTCCTCTGTTTCTCCTGTCACATCCTTATCTGTGACTTCATGCACTTCCTCTATTTCTCCTGTCACATCCATATCTGTGGCTTCATGCACTTCCTCTATTTCTCCTGTCACATCCTTATCTGTGGCTTCATGCACTTCCTCTGTTTCTCCTGTCACATCCTTATCTGTGGCTTCATGCACTTCCTCTGTTTCTCCTGTCACATCCTTATCTGTGGCTTCATACACTTCCTCTATTTCTCCTGTCACATCCTTATCTGTGGCTTCATGCACTTCCTCTGTTTCTCCTGTCACATCCTTATCTGTGGCTTCATGCACTTCCTCTGTTTCTCCTGTCACATCCTTATCTGTGACTTCATGCACTTCCTCTATTTCTCCTGTCACATCCTTATCTGTGGCTTCACGCACTTCCTCTATTTCTCCTGTCACATCCTTATCTGTGGCTTCATGCACTTCCTCTATTTCTCCTGTCACATCCTTATATGTGGCTTCATGCACTTCCTCTGTTTCTCCTGTCACATCCTTATCTGTGGCTTCATGCACTTCCTCTATTTCTCCTGTCACATCCTTATCTGTGGCTTCATGCACTTCCTCTATTTCTCCTGTCACATCCTTATCTGTGGCTTCATGCACTTCCTCTATTTCTCCTGTCACATCCTTATCTGTGGCTTCATGCACTTCCTCTATTTCTCCTGTCACATCCTTATCTGTGACTTCCTGCACTTCCTCTATTTCTCCTGTCACATCCTCTGCTCTCTCTATCACATTTGCATTTGTCTTTTCTCTGCTATTCTCTTCTAGTGATTCCTGGCTATCATATAGTCAGTCCTCACCCTCCTTATCTTCCGTAGTTGTCTTCTTCTTTTTCCTGCAATCCCTTGCCAGGTGTCCCTTCTTACCACATTTAAAGCACTCCCCCCTTTTCTTTCGCCCTTCAAAGTCCTCTGATCGTTGATCAGACTGTTTGTTTCCCTGGGCATTTTTCTTGCCCTTTTTCCCGGACTGTACTACATAAACTTCTGCTCCATCTTCTACAGAGAATACTTGGCCTTTCTTTTTCTTTTTACTGTTAAAATGCCTTTCGGCATGTCTAGCATATTCAAGTAGTGACTGTAGTCTACTTGTACGATGATCTACCATGTGCTTTGTAATAAAGCTGCTTATAGGCAAAATACTGCCTTTTAAAAATGCATTCTTTAATTGCTGCTCATACGGGGAATCATGTGTTTGATCTTCAGGTACCTGCATTCCACAATGGTTATTAAAACACTCTAATAATCTAGCATAATGTCTGTCAACAGTTTCACCTTCTTGTTGGATGCATTGATTAATGCAAGTCCAGTCTGCCCTAGGTTTCCATTTCTCAGAGACTCGGTCTGTAAGACCTTTCACTCTGTTGTCTAGTTCTGCGCTACTATGTGGGAGGGGTTTGTGTTCTGCGTCATGGGGATTCCAGTTGCCACTGATCATGTGCCAATCTGGTCCCACGATTTGTCTGACTACTTTTTCTACTTCCTCTCCGTTTAAGTTATAACTTAACCTCATGCCTTGTAGGTCTTCTAAAAATTTTCTAAAATTAACTTTTGGATGGGGAATTCCCTCAGTGGCTTTCCGGATATCTTCCAGTGTCCACGGTCTGTATACTAGGAGCGGTGGGTCCTGTCCTTCTTGTCCTGCCTGAGGATTTGGTACTTCTATTAGTGGGCACATTTCTTCCTCACTTAAAGATTGTGAATTTCTATTCATTTGATACAACTCAAGGTCCCCTTTTGAGTTTCCTGCCTGTGTTCGAGACCTGGTCTCGACGGGATTGCTAACAAACGGTTTTGCTTTTGCAGGAATAACTGGATATCGTGGGGGTGGACCAGCTTGTCTGCTTGCTTCTTATTCTGATAAGGGAAGTGGAGGGGGTGGAGGGGCCGATGTTATTACTAAGTTATTATCCTCTTTATCTAAAAACATTGCTTTCGAATTATTACTCTTTTGTTCTCTACGGTTTGCTTCCTCAATCCACCTGTGTGCCTGAGGAATTCCTAATTGACGTTGCTTTTTTACCCGACCTCTGGAATCAGTTTTAAGCTGTTTGATAAGTTTAATAAGCGAGGATTTTTCTAATTTACCATCAAATTCATACTTATTAACCCATTTTGAGTAGTATTTAACATTATCGGCACGTTGTAATTGCATAAATTTCGCATCTTCAGTTAACGGCGGAGTTTGGGATCTTTTCGTGCACTTATTTCCCATTTTATTCTAACCTTTGAAATGTTACGTAACCCTTCTTATTTTTACGTGGTACCACAATTTCTCTTTTTCACAGTCTATCTAGAATAACTGCCTTACCTATTCTGTTTCCCTGATCTATGACAAGACTGCAATCTTCCTGTCCCTGACTTGTACAAGACAAATCCCCTGACAGACAATGCAAATCAAGTCCCTGATCTAAAACAGAAAAAGGTAAATCTAACCTTACCTGAGCCTCCGTGATTGATCATCTGGTTCAAGGTAAACCCGCCCTTCATTCGCAGATCAGAACAGTGGCTGGCCTCTTTTGGACAACAATTCAGTCAGAGGTCTTTTCAAATAAGAAGAACCAATGTGGTTTCTTCCCCGTACGGTTTCAAGCCACCTGGCCTGTCTGATCTGGTCAGAGTGGAGGTTTCCGGTCCGAATGACCAATCTGTCAAAGGAAAAACTTCAAAGACCAATACACGTAAGGTTCAGGTTAAGGCACTTTAATTCTTGCAGCAAGGAGACAAAAACATGCATGCAAAAATACAGTTTGTCTAGCTAAAATCAGGAAGTGAAGCCATTCTTATACTATTCTTACAAGACATTGCCTACTGAAGCTGACGTAGTAAATCACAAGTTTATAATATTGTTTTTCACAGCAGATGTTGCTCATGATTTTCTGCTGACATGACATAACATTTCTAGATTCATGAGAAAACTTTGGAAAAATAACATGGCCTTGGAGACCAGCAGCTAGTTGCAATTATTTCTACAGTGCTGTGTTACATTTCAAGGTACTCTACTCATTCGAGCACAAAGCAATCACAGATTATAGTTCATATTCTTCAAGCGGTCTTTGTTCTACTTTATCTATCCTTCCTGCAGCTGTGTATGTTCTCATAATACAGACAGGGCTAATTGTCTAAGTTTAATAACATTATAGAAAGCAGTATTGTTCTATTCATTATTTTCCTAACTTAGCAGAAAATCATCTGCTTCTCAGTTAATTTCCTAAGACATAAACAAGATTTTAGCTGTGCTGACAAAATACAAGGTCAGAAAGCATTTGTCATTAATATGGATTTGTTCAGCATAAAGCAAAATAAATGTATTAACCCTTTGGGGCTTCTAAAAAAGCACTAATGCACACATATTAATACATATTTTTCTAACAATAACTATGGACGTCCATGCTAATCGGGTACACGGCACTGTGTAGGTCTCTATGTATTCCCAATGGTTTAAAGACTATCCGGTAGATGTGCTCTTCAGGTTTGGGAGGTGTAGGCGTATGCTATGCCCACATAGGAATATTAATGACTTCCACTGGGTGGGCCTACATCTCTGCCAACCAGCACCTGCACACTTAAGCCTATTAATGCATACCCATGGTCCACTTACCTGGCACCCCTCTACAGCAGTCGTGACAAATACTTACTGCGAGCGCAGCTGGGGTATGAGCACACCCCTACACATTTCCCACTCTCCCCATCTCGGGACACATGTCGTACATTTTGTCAACCCATGTATTATCACACTTGCACAACCTACTGTTCCATGTACACCTACATCCTGCTCATATCAGTGTCAGTAGATTCTTTTATAACCTGAATTTTTGGGTCCCAAGGTGACACCGTTATCCATGTTTAAAGTGTAGACCTTGCGGAACTCTCTCACTGGTCCTTTCCTACCGGTGTTTTGGACAGCGGCAGTGTATTGATCTGTATTGTCTGTCTGTATGTCTGTCCGGCCTAGCTGGGCGATGTGGGGGGTACAACGTTTCTTTATTGGACCTCCCAGTCACAAATGCCCAGGCTGTAAATATGTTACCCCTAATTGCTGTGACGTAACCTATTTATGTGAATGTGTATATCTACACTGACATATAGTTTGTTTTGTGTGTATGTGTATATATCACTACCTGTTGTGTATATATATCTATCTATATATATCCATAGTATATCCTTGTGTGTGTGTGTGTATATATATATATATATATATATATATATATATATATATATATATATATATATCCATATGGATATATATGTGTATGTAAATTAATATAGCTATGTAATAAAACCAGAAAAATAGGTGTGGACCTCTTGGGTTTTCGATCCTGAGTGATGCCTGCCCGGAGGGAAGGAATAACCAATTTTACAAAGCCTTTCACTCTTGATCCTAAACGGTGAACAGATTTCCACGTGTAGTCGGTGGTGGAGCTAGCTCTAAAAAGAGCTGTTTTAGCCCTGTGGGCAGCTGGAGCTCTATATAGAGCTGTTACAGACCTCTATGAGCTCTGAGAAGAGCTGTTTTGTGTTTAGAATGCCCTTTCGGGCAGATGCGGTAGTTCTAAAAAGAACTGTTTTGTTTGGTTCACCGAAGCTGTGTCTGTGCCTCCAGCTGGTCTTACCGAAGCTGATACAAATTTCTGTGAGCTCTGAGAAGGGCCGATTTGTGTTTTGAATGCCTGTTCGGGTGTTGGTGGTAGCTCTAATAAGAACTTTTTTGTTTTATTCTTCAATGTGTCTCTGGTTGCTCTTACCAGAGCTTTTACAGATCTCTGTGAGCTCTGAGAAGAGCTGTTTGGTGTACTGTGAGCTCAGAGAAGAGCTGTTTGGTGTAAGGTGCAGATCCACGTGAGCTCTGAAAAGAGCTGTTTTGTGTATGGACACAATGGGCTCTGGGAAGAGCTGCTGTTGTGTCCTTTGGTGTTCTGCGGTGGTGTCGATCTCCGTTGTCCTTTTTCTTGAACAGATCTTCGGTTCTTTTGATATGTGTGAGTCCTAAAAAGGACTATTTGTGCGCTCCCCAAGCGCTGGTCAGAACGACCTGAGAGCTGTTGCTGTGCTGCTTCTATGGTACTGTGGAGGGGGCGTGGTTGAGAGATGTCCAATGAGAAGTGACTAGTTCGGGGTGTGGCCCTAGTAGGCCTACAAGGTGAAGACGGACCTGGTTGGAAGCATCTCGTTCCTCTTATTTAGTTCCTTTTTATTAACCAGCTACTTGTTCATATGTGCCATTCCTAACCTCTAGCAATGCGTTGGAGCCTTTTGCTTTGTCACGATTATACCTATGTTTGAAAAAACTGTATTAAAACTTAAATTTAAATGTAACCAAAAAATAAAAAATAAAAAAATTAAAATTAAATTTAACTGGGGTTACTGACTATAGTTCTAAATTTAGACTTGCCACTACCATCTGTAAAACATTGGAAGCAGGCTTGGTTCTCAGAAAGATTCTGAGATGTCCGGCGCTTTCGGGGCAGATAGGAAGGTAGCCTGTCTGCTGCTCCTTCATCAGGGAGAGCGTACATTAGGTAGTAAAAAGTTAACTGTAGTTTGATATTGAAATTTTACCTTTTAAATTAAAAATAATTAAAAGTTGAGCTAACAATTGTAACTTTTGTGAGGGCTGATACATTAACTTACTGTAATTTTAGTTCTGCTTATAAACAATTAATGTTCAAAAAATGAATACATTATGCCTTATACCAGTGAGAAAACAGTGAGCGAAATAGATAGCATATCTTACTAGGAGCCGATTAGTTGTAGTTAGCATGGTTAAGTGCCCTGAGGTTCAGGACTGGGGTGATGGTCTTCATGTAGTTGAGACCCAGAGGGTGCCTTGCTTCAAGTTGTATCTGCCAGATAAGTTCTTTTTTCTCTAATCTTGAATTGAAGTCCCCATTGAAAGGGATCTTCTCCAGCTGTTTGAGTATCAGGAACTTAAATCTTTCGTGTCCTGTTTTTTTTTGTTGCGTGTGTTGCTAGTTTATTTGTCGGTATCTTGTGCCTGATGTTGTATAGGTGTTTGGCAATCCTGGTTTTGAGGGCATTGATGGTCTTGCCCACATAGAAGGCTTGACATTTGCAGCAGTTTGCTCTGTAGACAACACCTTCTGTGTTGCAGCCTCCGAATGCTCTTGTGGTTATTGTTTTTTTGTTGTTGGGGCAGTAGAAGAGGTCCGTGCCTGCCATGTATTTACAGTAGAAGCAGGGGGATAAGTCGCTACATGGATAGGTGCCATATCTGTCGAGTTGTCTTGGTGGGGGTCTCTCGAGGTGGTCTTTAGGTTGGGTCCTCTTTTCATCGTGAACCCTGGTGCTTCAGGGAAGATGTGTCCAAAAGATCTGTTTGAAGTGATGATGGTCCAGTTTTCACGGATGATCTTTTGTATGTCCTTATAGTCCGTGGAGAAATGTAAAATAAAGTTGAGCCTATATTTGTTTTCATACCTGTTTTTAGTCCCTAGGCTCTGTAGCTATGTGTATATATATGTTTTTATCTATATATACATCTGTGTGTCCATTAACCTATACATTTCCCGGACATGGACACTTACACATGTATTGGGTTTATCCCTGCTTCAACAGCATACTATTGCCTTAGTCATTCTGACACCAACACTTCACTCCGGTGAACTTGTGCTCAGTATATTGCACGTTATGCAGCGGACAGATGTTGCAAGTTTTTCATGTCTGGGGTGCCGCTGCTAACTGGGTTGTGATAGTGTCATTCGACCTATTCCTCGTATGCGCAGCCTATTTTTCCTGCTACTGTGTTTGTTTCTGTACACATTCATATTATTACTGTTGATAGGATGTGTGTTTGTGTTACTGTGACTGTACATCAACAAATTGTTGTCTTCATGTAGTTGTGTCTTTCTGCTTTTCCCGGTTTGGGGTTGTCACAGCAGAACTCCGTTCCGCTCATGGGTGGCGAATAGGTTTTACATGTCGGGCTTCCAGACCTGACGCACAACGTCCGACAACGATACGCCCATTCACGCATGTCTCCACGCAAACGACACTCTATCTGGGAATCGCACCTACATACTAGCTGACCTCCACGGGCCGCTCCATTGCACCAGGCGCAACATACCCTATCACTCCTGTGTCCATACTCGCATATCCATAGTTTCTCCTGCACACCCGTATTGAGTTTCCCCGCATAACAGCCATTATACACGTAATATCGCAGCCATGACACAACTTTACACATTGCCCTCTCATGAGCGTTGGGGTCCTACACACATTTTGTACCTTCTCATGTATTCACAGGGTCACCATCCATTCATATTTGCACATACGTGCCTTTCCTGGTGTTATGGATTACGAACGATTTGTGAGTTACAAGTGTAGGTGGTCGCAGCATGTCCTACATTCCGTCTGTTTACAATGTTGACGTAGCACTTCAACGATGTTATGGCTACTGGTATAGCCCTGCCTCTGGTGTGGATAGCGGTGCTCTACTCACACTTGTGCAGCTTTATGTGACATACGCTGCGAACACTTCATAATTCCTAACTTGCTCTGGATTCCCTTCACAACCCTTAGGTTTTCTTTCATCTTTCAGCGTTCCTAACATATATATATATATATATATATATATATATATATATATATATATATATATATATATATATGTATATATATATATATATATATATGTGTGTGCATATATATATATATATATATATATATATATATATATATATGTGTGTGTGTATATATATATTTATATATATGTATATATATAGATAAATATGTAGATATATAATTACATATTTCTGCTATGTCTGTGGATATTTATCTATACACACATCTATCTAACTATATATATATATATATATATATATATGAAAGTTACAGCTGTTGAAGACAACATACATTTGCTATGCTAATAGCTGCGTACACCCGCGCAGGCCCACTTATTCTGAGTTACATATGTTTACAGGCACGTCTTTAGGATTACTTGTGCCTTATTCCTTATGACAGTACCACTTTGATGGAATCCGGTTAACTGACCCATGCGAACACGGTCACCTTTACATGTATAAATGTTGGCTTTACAGCACAGAGGCATTCATTACACAATTAATATGTGCTATAGTCGTACTTGAACCGGGAATGCCTTTACGTTGGGCAGATGCTGTAACCACTACACTATTGGTGTTCTGGCTCATTTATAAGTATACCCATGGTTCATAACTACTCTGACATACTCCTCACCGCTTCCCTTACACAGCAGGCATCCATTCTCCTGCTGGTAAAACTGCAGTACTACAATTAGGACATTCCCTGTTTCCTACTGCTCTGGAGCAGTGCTGCATGTCTACTCACTCCAAGGATATTCATAACTCCTACGCTTATAGTCCTCGCACATACGCGTGTTTGATTGTCAGGGTGTTCATGTGCCGGTCCTGGTTTAGGCTTGGCCGACTGGTGACTAACACTGCCCTGGCGCTGTTCAAAGATCAGACGTAGCACATGGACAGAGTTAGTCCAGAGTTTAACATTCTACCTGTGTTTACAGACGCAGGTGTTTGGGGACCTCTGACCACATTATTGGGTCGGCGCTACATAATTTAGGCAGGGAGTGGTTCCACTATATAATGCAGGTTGGGGGGTTGGTTTCCCTTCCCATTTGACTATTTCATTCATTTATACATACAATGAATATTATTCTGGATATCTGTTATGAATTCACTACAGGTATGCAATAGTCTTGTCAACAGATGGGACAGTTGGTTGGTGTACTTCTGTGTACGGACCTCTCTGATACTCGGGGACTTGTGTCTACAGTGACAGGGACAAGGCTATGACAACTCAGGGACAATCACGGACACTTCTACCATATTAGTACTATTAACTTGGAACGTGATGACAGATTCGTAATACTACTAATTTTCTGCAGTTAAATGCGTCTATTACTCTTCATTGTTGTAAGTAGTCATTCTCATTCAACACCTTTCCCCAAAGGTCACTGGCTTTGTGAGTTTTTAAGGGTCTGGCCAGTTATTGTGCGAATGCTCTGACCATTGGTATCGTTGACATTGTCATATGTACAGGTTGTGCTGTATTCTGGTGACTAGGGTTGGCACCTTTTCAAATGGCCAAGATGGGACATTTTCGGAACACACATCAGATTTTACAAGCCGACACATACCCACGGTCAGTACAACAGATAGAACTTAACTTATTTCCCTACATAAAAGCCTATTGTTGTAGCAGTTTAGTTGCTTATTCTGTTTCTTGTAACATTTAGGTATTGTAGATACTGCAATAATTATTTTCTGCTACTATTACATAACATATGGGGCATAATTCTGTCCTACAATTCCAGGACATTTGCCATTTGAAATGTCTTTTGTCAGGACACAACTGTCCAACGATGGACTGTCCCTTGAAAAGCAGGACAGATGATAACCCTACTGCGGACACCAGATTGTTTGGGCCAACTCATAACCACGGTCAGTGCAGGTTTAGAACATTCATTTGTTTCCTAGCTGTGAGCCTTATACCTTTGGCATTTTTGTTGTTTGCCTGTTTCTTGTATGAATTATGCTTATTCTATCCTGACGTGACCGCTTTAGGCAACTGTTACATGCAGTATGGTGCATAGTTATTTCTTACAGTCACAAGACATTTGGCATTGTACCATTGTTGGTCAGGTCACACCTACACACACATTAATTGTCCCTCACACAGTGGATCAGGGGTATCCTGTTTACGTCAGTGCCTTCATCACCCTTATACCATGTGCCACTATGTGAACGTGTGCAATATATTCTCTCGCTTATTCGTGTTGGGACACGCAAGGCCACGGGCAGGTGTTTGATCCTGGGTAGTAGGTTATGCATGACCATTTAGGGCTGGACAGTGTCATGCACCACTAATGCACATTCCTACTTGTGTCCAGATATCTACAGGACTGGACTTCATGTCTTCCATTCTAATGTTTACACAGGTTACTTATCCCATGAGGGATATCCCAAAAATTGAACAAGACCAAAACAAGATGAATACCGACCATTCTTCTGGCATTATGAAAATGTGCTGGGGGTTTTACATGCAAGGGATACATAGTGTGCAATCCTTCAACTGCCTAGGGTGACACTACCTACTACATATGCGTAGTGGTCACTATGTGTATATGTGGCTGCAGTAGGCCAAGTATGGCTGGATTTGGTGGATGTTCAGGTAAGGGAGCGGGTTGTGTGATGTGGAGGGGATGCTGGGTAGTCCATTATGCATTCAGGTGTGTTGCATTTGTTATGGCCAGTTCCATCAGGACCAATCTGTGGGTATGTGCCGGTGACATATCTATGCATTTGTATCGCACATTTCAATATTCATATGTTTGTGGGATTGTGTTCTACAGTACGGCCTGTCTGGTTGTATTGCAGCTGTTTATACATGTTTTTGTGTTTCTTTCAGCTTCACCCGCTGCTCCCTCATACACCTCCAGTTCACCTATTCTGCATATGACACAGTATTGCCTTGGAGGATTGTACCATTACCCATCCTCCCACACACACATATTTGTCACACCCCATACATCACTGCTTTGGTTGTTGGCCCATGACACGGCCAGAGTAACACATTGAATACCCTACATATGTCAGGTATCTGTATGGTTGTATGGACTACCCTGCCATGTTTGCTTTCCACATGCTATACCTCACACACAGGGGTGTAGCTAGGATTTTCAAATTTGTACTCACAGCTCTCAAACTGCTACCCCCCTCCCCAGCCAAGCTACAGCCATTCTCGTAATTCACGGTTCACTCTTTTAGTGTCAATGAAGACGCATTCGCTGTAATGCCTCTTCAGTAATATAATATAAATTCACTCAAACTCGGTTCCTTGAATTGAAAATGAACCTGAAAGTCAGTTCTTTGAAAAATGCAGCATGGTAGTTGGGGTAGAGGATTCATGCTTTTGTTTTCTGTAACTAAGGTACAGGTTTTGAGCTTGAGTAAATTATTAACCACCTGCTACCCCTAACTAGGGTGTTTCATTCACACACACACCCCTACCTACCTCTTAGTGCAAGAAATATGGACAAAGCCTAAAATAAACAGGGAAAGATATTAAATAATGCTTTCGTGAACTTAGAAAGTTGCTAGAATAACAGGATTTGTGCTAGTATGAGAAAGTTGCTAGAATAACATGATTTGTGCTAGTATGAATTTTTCTAAAGGACATGAAGTCTGAAACTCAAATGTCTGTCATTATTTAACAACTTCAGCCTTCAATGATTTTCTAGAAAATCACAAAATTTATGAGGAGCAGACAAAAAATATGGGGCAAAAATCTGGACATTCTGCAAAATTTGGACAGTTGAGGGCCAGCACACACACACACACACACACACACACACACACACACACACACACACACACACACACACACACACACACACACACACACACACACACACACACACACAAGTTCTTTCTCTGTCTGCCGTTTACTGAAATACTTTTCATTAATTGTAGTTTCACAAATATGTTTCAACAACCTTTAATGGACCATTACAAAAATTAATATGAAAGGAGAAGAGAATTCTGGGAGTCAAGTTGGACTGATGAGATAAGAACAATAAACATGAGCTAATAGTGAGAGTAAGAATCTGGAATAGCGGAAATGTAACTTATTACAACAGAGTGAAGAGAAGCAGTGACTGAGAGCTCAAGAATGATCACATGAGGAAGCTGCGTTGCACTTCAGGAGAATAATCAGCAGTGCTGAAATAAATTGGATTTGTCATTATGGGTGAACGCTGGGATCATGCTTTAGACAGTATAGTAAAAGGATGGGAAAAGGCAAGAATGCAGGGATGCATTTTTCCACTGAAATATGTGCAGCTGTGTTACTGCACACACAAGTCATGGAGAATGAAAGATGAGGCACGGAAAAGATTAAGGAAAAACGGTGGTTAAAAAAGCGGTAGTTCATACTCTAATGAATATGGAGAAAGAAGCAGTCTGATTAGCTAACTGTGTAAGTGTTGTGTACAGACCACTTGAAATTGCACTGTAGCTTTATTAGGAAATACTGTTTCTGGTTTGAGCCTTGTAGCAGTAGAAGCATTGTCATTGCAATAAAGTAGGTGTATTTCTGTCACACTTCTTTCAAAACTTAGAACTTGTATTTCTTAAATAATTAACCTAACATATGCTTTCTTATTTTTTTATTTTTTTTTTAGAAAAGAAGGCTTTCGGATCCTAGGCCTTATAGTTAATGAAAATGAATCTTTGTACAAGCTCAGTTAATTTATTTAATATTGTATGTGCCCTTCAGTCGATCTCACTTTATCAAGAAAATCAGTAAATCCGGGCGGTGCAAGGCTAATCGGACAGACAAAATCGTAGTACTGTCTGTAAATCATAGAAGTTCACAAGTATGAAATGTATTCCAGACTTAGTCATTTTCACACTTTTGTAGAGGAGAGATGCATTTCTGAAGCTACATTCTTAATAGTCCTTTGACCTACTAAAAGGTTGTCTATTTATGGGACAATTATACCCTAAACTCAAAATTTCCTTGTACTAAAGTGCATTGTTTTCAGTTCAAAGTGATGGATACACTGCCACCTATAACTGTAGCATCACTTAGCTGTTTCACACCTTCTGTCATACTGCAGTGATCTTCAGATTTCTCATTGTACAGCATGTTAGGTTTAAATGAAATCTTGTGACAGTTTTCTGTAGGAATTCATGTGTACACATATTTGTATGTATATACTGACATATGAATCAGGGAAAGATGATCTGTTAAACCCAAAAGACTGAAACTGCATTTCTAAGTGTAAAATGCGTTTTCACTGAACCTATGCTGCAGTCATTGAAGGTCATATATTTTGTAAGTGGACAAGATCCTTTGTGTTCTCACAAGTTGACCCCTTCATACCCCACTATCACAAATATACTAAATGCATAGTCAAACACTGCAGAAAAAGGTCAGATCCCTTCAACATGCAAATCCTGTCCCACTGTATTTAAGAGTTCACTACAGCTGCATGCATCGTAACATACAGCTGCACAGCATGCTCAGCCGTTATAAAGTATTTTCTGTCTAATACATCAAACGATACTTACAAAACCCCTGACATGTTCCACATATACATCAACTGAATGTTCCACTTACTTTAATTGTCACCAAAAACAGTGTTCACTGTAGTGTCAATCTTTAAAAACACAATTATTTAATAATGAGTTGAAAAACCATCTACCTTGGCTTCACATGGATAGTATTTATGCTGTTTAAACATTACCTTCAGTACCAGTTTTCAGACTTTCTCACAATGCTCTATACTGACTTTCTACTAAATGTATTAGTGAGTGGCACTCAGTGTATTCTGCTCATGTTACTGTATTGCATATGTTTGCTTGATCCTGTAAAACTTTGCTGAAAGGCATATAGGCCATGCCTGAGAAGGTCCACTCAGCCCAGTGTACTTATACCTGCCTGGTTAAAAAATGGTAAATAAATAAACTCCACCATTTTGGCAAGGCCATAGTAAGGTCATCTGACACCCCCCTTAACTCACAATTGAAAGGCACAAAGGGCTTTCGGAAGATGAGGGCCAAAAAGAAAATGGGGGGTTCTGCTACTTGCTACAGCTACTAACTCTCTGAGCCACTAAATACAAGTGCAAATGAAGTACTGCTATTAATTTAAGAAGCAGCAGTATCACCTGCAGCTTCTAAAACCAGTGCAGGAACTACACTTGTACCCCATGTCCACTTACATATTGTTTCTCCTAACACCTTGCACCCAGGATAGCTGTCCCCATCATCCCAGCCTGGTTATAGTTCCACATATTGGTTGCACCCAGGCTCATTCCCAAACAGCCCTGTCAGCAAACAGATTATAGTTTAAAGTCCACAGCTTCATTCCAGCCCTGTATAAAACCTTTGACTTAGTTTTCCTTCAGACTTCATCATCACAAGCCCCGAACTGGCCATCAGAAGTCAAGAGCCAAGAATCTTCAAGTACAGTTCTACTCCGTAATGGACTTCCCAAGTGAGAAATTACCTTCATTCTTTGCTCTTTCCAGGTTGCAAACTTTTTTATACACCACAGATAAGCAATAAGTGTCTCATTATTATATGTAATGCAACCAATTGTCTAGCCAATGATTGTGAAAATTTAAAGACATAAGATACTCCCCATTTCCAAAACACAAGATTTCACACTGTCTGTCTATCTGTCTCTCTCTCTCTCTCTCTCTAGGTATGTATGTAGATTTATATATATATATATATATATATATATATATATATATATATATATATATTTATTTTTTTTTTTTTTTGAAGGGCAGTTAATAAAGCAGTTGTTGTTTGACATGGGATGTTTTGACTACGTTTTGCAGGCGCCCATTTAGTCAACTGCTAAATGCTATGAGACCACTGCTTGCTCCCCTTCAAGACCCATGGCAGGATCTGTTACAAATATTCAGTGTTTTGTAATTTGTCAGAATGGGACTGATATTTTGTGAGTTGAGTATGTGCAATTTGTCCTTTAAGAATAAACACACACATGATTGCAATCATGCATACACACTTGTCCTAACAGTGCACCCTGGTAAAACGTGTGGTGTAATCATGTTTATTGGTTACATAGTGTATTTGTAATACTTCTTACCACCACCAGTGCATGTCACCAGATGTTTATCACCACATTATGTATATCATCACCCATCTCAAACCTAGCAACTACTTACAGTAACCTAAATTCATTCACAGTTAAAACAGTAAAAATGTAAGAAGCTGGCACAAAGGAGTAAAATGCCGATAGTGACTTTGGCAACGTGAGAATGACCAGTGGCTTGTGCTGGTGTTGATGAGGCTTAAGCTTGCTCATCTCTCTGTGGGTTGAGGAGTGCATGTACAGGCACCTGCTCTGCGGTAAGGGATGAGGGGTCACATGTATGTGTCATCTACAATAGGAAGAGGATCCTGATTATGCTGCACATTAAATAAGGAGAATTTCCAAAGAACCACCATCGTACACGTAGGAAACCACCTTAGCAGTGATTGGTGATTCTGTCTTTGCAAAGCTGAGCTTGACCAGCTGACACCTTGCTCAAATTGAGCTCAACAAGGTGAAAGAAAGCCATTTTGCAATGGGACACGCTAATTTGTCCCATCAGTGCTTCAGACGCCCACGGATCTCTTCCTCGCTCACTCTTTCCCTCCCTGCCTACTCTCATCCCTACGTTACCTTAGCAACCCCATCCTATAATACTACCACTTTACAAAGTATGTCTAAGCTTAGTGCTAGTGTTCTGATTATTGAATCACAAAAATAAACTGCTTGTTTTCCTTTTGCAATCAATTGTGTTTGTGATTTTTTTTTCATTAAGATGATTGTTTGATTTGCTGGCATCAATCATGTTTCAGTATTTTAACATTTGGAACAATTCACATAGATCTTTATCTATATGTTTATATAATTATATCTACATATTTATGTGTAAATGTAAATGAATCCATTACATCAGATAGAACACTTGTCACTTAAGGTTAATATATTCATGGCGTAATGACTTTGCTTATGTCAGTAACATCAGGCATGACTAAAGCAATGCATACTCAAGAGGGATGCTTAACTTCTTGTACCCTACAGAAATGTACTTTACCATACCTTTTTAGTCTACCTGGATAACCCACTAAATGTTAGAAATAAAATTAATTTCTGACCCTTGGTTTTCAGTTCTGAGACAAATTTCCTTGAAGAGAGAAGTTTCCAGGTAACTGCAGATGCACACATTTTTAAATGAAAGAAGAAATTACTTATTACAACATTTGGTATTATAATGTCCCAAAGAAAAAGACAGACCACATGCCATTCATTAGCATTTACTTTAGGTTGCATAATGAATACAACAAGATAGAAACCATATCATATACACACTGAGCTCTGAAAACAGGTTAGAGAAACCTAATATTTTAAGGCTATGCACACATATTACAAAGGCTATGGGTAATTGATAGACAGCTTATCCTACTCAGTAGCACAGAGAGGACAGTTGCCCCTGGTGCAAAGTAGGTAGCATGATCAGGAGACAAGCTTACACTTACTTTTTTTCTGTACTGAAAGCAGTTCCTTCAGGACAGCAGTAGACACGCAGGCAGACACGCAGGCAGACACACAGACAGACACGCAGACACACACACACACACACACACACACACACACACACACACACACACACACACACACACACACACACACACACACACACCCTACCTGATAATCTGTTCGTGATTGCCTTCCAACTACATTTCCCACTCACAGCGATAATCCATTTGTCTTCTTCCACTCGCCTTCCAAGTACATTTCCCGCTCGCAGCGATAATCCATTTGTCTTCTTCCACTCGTTCGCTCACTACTGCACATTTCCCACTCGCGGACATGATGTGAGCTCACTTCTGACAGACTGGTATTCTCCTTAAAGGAGCCAACACCCATTCAAAAGGAAGAAGTACGTACTTTTTTTTTTTTTTAAAAGCTATCCCCTCTTCTAAAAAAGTTGTACTGAAATCAGTACAGTGCGTATGCCTCCCGATGTCCCTGACCTGAACCATAATGGATGACCATACTAGTGTCAAAATTGACCCTATAAGTATGTTGACTACCCGTTTTTTGAATGGTCACACCACTTCCCAATAAGGGCTTATATTTTGAACCCCATCCTTCCATCATTCCTTTTGCTACTTCTTTAAGAAGTCATTTTGGGTATCCCCTTACCCTAAACATTTCTGTTATGTTAGAAACTTCTTCCAGGAAAGTGTCATATGTAGAACACATTCTCACAGCCCTTACCAGCTGCCCCTTATAGATGTTTCTCTTCATATGAAAGGGTCGACTACTCTGAAAATCAAGGTAGCTGTTGGAGAAGGTGTCTTTCCGAAATATTCTAGAGGCAAAATTTTTGTTGGATGTGTCCTTAGAAATAATCACATCCAAATACTCTATTTTCTCACTAGAATGTTTGGCTGTAAATTTAAAAAATACACATATTTGATTGATGTGGTCCAAAAACCCATCAAGGTCCACATTTGAATCATTCCATAAAATAAACATGTCATCCAGAAAGCAATAATATGTACACCATAAAGGTTTAAAAGCACTTGTGAAGATGTATTTCTTTTCCTATGCATATAAAACCAAACTGGTGTAAATGGGGGCACATGTTGCCCCCATTGCTACCCCTTGTGTTTGCCTATAGTATTCGCCCTCAAATGTAAAATAATTATTGGACAAAATGTGGTCCATAGCAGCCATCAAAAAATTCAGCATAGTATCAAAAAATGTAGTGAGTTCTCTAACTGCTTCGTAGAATAAATCCAAACCCTCCTTGTGGGGGATGGAAGTGAATAAGTCCACTATATCAACAGTGGAAAAAATAATGCTATCGTTGTAGCAAGACTCATTAAATATAGACAGAAAGTCCCAAGAGTCCTTAAGCAAACAGTCCACTAAACCAATCACATCCTTAAGAATTCTATCTACAAATATACAAAAGATATATGTGGAACTATTTCGTACTGAAATAATGACCCTAAATGGGGGCCCATCTATGCACTTATGTACTTTTGGGATGCCAAAGGCTATTGGAATAAGTGGATGTTCAGAAGTCAGGAAGTTAAATAAATCCTCTGAAATGGCTCTTTGTAACAGCCCCACAGTGGATTTTTTAGGTAATGTCAGTCTTCAAAGTTCCCAACTTAAAAAACAAACAAAATCTGGATAACATAAAGGTACTGCTGCCCAATGCTAGGAGCATTAACTAACAAACTTCCCTACAGAAACTGCTTACCAAGGAATACACTGATATATGCATTGTTACAAGTACCTGGTTCAAGACCATTGACAGCACCCTATCAGTGCAGGGTTTCAATACTAAACACACTTTCAGGCCCACCATACTAGATGAGGACACTAAAGGTGGCAGTGTCTCTATATTCATAAAAGAAAATTACAACTCCAGGCTGATTAGACAGGATAATGACATGGAACTATTCCATGTCCAACTTATCATTAACAAAACTCCTTATCATATCATGGTTAACTATAGGACCTGCCTATGTCCCCCCTTGGCCTATACCTTCTACCTGACTAGAGTGGAGTTCTTATGCATTAGACCAAAAACATTCTCCTAAGGGACTTCAACTAACCTTCCATCAACTGGGAGACTTATACATCCCTTAATGGCGCAGTGGTGCAGCAGTAGCATTGTTGCCTCACAGAAAGAGGTTTTCCGGTTCGATTCTCGGCTGGGGTGCCTTCTGTGCAGAGTCTGCATGTCCTCCCTGCATTCATGTGGGTTTCCTCCGGGTGCTCCAGTTTCCTTCCACTTTAGAAAGACATGCATCTGGAGCATTTCTCTCAGGGCCTCTGCTGAAAATTGGCTTAGTTCCAAGTCAGACTTTCCTGGTTAACAAATGTTAAATAAATAAATAAATGTATGCCAAAAGACTTTATAAATACAAACTCTGGAACAGTTAATCTGCACTCCAGCTATGGATGGCAAAATCCTGGACCTGGTCCTCACCAGTATGGGATATCTTTGTTCCCTAACAGTTGTAACTTCCTACCTAATTAAATCATACTATAAATCAGCCAGACTCACCATAAAACTGGAGACAGAAGCATTTTCAAATACTTCAGTATTCAGATGATGTACAAAGGCTACTCTACTAAAACTAAGGGATGACTTGGCTAAATGCAAGATGCTCTCTATCCCGATGACCCCACTGCATATACAGAATCCTTTACCACCAAATTCTATGCACAAGTAAATAGCTGCATAAAAGCAGCTGCCCCCCCAGACGGAAATACAGCACCAAATTTAAAAAGAAATTGCTAATGTGGAACCCAAATAAAACAGGCTCTACAATAAAAGAAAAAACATATCACTGCACACAGTATAACTGTAACTCTTAAGATGTCAGAAATGCTCTTGCTACATGTAATATCAAACCAACCAAAGCTAGATACGAGGTAAAATAAAAGCCCAGCAAAAGACAATCACAAAGCTTTCTTTAACTATGTTAGAAGCCTCATAAACAAAGCCCAGCACTGCAGAGAGCTATTAGTAAATTATATCACATGCTCAGACCCTGATGACACAGGCAGTCTACCACCAGATAAATTTATCTCTAACCTTACCTCATTCTCTTCCTCTAAATTCCCAGATCACATACCAGCATCTACACTCTCCTCTAATCTCCAAAGCCCAGATCACATACCAGCATCTACA
>NC_056726.1:1016028817-1016102041 GCF_019279795.1 Protopterus annectens | reverse complement strand
GCCTCACATGTACTGACTAGTACACACTCAGGAGCCTTCACAGATGTCTCAGGTGCAGATCACAGAGGTACACACCGCAGTCTACTATGTAGCCCTCAGACATCACCATGTCATTGGGCCAGCAATACACAGCCATACATTACCACAACACCATGTGACTCATGACCAGTGGACTGTACATAGGTCTACAGCAACTGTGCAGACTACACATGTACCAACAGGGTTCCATCATGTGCTATGCATTGCAATGATACCACTGTACATAACCAGGTCGGCTCTACACATAACAGGGGCCCTGGGTCTTACACAGCTGTGACAGATGACTGTCGCTGTACACCAAAGAACACACGTTTGGATATGACATACATGTAATCGCAGTGGATATGTGCATGGACCACACACACAACACATATGTACATAGCATAGCTTTTGCTGTCCTCCGTGCAGACAAGTGGCTACAGCAATCACACGCATGCAAATGGAAGGTGGGTCCATGGCTGTTGAATGCTAACAGTACATGAGGTAGCAATGTTGACTGAGGACACATTCCCTCTGTACTAGTTACCCATGACACTCATCATATCATACAACAGTCCATGTGTTGTGTATGTCATCTCACATGTCCACCAATTGCAATGCATACAAACATGGCTACATGACAGGCATGTAGGACCAACACACATGTACAATTTGTAGTGTGCATGCAGCTACCATGCATGTGCAGTAGCTGATGTATGTAACTCATCTGTGCCTAACTACAACATGCAGTTGCAATGCAGCCCCATCATTGACACCTGTATATGGTGAAATACTGACAGTACGGTAGGATGTACATCAGGTATGGATGGATGTGTGTACATAAAGTGGTGATCCACCTGTGCAGATGGATGTTTGCCGGGGATGGCTCACAGGTGTGTCACACGCCATCCTACCATTACATGTGCAAACAGTACGCTATGTTACTGTTACTTGACGGTGAAGACATAAAACCTACACAGCGGTCAGGTGTTACTGACTGTAAGTCACTTGATGCCTGTAACACTTACATCCTCCCATGTGCATATAGCAGCACAATTGCTGGAGGTAGCATTGGTACACATAATGCGGCTAATACTGCTGCATGCCTGTCAGACGTATCATCATATAGCAGGTGTAGCATTCACAGTACTGCCATGTGTGTTTGCTTGTGTGACCATATATGCCACATATGGTGGGGAATACATCCCAATTGTTACACACCCCTGTACACTGTTGTAGAGATCTGTACATACTGCAGTGTGGAAAGCATGACATAGGCAGGGGCGGTGTGTGTATCACACACATATCAGCTATCCGTATGTGAATGACATTTGTGGTCTCCATAGTGTGTGTGTGTGTGTGTGTGTGTGTGTGTGTGTGTGTGTGTGTGTGTGTGTGTGTGTGTGTGTGTGTGTGTGTGTATGTATGTATGTATGTATGGCTGACTGGTGCATGGAGTGAGGGTGTATGCTACCATACAGAACACACAGGATCCCTAACCCCTCATGGTGATGCAGTCTACTACCCTGTTGATGCCATCGGTCTCAGCCGTACTGGCTACCTGTACATGTTCTTTCTCTGTGTCACGTCGTGTGGGTGCACAGTACTGTGAGGGTGATTACCACATAGGCAGGGGTCCTCACCTCAACACTATGGAGTATGCGTTATAGTGTTGTTGACCCCGTGAGTGTGGGCATGTTCCTGTAATGTGACAGGGTATTACTGCTACACAGTGAGGCCTCATGCTATCAAGTGGCCTCTAACACTGTCATTGGCTGGACCGCTGTGCACAACCCCTGCACCATGTCAACATACCTGTGATGTGACCTGGTATGGATGTCAGGTCTCTAGCCACTGTAGCCTATTAAATAGCCCACATGCTTCTGGATCAGTATATGTGTGGACATCTGTAGTATGTTAGCCTTTCCAACAGTCAGGTTGAGGCTACGTATAGCATGCTGATATTGCCATATGTGCATGTGAGTAGTCCACAGTTACACATGGGAGACTGCAAACACTGCTACCTGTAGGCACATGCAAGTAGACCATAAGGAGGGAACCAGGGCATCATTACCAACATGCTGTTACTGTTGTTACCGAGACACATACTGTGAACATATAACAATGCATGCTAAACCTGTACTACATGGTATGTCTGGTGCATGTCAACAGTACACAACTAATGTAATATACACTTCTCTCACTATTCTTACACAAGTAATGTAATATACACTTCTCTCACTATTCTGTTCACCCTGTGCATCAGACCATTTGAGCATGTCCCTGCACCGATGGTGTGGATGACAGGGATGCGGCACAAGCTTCATCATATGCACAGGGTGATAATGTTTGCCAGGGGCATAGGCTGCATCAATGGATGACATCATGTGTGTGGGTAAGGGCCGGTGATCTGATTGGACATGTCTGTTCACTATGCATGTGGGTGTTGTGGTGCCCTACAGATGTGTTTGCTGTGTGTGTGTATGTGTGCACACAGTTCTGCCTTTTGTGAGGCCTACACAGGGGTATTATTGACAACTCCAGACTGCACAGACCAGGATGTACAGCTCACTGTGTCCGGCCATGGCCATGTGACTTGTGCCTGCCAGGGGTTGCACAGGCACTACCAGGTGGAGGTACAGATTGGCTACTGTCCGATGACACATGTCCACTGGAACTGTGTCCCCACTGGGAACATCCAGGGCCATGTCCATGTGGCCTGCTGTGTCCTGGTGTTGACAGCACAGCACCAGCTGCACTGCTACTGCTACCAGCACTATGGGAGCGGGCATATGAGGTGGCACGCTCACGTTGACCTGCACTAGGGTGTGTAGCTGGCCTATGTCCACGTGGCCTATGCCTCACTCCTACCAGATGTTCCAGCACAGACAGCTCATGCTCGCAGATTGCCATGCCATGGTCAAGGATTCTGACCATGTCACCCAATCGCCTGTCCAGAACATCAGCAATCTGCTGTTGAGCATTTGCCAATGTCTGGATGTTGTCATTTAGAGTACGGATAGCAGCCCTCTGCAGCATCTGCCCTTCTCTGTTCTACCATTCAGCATGTACCTGTGCCGCCATTACAGTCTGGAACATGCGTCTGGTGATACCAGCTGCTGCGCTCTGTCCTGCAGGTGCATGTCTGCCAGAGGTCCTCCTACGAGCAGCACTGGCCACATGCCTGTGTGGCACATCTGCAGTCATTACACTGACACCATGGTGTGGAGACACACCTTCTGTAGCCACCACACGTTCCTGTTCCATGCTAACAGACACTGACTGTCCTTCCTCTATGGCCACTGGTGGTGCGGTATGTGTTGGCAGCAGAACTGCATGTGGGGAAGAGGGGGACATAGCTGGGATGGCAACCATTGGCACAGATTCAGCCCCTGACAACCCTGCCTGTACCTCATGCATATGTTCATCACTGCTAGTATCTGTGGGGACACTAACATCAGATGGACCGCAGAAGGGTAATGCACCTACTTCACCTGTGAATGCAAAGAAAGACTCTAAATTACAATAGACACACACACAGACACACCATGCATGTGATTTGACAGACAGCATGCAGCATGCATGTGATACAGCAGACGGCATGCAGCTCACACATTAATAGTGTTAGTTATCATACCTCCCTGGGGTGCACACTACAGCAAGCAGGTGTCATATCAGTAGCCATGCAGTTCACACAATCATGGTAGTATGCATGCATCCCCGTGATACACCATGTACACCAGAACAGGTTAACAGTATACATGGCTGACGTGACCTTGACATGTAATCTGCTGACATGTGCATTAACATGCATACATGTCTGACACAATGGTGTCCTGACACATGCACAGTGTCGTAATGGGCATCACATTGCAGTGTTGTTAGTAAGCCCTACAGATAGAATGCATGTTTAGCAAATGTGCATGAGCATGGAAAGGTAGTGTGAGCCATCTACATTGCTATACAGTGTGAAGTACAGACACTGTGCCATTGCATGGCATCATGAGGCGTCTATATTGCTACACAGTGCATAATATGCACACATTGCATAGCCATAACTGCATGCATACCGATGACATAACTGTGGATCGTGACCCACGATGCTGAGGTGTATACACACAAAACCATGCTGTGTCATGTGACAGGTCACTGGAAGACCTACAGATGACACCTCTGCACAACTACTACAGAGTCTTAGCTGCCTGGAAACCATGTCCACACATGGCAGACTTGTCAATTCACCATGTCCCACATGACATTGATGTACCACACACACGAGGTGATGTCCTACAGCAGCAAGGGAAATGTACAGTATCTGTGGCCTGATAGGTTTCCTAGCTGTATCCGACAGCCATTTTGCCACTGCGAGGTGCATCAGTGCCACATTACTGATCCAGACAGTTGATAATACATCTACCATGCAGTCATCACACCATGTATGACAGAGATGACATGTGCAGCTTTGATGGACAGGGTTGCATGGTATGGCGGGAGTATGTCCCATGTATGACACGGGGATCTGTCCAGCATGTGGCGATCCTAGTAGTAGGATGGTGGCTGTCCATGAAGTATGTCTTTCAGATCAGGATATGTACATGTAGCATGTCCAACATCATAGTGTAGCACATGTCTTTATGCAAGGTAGCCAGCATGCTGCATAGTGGAGGTGAGGATTATGAAGGCTGGTATCGCCCATCCACGCATGGCCAATACCCCTTAAAGGTGATATGTGATCCAATATTGCTCACCCGAGTGCTGAGTATGCCTGTCCAATGATCTCCATGCTCATGGATAGCACCCTGTCATGACATGGGTGCCTCATATGACTATCTAAGAGGCCTGGAGATGTCACCAACTCAGGGAGGTGAACTGCACAGCACCATCCCTTACACGGTGTCCATAATGTTGCCTGCAGCCTAGGAGGTAGTTAATGGGTACAGGGATATTCACCTAGCGGTGAAAATGCTGATATCATCTGTCAGAATGTGCACATATGTCACACACCTCACCCTCAAAGCCCATTCTGTATGTTGTTCACAACACTGAGACAGCTATTGCTCATAGGTCATGGCCATTCACATCCTTACATACACAGATGCCTCACATTTGTCTGTGTGGTATGGGCTACAATGAGGGGGGAGTACAACACATTAACCCTGTTTTACTGTAGCTGGCACAGGTGTGATATGCACATGTCACTCTGGCACCTTTTGTAGTGTTGCTTTTGTCAACAGGCCACTTGTAGAACACTCCTGTGACATACGAAGGTACATGTAGTCAAACATCCGTACTGTCATCTACATCTGTACTGCTAACATCTACATCGATAATGGTTCATGGACTTGCAGACCATACTCAGCAGGGTAATAGTGTGGTGCCACCAATTATGACTGTCGTCACCACTTGTGGGTTGATATTATCCAACACCCTATCTGTATTGTATTTTCATGCTCAGCACTTGTTCAGAACTTGTGAACACTTCATGAGCTACTGATTAATATAGCACCCATTGCACACCATTTCTCACAAGTACACTGTCTGTCCTTACATTTCCAGCTTGCTTACAGTACAACAGCTGTTGTACACACGTAACTCACATATCTTGTGAGACATTGTTGTATATACAGGCATGTCCAACTGTCACGTAACAGTGCTATTTCCTGTCTATATGATGAATATGGCGTACATGTGGCAATAGAGCAATTGTCTCATGTACACAGTCAATGCTCACCTCCCAACATACGACACTACAGCCTGTGGGAGATGCACATATGCAGCCATGCTGGGGCTAATGCTGTCACCAACCCTGACTGAACCTGACAATCATGTGGGGATGTGTAACATTTGCAACACACCCCACTCATCACATAGTCTCACAAGATCTCCACCACCACAGGCCACACATACGAGTACAACTTGTGCAGTACCTCTCCATACTCTGTGTAGGCACCAAAGGCAGCCCCATCACCAAACACAACAACAATAACTTATAGCCCACAGACTCATGTGTGCCCATCACATACAGCCAATAGGGTGTTATAACATACACAACACACCAGTCATAGGTGACTCTGTAGGCGGTCACACTGATGTCCCACACAGCAGGCTACACAAGGCGATAGTCGCTTACATCTTGCTGTCGGGTAACTGGTTCTGCAACATAACCTATGCACCCATGCCACACCTCCCCAGATACAATTTGATTGTCATTCTCCATGTTACTGTGACTGCCCTGAGATGCAACTTCATAGACTACGTGTGCAGGGACATGCAATAGCTCACCGGTCTTGTAGCCCTGAAGGTATGGGCCAAGCCCTGGAGAGCATTATGCATTCATCCGGGCCTGATACCACTGTACAATGACTGACTGTGTCACTTCAACAGTTGCCTATGCTTCTGCTGTCATTCCACAGGCATCTGGTATCTGTCCGCTTTGACTGACATGGTCAACAAAACACGATGCTTTGGCACAGATGACCTGCACCTGTCAGCCCTGGGAGTACAGATAACATGTAAGGCTCTTGCTGCTTCTATACTGCCTGTCTTGCACAGTTTCCAATAACATTCACCACCAGAACGGGAACAGGAAAGCAAAACATGGGGTCATGTGACGCAATGCTTGACATCTTCATCTCTGACGCACGCAGGCAAGGCACTCCTTATAATGGACCACTTCAATATCTCTGCAGTGACTGGGACCTGCCTCTAGGCTCTGCAGAGCACACCTGCAATGACAGGTTATACACAGACCACACCTTTCAGTCATGTAACCTGGACCGGCACACCCACGGCTGAGGTGTTCCCATATTCCACTATGTTGTACACACATCCTGGCTAGTTACTTAGCACAATTCATCAGAGGTGCTCCACGTGCAACTAACTGTGGCCAGAACTGCTATACACATTGTAACATGCTACGGATTCAACAACATACCCTACTATTACCAGACTTCATTTCTTGGTGTACTGGACAGTAGGGTTCAGACAGGTACTACTGATGTGAGACTGACACTACCCCACACTTAACTGGGATAGCCACTCATGTACTGACACATTAGGCCAATGCTGTCCGGGATTCATAACCTCCACTCGGCTGGATCAACCCATACACACCACCTCCAAGACCAACAATATCCTAGACATGGACACTACCAACATGTGACTGGTGTTCCACACCTGGGGTTATCCCCTTGTTGGTGAATTCCGAACATATGCTAATCACCCTTGTTATCCACATCCCGGCACCACACCCTTCATGGCATACACAGTACAAGAGTACTACAACGCCTACTACAGATGTCTTATGACAGCAGTAGTTAACGTCATGACACCCGTGCAGATGGACAATGCACATACATGCTGAAACATACCCCCAGAGCACTTCATTAGCACTTACACGACTGCATGGATCATGCTTTTCCACACAGAGCCATGATGGTACTCACCAGATAGCGGATGCCACTCTGGGGGTCCAGTTCCATGGACATAATTTACAACAACAGGTGGAGGCTGTTGCAAAGTGGAGTACAATCCCATGGGTGGGGTAGCTCACTGGTCAGCCTCAGTAGGGCTACGGGATCTCTCATCACATACTCCGAGCCTAGCTACGTAAACATTACTGTGACACATTCCAGGGTGTACCACAAGGCATTATGGAGGTATGTCAGTAGTCAATGGCAATACCCACACCTGCTCTGATATACAACAGTTACTCAGGAACATTACAGAACCAAGTGATGTTGGCAACATGCTGGCGGATGGGTTCAATGCTAACATTACACCCTCTCACTCCCTATAGGGCCACAATCCATGCAGGAACATTGTGGTGTCCCTGCAGTCACAACTACACAGTACTAACCTGCACTCTATAAGGCCTGGAACACTGACTCCATGTGACTGTCCAACATCCCAGGCTGTGATTTACACAAACCTCTGAACGACATGTCTCCCCACTTGGTCACCATATTCAGTAATAGCCTTATATCAGACATTGTGGCCCCTGAATGGCACACAGCAACAGTTATCACACTCCACACAGGTGGTGCCACAATGCACAAGAGGGACTATTGCCCTATATGCCTGACTGGACTGTTCTGCAAGGCTATGGGGCACATCATCATGGAAGTCATTCACAGAGACATTGGTGGGCTCTGGTCCTTTGATGCCACCCAGGTTGGACTTGTTAGGGCCAGAGCATGGCTCCTACACCTGGTGGACTCCTTTGATACAGTTACCAGGGTAGTTGATGATAGTAAGGGGGTCCACACAGCCTACATTGTCCTTTCATTGGCTTTCAGCACCGTTCTCCATTCTGGTATTGACAACATACACATCCACCTGCACATCGACCCCTATGTCTCAGGATGTTATGCAAAGTGGCTCACGGACAGGACACACACAATGACGGTAGCATACCATAGTACCTACTGTATTTTAGTTACACTTGGCGGATCACAGTCCTCAGTCATAGGGCCCATCATGTTTGGTATATGCTTCCCTGAGGTACAGGCTAGCACAGAGGGACTTTCCCTGACTAGCTTTCCAGACAACTGCATACAAAGCACCATGATTGATCCACCAGCTGAGACTGACTCCCTCAATAAGGGTGTCACTGTGACGGATACCTAATATCAATATCATGGTCTCAAGCTGCATGACACAAGGTGCATGAACATCCCCTTTGCATTACACCATTCACCCACTGACTATCACATAGGTGGTAGTCCCCTACATACATGTCACATTGTACGTGATCGTAGTACACACGTATGTCGCACCCACTCCTTTGATAACCATATTGCCACTGTGGCGTGGATATCCTTCTACGTGGCCACACTTATCTGTACTGGGTTTGTAGCTGGAACATAGGCACCCATTGCACCTCTGAACTCCAGACGTATACACACATTCAAGGGTACAACACCCTGTTTAGGGTGTACCTTACAGAACAGCTACGGCTTTACATACCACAACATTAACACGCCATGACGTTTATTGAGCTCCGACGGTTGACGTATGCGGCAGAACTACAGACACCACGTCTGTACACATTTGCATACTACATACTCAGGGGTGATCTCTGCTGAACAGACAGGGCCCATGTCCACAGCAATATTCATGGATATACTCCACATAAGCGACAAAAGCAAAAGCCACTGTTAGCAACATGCTCATGGATATGTGCACACACGCAACAATGAGTGGGATGTGCTTGAGGGTTACATTCCCAATCCAGACACTCACCATGCTTTGGAACATGATTCCTATGTACATCACGCAGTGACACTCAGTAGCACTGTTCATGTGATACCTCACTTGGTGGATGGGAGACACATGTACACCAGGGATCACTGCAGTGGCTGTACTGTGCAGAGGTGCAGGTAACACATGGCTCTGCTGTTCACAGTCAGAACACTACCCTAGAGAGGTGCCGCTGGTGTAAATACTGTAGTTGAGCTTACACATAGACTTGCCAGACTGCATAGTACCCCACTATGAACCTGTGAAGCTATTACATGTCCTTTGTGCATGGTTAATTGAGTAGCTCTTCCATTTAGATTAGCTATCATGCTGTTACAGTGTCCCGTGACTACAAGCCATATGTATCCTGTTATTGTATATTGTACATGCCAATAGACAATACCATTGGTATGCATAATATGCCTGTTATGCTGTGTAGAATATCTGACATATCTACCTACAATACTGTACATTACACATATTTTACATATTATCCCATAATGCAAAGCATACTTGCACAGCGGGACCACCTTAGACATGTCATTGTCGTTATATGCCCATACACATGCCTACTGTGACAGTATATCAACATATACTATCCCCTTCTATGGCACGTACTTGTTGGACATACCCTACCACTGACGGTGGGTGGTATGGAATTGTTCTGTTTAAAGCCCTCATGTAGCATCCCTTTTGGTGTCTGTGATGTTTACCTTGTGGCCCACTGCAGGACACACAATTTCTACAAGCATTACTATGCTCAGCAAGACATCACTACATAATACCTTTTCCCACTTTATGCATTGCGGACACTTTTAATTAAAACAGGCTATACATACACTAACATAATTAATACAAAATATGCTATACATACACTTACATACCGAGTGTTCTACATACCTTGTTATCGTTCCGGACTTTCGTCTCTATCTCTCTTACACTGTTTAACCAGTTCTATGGTATGAGCATACGGTTTGAATGTCTGGCAAGTCATCCTTATATACGTTGATACCTGTAACATGTGGTTTCCTGCCGCCAATTGGTGTTCCTGAGTGAATTATTACTTGCACATCAGCTGTGCAGCTACTCCATTCACCAATTAGGTGGCAACAGTGGGGTATAATTGAATTCTCCACTTGGGAGTTGCCCATTTGCCCATTTGCCCTACCTTCGGGGAGACGGCCTGTATTGTGTTTTGTTGTGTGTAATTGCAACTGCTATGTGTAGAGACACGGATAGTTTGGATTCATGTCCCCCGTGGATTGTGTGTGATGACTAGATTATGTGGTTCTACATGTGAGTGTACCTGTCATCCCAACCGTCTGATAAGGGACTATTGCAAACAAAACCTGTAACATCGCCGTTTGTTCCATTATACAACGGCTACGATTTCACATGATGCCTTTAAAATGTGTCTCTCACAAGGTATGTTAACGCGTCTGCAGATGTAATTGACTGACTGGATGTTTGTGCTGTAATTACAGTCTGTATTGCTATAGTTTCATGTGTGGGGGATGTAGGTGGGTGTACGTAGCATATACAGGTTTGTGGGGCTTGCATTTCTACATATTCCATATATATGTGTGGGCTCCTTCCCTAATTAAAGACCTATCAGTTAGTAGACATTTGTTACGGGCATATACATTGGGCCATTGTTAATTGGTTTCTATATAGTATGCAGGTGAGGTTGATACTTCCATACCTCCAGAATTACAGCAATATGTAAAGGAATGTTACTAAATGACAGCTGTCCCGTGTATTTCTGTCCCAGATATTTGCACTCATTGCAGTTGTGTTGGTAACTGAACCTCTTTGGCATGGGTTGCCACCTTTTCAAATGGCCATTGTGGGACACTTGCGGGACACACATCGGTGTTTACAGGCCGACACATACCCATGGTCAGTACACAGGATAGCACATACTTTTATCCTCAATACATACTTATTGTTGTAGGACTTTGGCTACTTATCATATTGCATGTAACATTTACATTTCTTACATATAGGCATAACTATTTAATGCAACTATTACACAATATATGGGACATAATAATGTCCTACAATCTTGGACATTTGCCCTTTTTAATGTTTTATGTCAGGACACAACTGCCCAGGGAGAGGCTGTCCCTCCTTATGTGGGACAGGTGGTAACAGTATGCCTACGGCTAGCTATAACCACACCTACCATAATGATCTACCTCCGAGTTAGCACTAACAGATACACGATGCAGACACACACACACACACACAAACACACACACACACACACACACACACACACACACACACACACACACACACACACACACACACACACACACACACACACACACACACACACATTACAGTCACACGGACATGCACACGGCACCCTCAACACACACATACACAGACTACGGCAATCACAAACACAGTTGAACACAGTACCTATGTGGACTGCAGTACTGGCAGCGGTAACTAAATGACCCTTCATATTGTGATAATATTACTCGCAGTTCTAGTGTTCCGGTACTGTGTTCTTTCGGTCTTTCAGCCTCATGGTTACGCATGTCGGTATGTGACACATTCCATAGTTGGTGGTATCCTATTTATTTGTACCTCCATGGTTATGTACATGTCGTTGACCTATCTATATATTTGCAGATATCGGTGAATCCGTATATATCAACATTTATCTCTCTATCACCCTTTCTATCTGTATTATATATATGTATATATATATATATATATATATATATATATATATATATATATATATATATATATATATATATATCTGACAGAGACAGAGAGAGTGACAGGCAGAATACACCTTTCATTGTGTACTTGTTGGTGTATACTGTTTTCTGGACTCCACACATTTGTGTTTGAACCTGTCACATTACACACCTGCCATAGGTACATCTTGGCTACCATAGTGTTAGGTGATTGTATACATGATTGCGTGTTCTACTCTTGGCAGTGGTCATTTTACCCTTCAGAGCAGGCACTATTAGTACAGGGGTGAATAATGCTGGTTTCACCTGTTCTGGACATCATTGGCCATGATCTGCGCGATATTCAGAGAAGCTTAGACCTGTTTCGCGCATATCCGTATAGTCATATTTAAATGATGCTTACCAGCACTGGGCAACGCATATTCCCACTAATGTGTGCTAAACATGATCTGATGACCTGCATCCGACATGCATTATTCGTGCCTTCGGGATTACGTTACATCCTTTGCAGGACATGGGACCAGGAACATGCACGACGGTCACTGCATTTACCACTTGGGCATCTGGGATTTGTACACGTGTTATGGCGTTTTGTATGTGGAGTATACTATGGCTGTTACTCCATACAGCAATCACATAGGTAACTCAGTTAGTTTACATATGGATGATTCCAATTAATGGTATGTCCATGTGATGTTTACTGGATGTGCTCCAGCATTGGTTATGTATATCACAGTGAGCCACACATGATAATGTGCTACACCTTCAAACGACCGTAGGTGGAGCATGCTGGGGTGACAGATACCTGTCATGGGTACACCCCATGCCTTGACACGACATCCATGATTATATTATGTGGAGCCCCTCATTAACGCAGC
The DNA here is from genome assembly GCF_019279795.1 of Protopterus annectens. Lineage (NCBI taxonomy): Eukaryota > Metazoa > Chordata > Ceratodontiformes > Protopteridae > Protopterus > Protopterus annectens. Next base: position 1,016,089,188 of record NC_056726.1, on the reverse strand, counting down.
AAGGAATCCATGCAGAGTGTGTGGAGAACAGTGCTTACACACATGTGATCCCGTGATTGCCTCTGCTCCACTGAGCGACAGTTGGTTACTCGATGTTGTGGCAACAGCAGACACTGTTTGCCTCGTTTGGTGTATGGCCTCTGACAATCGGGCATGTACCTACCGATGTACCTAGGAACCTATACACACAGCACCAACATATGCTGATTGGTGCATGTACTGTTCAGGTGTTGACATTCCTTGTTCCAATAGCTGTTGTGTGTACAATGTTTGAGGTCTGCCTATGTAGGATTCACACAGTAGGCCACCTATACATTACAATTTACAGGTGGTCGTGTGTGTGTGTGCCATCCATTTTACTGTGTGTGCAGGTGGAGAGGCGTGTCAGTCTGTAGGGGCCTACACTGCAGATTATGTGCTATACATTCCCTCTTTGCCAAGGCATAGGAATATTGGGCATGCCTTCATCTGCCTACTGGGGCTGGGACAGGGTGTTCGTGGTCTGAATCCCTCTGTGCCTGTGATGGCCTTGGCAGTTGCGGTGGGCTATGAGGGCCTTCACCATTTTGTCCCTGCTGCAGCTGTTTCCGCAGGATCATATTATGTAGCATGGCACATACTATGAAGATGTGGGCACACGTGCCTGGAGAGTACTGCAAGGCTCCACCAGATGTGTCCAAGCAATGGAACCGTGATTTCAGCATCCCGAACACACGCTCTATGATGATTCTGGTTTGTGCATGTGCCTCATTATAGCATTCTTGCATGGATGTGTGTGCATTTCTGATGGGCGTCATCATTCACAGCTCCAGTGCATAGCCAGCATCCCCCACAAGGTGGCCATGTGGGATGTCCCCCCTGACAAATACCTGATACAGCTGTGAGGCATGCCAGATATGGGAGTCATGGTAGCTTCCAAGGCTGCCAGCACACACATCCATGATAATGCCCTGGGCATTGCACACGACCTGGCAGTTGATGGAGTGGAATCCCTTGCGGTTTATGTAGTGCTTACCATGCTCACCAGGTGGTGACTTGATATGTATGTGCATGCAGTCTATCACACCCAGTACCTCCGGGTAGTGTGCCACATGGTGGAAGTGACGCATATTGCTGGCCAACTCCTCCTGAGTTCGGGGGAAGTATATATGCTCATTGGCATGTGGTAACATGGCATCCAGGAACTGGTGTAGTTCCTTGGATGCTGATGCCTGTGAGATCCCCATTATATCTCCAGTTGGCCTTTGAAAGGTACTTGTGGCTAGTATTCGCAGGCTTACACATACCTTCGTGTCCACTGGGATGGGTTCCCCTCTGTTGTTTCTGGTTCTCAGGTGTGGCTGGCACAGCTCAACTATTTGCTGTAAGATGCCCCTGTCCACCCTGTAACACTCTACTATCTCCAGATCATGTAGCCCCTGGTAAGTTACCCTTGGTCTGAACACTCTTTTCCTCCTCCGGGGCCTGTGGTGGTTGTCGGCATCATCCTCCACAACACCGTCAGTCTCTAACACATGGTGATGAATCACAGCTATGGCAGCTCCCAACATGTACATTTTAAAAGTTCCCTGTGTGTTTACACCTATGGTGCAGTGTTTGGGAATACACAGGTGTGTGTAGAGTGCTTTCACACTTTATAGTATTGTGCTGTGAACACCGATGATGTCATAGGGTGTGTATGTACAATCGTAGCTACAGGGTATCTTATGTGTTTTACTACAGGAACTACTATTGTGGTGCCTTTGGTGTTTAATTACATTTGGCTGCCATGGATTACCTCTTGCCCTTCCCTTTACATTTCTTTACATTTCACCTACCATTTTCTGGCATGCATCCTGCAGCCTGCTTTCATTTGTACTTTCCTAGACCTGGCTTATCTTGCGTAATGTGTTCTATTGCCGGTCTACTGTAGGTTTGCTTTGCTCTGCTATGACAGTTCTCCTTTCTTTGCAATCCGACACCTCCCCTATCCTGTTTTTCAGGTTTCTGCGAGCAGACTTGTCAGCTGCCTTCGATTGCCCGTTGTGAGTTAATAGGTGTTAATTGCTCAGTTGTACTCCAATTACCCTACTGCGGCATTTCCTTCTTTTCTTCCCCTGACCTTTCTGTTTGTGCTATGGTTCGCCGCGCGTGCATCCGCTTACCGGGTTTCGGGCACGTTTTCATAGGTTCATACTAGGCTATCTGCCTGAGGGCATTTACAAGCCTAGCCCATAGTTTTGTGGCTTACGCCACCCCTTTAGTATGGGGAACTATACCCATTATTTTGCTGTGCCTCTGTTGAGCAGTGACACTGAGGTAATCCCTGGGGTATATCTGCGATCTCCCATCCATTGGTCAAGATTTCTCTTGAACAAGGCCAGCGAGGTGCTCTGCCTCACATATACCGGGATTTTATTCCACAGCATAGGAGTCTTTGGGTGATGAATCTATCCCTCCAGCACGTCCTATTAATAGCCGTGTCGAGGTTTAAGTCTCCCCTTGTGACTCTGACGGATCTAGATTTTTTGAGGTGAAGCATATTCATCAAATCTGGGTTTGACATGGCCTTGTATGTTAGGCAAAGGTCACCTCTGAGCAGCGGTGTGGCGACTGAATAGAGCTGGAGTTCTTTCAGTCGGGCAGCATAGGACAGATGTTTGAGACCCTTTATCCTTTTGGTGAGGAACTTTTGTGGCCTCTCCAGCTGCTGCAAGTGTCGGGTCAGATACATTCCGAATGGGGCATTGTACTCAATCATTGGTCTGATGAGTGATGAGTATAGGGAGACTATGACCTCCCTTGATCTAGATGAGAATCCCTTCATGATAAGGTGGGCAATGTAGAAGGTCTTCCTAACTACTTTAGCTACATGGGTGTCGAATGACAGACTACTATCAACCTGGGTCCCCAGGTCCCTGATAACTTCTTCTGTGCTCAGTGGATTGCCACCTATTTGGTAGCTAGGGGTAACCTTGTTTTTCGAAGGGTATGACTATGCATTTTTGGCATTTAACTTTAGGCCATGGCTCTGGCACCAGTTATCCATTTCTGTGAGACCCTTCTGAAGGATATCTGTGTCAGATGTGTTTTCTACTATGGTGCCCAGTTTGCAGTCATCTGCAAACTTTGTCAGCCATAACCCTCCTGTGTTTGCTTGTACTTTGGAAAAGTAGATGCCAAACAAGAGTGGGCCCAGGACTGAGCCCTGTGGTACACCACTTGTGACAGGCTTTGAGTCTGACATGGCGCCAGCAACTCTGACCCTGTGGGTTCTGTCACTCAGCCAGTTTGCAACCCATCTTGTGATGTATGGGTTAACATTTAAGCTGATGAGTTTTTCAATGATACCCGAGTGGGGTATTGTATCGAAGGCCTTCATCCCCGTACACATGCGCTTTCGGGCACCATATGTGCCCTCAGCTAAACAATGCTATACCTACCTCCCCACCCCTGTCCTGCGGCTTTGCTTAGCAATGGCCAGGCCAGATTTGCATTGCTCCAATGTGCTTACAGCTACAGTGGCACACCCCACTGCTGATGTCATGTATACCTCTGAGCCACTCCTCAGTGTTATAGCTCTGCGCCGTATGGTACATCCTTAATCCGGCGGGACGTTTGCGATTCAGTATTACCTGCCTCATTTGCATGGCATTGACTACTAATTCATAGTTATTGCGCCGAACACTGTCACAGACCCTTAGCAACCCTTGCAGCTTGGTTGTGGTGTACCATGCATACCATTGAGTATTATGGTGAAATCCTGATTTGTATTACATTGCGATTTTATGACATTTGTATATATTTTCTTTGTGTTCCAGTTTGCGCACACATGCCCTGCGGTTGTACTTTGCATTACTGTGGACATGACATTAAATGTTGTTTTTTAGGTGTTGTGCATCTTTTCTTATGCCATTGGCTGTGTATTTAGCCATTGGCATATGTTAACTTTGTAATACATAAGTCTGGTCCGCTTCCATAGCTACGATTTTCTGTTTGGGAAAATGTAAACCGTGTTTTTTGGTTTACATTTCCGTGGGCTTACGCTACACCTGCACCACTTCATGAATCGCTATGTACCTTCATTTGCATGGTGCGGCACTGCACATGGGGTGATTAGCATACCTAAGCCGAGGGCTGCGCAGTTCTGGCGTACACCGGTAGTGCACGTGGAATTGGATCGTACCTGAATCGCTTGATGGCCATATTTGGCGTTATACCACCTGCGCCTGGTGCAAGCTTCATGAATCCTGGGGAGTATTTTTAATAATGTAAAATTTAACATTTTCTAAAGTTTTTTGTGTGTATATTTAAAGGACAAATGTTTTTAGTGTTTTAGTGTCTATGTCTTTAAAATTGTGGGATAATAATTGATTAATTGATTGTTTCATTGCATATAAAGGGTGTTGACTTGGAGCAATGTAATTTCTTCTGTTTCTTGTTCTGAGGAAGTCCCCGAGGTATATACAGGGGAAGAAAGTGCTTAACAATAAAGAGACTGGAGTAATATACTCTTTGTGAGCATTTTGTTTCATGTGTTGGCTTATGGTGCAGCTACTTGAGAATATTGGCACCACTGAAGTTTTATTAGTCATCTTTTGGTGACTTATCGAACGGATTTGTTGTTGTTATTGGTGTTTGAAGTCTGTTTGGCTTTGAGCAGTGCTTCACGGCCGGCACAGTATTTGAGGCTTGTAACAACAGTTATTTTGTGGCTAAAATTGACTTTGTACTGTGTTTTTACACTTTTGGAATGGCCACCTGTTGTTTTATTTCATTTTGCTTTGCAATTGAGTTTTGAGTATTATCTAACTCAAAGATCACTTAATTTGACCTGTTAGTAACAGCCTGCATTTAATTGCTGGAACCTGTGTTCTGAGAGACTGCCTTCTAGACTATCTGCAACTATACAGAGCTGAGTATATATATTTTTTTGGTTATAGAGTTTGTTAATTGTTGCTTAGATCTCTGTTGAAACTGTTGTCTCACTGTTCCGAGAGACTGATCTGCAAATATACAGAGCTGAGTATATTTTTTTGCACTGCATGTAAATTGTTTTTACTACTGTTTTTGCTACTTTTCTGTAAAAATAAATAAATAAATTATTGTATGGTATTTCACTTTGCAACCTTTATTTGCATTTTTGTAACCTATATTGTATTATACTGTTCATGGAGCTTTTCTCCCCGGGCCTCCACTGAAAATGGGCACTTCTTGGCCCAGTGGACTTACCTGGTAACCAAACTGAAAATAAATAAATAAATAAATAAATAAATAAATAAATAAACTGTAAGCCTGTTTCCTACCTTTCCTGTAACTAGTGTTCCAGATACAGATATGCTGTATCCAGGACTGTATGTAAGCGTCTGAGCCCCCCAAGCCTTTCTGTGTTGGTGGGAAGCCTTCTAGCTTATCAGTGGGAGTGGTAAGCACTAGGTAACCTGTCTACCACATAAGGAGTGGTTCTGGCCCAGAAATTGTAGTTATTGGCCGTTTAGGCAATCTCTTCCATCTCTCTCAACTTTCTGATTTGAAAGCCTGCATTTGCACTTGTTTCTGTCCTGTAACTCGTCTAGTGCAGATACAGATTCTTAGTTTTAGCACCTAAATTTGCTTATTCATGCTCAGCATTTGTTCAGAACTTGTAAGCACTAAATAAGCTACTAATTACTATAGCACTCAATCTTCCTCATTATCTAGAGAAAAACAGTTTTTGTACTTACTTTTCTCACTTGCTTAGAGAAAAACAGCTCTTGTACTCACTTTCCTCACTTATCTAGAGGAAAATAGTTTTTTATTCAGGCATGTCCAAGGGTCAGCTCCCAGTGTTCTCTCCTGTCTATCTGATGAATCTGAGCATCTTGATGCAATGTAGAAATTGCCTCATGTACACAATCTTCTCCTCCTACCAATCAACACTACAACCTGTGAGAGATGCACTTATCTAGCCAAACTGGAGGTAAAGCTCTCTCCAACCAAGACTGAACTTGACAGTCATGAGGAGAATGTAAACATTTGCACCACACCACACTCATCACATAGTCTCACTAAATCTACACCACCAAAATCCACACATAGTAACACAAAAACATTCACAAAGGCTCTCTATAATAATCTGTCTAAGCAACAGAGACCTGCAAAGCAGAAACGCAAGCAATCTGCATTCCCCAACACAACCCAAATGACAGCCCACAGACTCAGTGTGCCACTCAACCACAGCCAATAAGGCAAAACAACGTACCCAACACACTAGTCATAGGTGACTCTATAGTCAGGCACACTGATGTCCCACTCACCAGGCTAAACAAGGAGAAGGTTACTGTCAGCTGCCTGTCGGGTGCCAGGATCCGCCACATAACCCATGCACTCAGGTCACTCCACAACAAGTACAAATATGACTCTGTCATTGTCCATGTTGGTGTGAATGACCTGAGACGTACCTCCCTGGACTACATGAAAAGAGACATGGAAGAGCTCTCCGATCTTGTAGCCCAGGCAGGTATGACCCTAGCCCTGAGTAGAATTCTGCCATCGCCCAGAATGATTTCGCAGTACAAGGACAAAATGATCGACTTCAACAATTGGCTAAGCTTCTGGTGTCATTCTAAGGGGATCCAGTATCTGTCTGCCTGGGATGACATGGTGGACAGACCATGATGCTTTGCCACAGATGGCCTGCACCTGTCATCCCTGGGATTCCAGATACTGGTTAAGGCTCTTGCTGCCCCTATAGTGCCTTTTTTAGGCAAGGTTCAAATAACAAATGCACCACCATAACAGGAACAAGCAAGCAAAAACTGAGGGTAATGCTACTCAATGTTAGAAGTCTAAATCTCAAAATGTACTCACTCGAGGCACTCCTTAAAATGGAGAACATCGATATCTGTGCAGTGACTGAGACCTGGTTCAAGGCTCCAGAGAGCACTCCTGCACTACCAGGCTATAACTCATACCACACTTTTCGACCATGTAACCTGGACCGAAACACCGAAGGTGGAGGTGTGTCCATATTCATTAAGGATATCCACACATCCAGGCTAGTTGCTCAGCATAATGCATCCGAGGTTATCCAAGTGCAACTAACTCTGGGCAAAACTGCAATCCAAATTGTAGCTCGCTACAGATCCCAGACCATGCCCCAGGATTCCCACTCCTCTTTTCTTGATGTACTAGAAAATATTAGGGTTCAACCAAACACCCTAATAATGGGCGACTTAAACTACCCCACCATTAACTGGGAAAACTACTAGTGTACCAACTCCTTAGCTCAACGCTTTCTGGAATTCATAAACTCCAATGCCCTGGATCAACTTATCCACACCCCCACCAGGGGCAACAATATCCTAGACCTAGTCATTACCAACATGAGTGACCGGTGTTCCACACCTGAAATCAACTCCTCGTTGGTCCGATCCAACCATAAGCTAATCACCCTTGATATCCACATCCCGCCCCTACCCCCTATTAAGGAAACCACAGTAAAAAATTTCTCCAAAGCCAGCTTCATGCTTCTTAAGACAGAAGTGGTGAACTTCATGACACCCATGCAGATGGACAATACAGTTACAACTGCTGAATCCTACACAAATGCACTCTATAAGCACTTACACAAGTGCATGGATCATGCTATCCCAAACAGAACCAAGATGTTATCCTCCAAAAAAGGAAACCAATCTGGTGGTTCCTTGCCATAAACAAACTGTACAACAGAAGGAAGAAACTGTTGCAAAAGAGAGCAAAATCCCATGAGTGGAGGAGCTCCCTGGTCAGCCTCAGTAAGAAGCTGAGATCCCTTATAAGATCCTCCAAAGCTAGCTATGAAAAGAAAATTGCCACTTATTCCAAGGACAACCACAAAACATTCTATAGCTATGTCAAGAATCTCAATGGCAACACCCAGATCTGCTCTGAGTTACAGCACAAAGGCAAAAAAATTACAGAACCAACTGATATTGCCAACATCCTGGCAGATAGGTTCAGTGCTATCTTTACCCCCCCCTCTCACCACCTAAAGGGCCCATATCTATACAGGAAGAATGCAGAGTCCCTGTAATCACAACTAAGCAAGTAAAAGCTGCACTCTCTAAAGCCAAGAATACAGCATCCATGGGACTGGACAATATCCCAGGCTGCATTTTACACATCCTTCAGAACAAACTGGCTCCCCACTTAAGCACCATGTTCAGTAATAGCCCCACATCAGGCTTTGTGCCCTCTGAATGGCGCACAGCAACAGTTATCCCACTCCACAAAGGGGGAGCCACCACTGATCCCGGGAACTATCGACCTATTAGCCTGACGAGCCTGGTCTGCAAGGCCATGGAACGTATCATCATGGAACTCATAAACAAAGACATTGGTAACCTCCAAACTCTGGATCCTACCCAGTTTGGGTTTGTGAAAGTCAGATCATGCCTCCTGAACCTGATCGACTTCTTTGAGGCAGTCACCAAAGCCGTAGATGAGGGTAAGGTGGTTCACACAGCCTATCTTGACCTTACCAAGGCTTTCAACACCATCCCCCATTCTGGAATTATAGCTAAAGTCATTAAACTAGGTATAAATCCCTACATCACAAGATGGGTTGCCAACTGGCTCACTGACAGAACCCACACTGTAAAAGTTGCAGACTCCAAATCTGACCTCAAAGCAGTGACAAGTGGAGTACCACAAGGTTCCATCCTGGGACCTCTCCTGTTTGGTATCTACTTCCCTGAAGTACAGGCTAACACAGAAGGCCTCTGGCTAATGAAGTTTGCAGATGACTGCAAACTAGGAGCCATAGTCAAGTCCCTAAATGATGTGGACATCCTACAGAAGGGCCTCACTGAAATGCCTGGTGTCAGAGCCATGGCCTAGCTCAATGCCAAAAAGTGCAGATTTCATTTAGAAGTGATCTGCTCTTGCATTGTTTATATACTAAGCAGAACATAATAGATGTATAGTTCGTGCTTTAGATGTAAATATGATCCCCCTTTTGCTTGTCATTGATTTTTGATTTTAAACATGCATAAACTATGGATTAATGTTCGAGCATTTACAACATTTAAGTTTGGAAGCAAACTAATCTTAAATTATTTGTTATATTATATTAGTATGGTATGTGCCTCTATTATGTTTGTTTGATATAAGGCTTTTACCGTGTTTATCCACTAGAGGCTCTGTAACAAAGTAGTGGGATCAGTCAGGATGTGATGTCATAGTCAAAGCAAATTGATTGGATGCTCTATCTTTTTAAATGTTTTGTGCTCAGTTTGTTTTAAGGTCTGATGAAGCTATTAAGTGAAAGCGCTTACCTACTGAGTGCACTTATTAAACCAGATTTTTACATGGACATTATAAGTGTTGTTCTATTTTTGAATCATTTTCGTTGAGAAGAATTGCATGGTTGTTGTTGCTGTTGTTCTCTATATTGTTGCTAAAATGAATAATATGCTTACAAATGATTTATTGTTTGATGTTAATAAGGTGCAATATGAGAAAATTTTTAAAAAAGTGGACAATAATGTAAAGTTGAACTTAGAGCATAAAAGTAAGAAACTTTTAAGGGATGAACTGACTATTTAAAAAAAAAAACTGGTGTATTTTCTACCAAAATGATTTATTGGTTCACAAAATGGTTTTGAACAGGTGGGTTACAACTAAGGTTTTGACCAACATTTACCACCATTAGGTGAGGATATACAGACTGATGAGAATAAGAATGATTATGACCAGGGTGTAGACCAATATGAAGCCAATTTTCCCGTATTGAGAAGATCAGAATGTTTGGAAAATAAGAATAGGCAGAGGGCTTTTTTAGGAGAGACTCATGTACAAAGAACAACAACAGAGGCAACAACAGGGGGGGATACAGAAACCAATGCAGGTAAATGGTATCGACATACAGTCTAATATTGTGCTGACTAATAATGGCAAATGTGCTTCTTATGAAGGGTTTAAGATTTATAATTATACTGATTCGGTTTTGGATATAAACTATTTTTTCTTTATTTAGGAAAGGGTTTAAGTTTGTCCCTACTTTCAGACTGAACACGGTGGATGTTATTACTGAGTTGAAGTTATTTACTAGGAAACTAAATTTTAAAATTTTGTTCAAGGGACAGGATCTCCCTGGAAAGGAAGACAAATTTAAATTGAAAAAGAAAAGTTGTTTTACTCCACCGCTGCACTCCCTTATTCTAGCTTTTGAAAAATCTTGTGAAGTGGATATTCAGAATGGGTTTAAACACTTTAGGCTTGAAAAACATTTTAATTTGAGTATTGAAGAACACACTTTACTTAAACAATTTAGAAAAAACAAAGAGCTAAGAATTATGAAACCTGATAAGGGTGGGGGGGTTGTTTTGTTTAACAGTATTGATTATATTAATAATCTTACGATTTTTGCTGACAATGAGAAATATCACGTTGCGTCTAGAAATGAAGTCACGTTAGCACATAGAAAAATCCAACTTTTTTTAGAAGATTCGCTGTTACAAAGAGCTATTTCAGAGGATTTATTTAACTTCCTGACTTCTGAACATCCACTTATTCCAACAGCCTTTGGCATCCCAAAAGTACATAAGTGCATAGATGAGTCCCCATTTAGGGTCATTATTTCCGTACAAAATAGTTCTACATATACCTTTTGTATATTTGTAGATAGAATTCTTAAGGATGTGATTGGTTTAGTGGACTATTTGCTTAAGGACTCTTGGGACTTTCTGTCTAAATTTAATGAGTCTTGGTAGATAGCGTTATTTTTTCCACTGTTGATATAGTAGACTTATTCACTTCCATCCCCCACAAGGAGGGTTTGGATTTTTTTCTATGAAGCAGTTAGAGAACTCACTACATTTTCTTATACTATGTTGAATTTTTTGATGGCTGTTATGGACCACATTTTGTCCAATAATTGTTTTACATTTGAGGGCGAATACTATAGGCAAACACAAGAGGTAGCAATGGGGGCAACATGTGCCCCCATTTATGCCAATTTGGTTTCATATGCATGGGAAAAGAAATACATCTTCACAAGTGCTTTTAAACCTTTATGGTGTATATATTATCACTTTCTGGATGACGTGTTTATTTTATGGAATGATTCAAATGTGGACCTTGATGAGTTTTTGGACCATATCAATCAGATATGTGTATTTTTTAAAATTTACAGCCAAACATTCTAGTGAGAAAGAAAGAGTATTTGGATGTGATTATTTCTAAGGACACATCCAACAAAAAATTTGCCTCTAGAATATTTTGGGAAGACACCTTTCCAACAGCTACCTTGATTTTCAGAGTAGTCACCCCTTTCATATGAAGAGAAACATCTATAAGGGGCAGTTGGTAAGGACTGCAAGAATGTGTTCTACATATGACACCTTCTTGGAAGAAGTTTCTAACATAACTGAAATGTTTAGGGTAAGGGGATACCCAAAAGGACTTCTTGAAGAAGTAACAAAAGGAATGATGGAAGGACGGGTTCAAAATATAAGCCCTTATTGGGAAGTGGTGTGACCATTCAAAAAACGGGTAGTCAACATACTTATAGGGTCAGTTTTGACACTAGTATGGTCATCCCTTATGGTTCAGGTGAACGTGCATTGAGGGACATTATAAAGAAGAATTAGCATATATTCAAAGGAAACTTTGATATTTTTCACATACTTGGTGAGACACCAAGCTTTATATACAAAGCTGGGAGGAATTTTAAATATTTGACAGAGCACACTTTCCTTAACAAGACTATGTTTATCAAAGGAACTACTAAATGTGGTAGTTGCAATCAATGCCCCTACATCTTAGATAGCGACGTGGTCCTGATAGCTGGGCATGGTAGGGGCATTCCTTTACACAAGGGTAATTGTAACACGAGAGGTGTTATATATATTTGAGTTTGCCAAACATGTTCACATTATTATATCGGCAAAACGGAAAGGAATTTTAAGACCAGAATATATGAACACCTTTATTCCATTAATAAGGGGAATATAAATAATGCATTGTATAGACACACACTAGCATGTGAGGGAGATACAAGATTTAAGTTTGGCATTTTAGAAGTTGTCCCATGGAATTTTAGAGGTGGTTGGTGGGTGCTTCAGGTTGATCTTAGAGAGTTTTATTGGATTATTAGATTAAATGCCACTATTCAACCAGGGTTAAATGACCATATTTCCCTGGTTCCTGTTCTAAGAAAAAGAGCTTTAAACATCTGCATTTTTATTGTATTTTGTATAATATATTATTTTTAATATTGTAAAATTTAACATTTTCTAAAGTTTGTTGTGTGTATATTTAAAGTACAAAGGTTTTTAGGGTTTTAGTGACTATGTCTTTAAATTTGTGGGAGAATAATTGATTAATTGATTGTTTCATTGCATATAAAGGGTGTTGACTTGGAGCAATGTAATTTCTTCTGTTTCTTGTTCTGAGGAAGTCCCCGAGGTGTATACTGGGGAAGAAAGTGCTTAACAATAAAGAGACTGGAGTAGCATACTCTTTGTGAGCATTTTGTTTCATGTGTTGGGCTTATGGTGCAGCTACTTGAGAAGTTTTATTAGTCGTTTTTTGGTGCCTTATCAAATGGATTTGTTGTTGTTAATGATAAGATGGACATGGAATAGTTCCATGTCATTATCCTGTCTAATCAGCCTGGAGGTGTAATTTTCTTTTATGAATATAGAGACACTGCCACCTTTAGTGTCCTCATCTAGTATGGTGGGCCTGAAAGTGTGTTTAGTATTGAAACCCTGCACTGATAGGGTGCTGTCAATGGTCTTGAACCAGGTACTTGTAACAATGCATATATCAATGTATTCCATGGTAAGCAGTTTCTGTAGGGAAGTTTGTTAGTTAATGCTCCTAGCATTGGGCAGCAGTACCTTTATGTTATCCAGATTCTGTTTGTTTTTTAAGTTGAAAGCTTCAAAGACTGACATTACCTAAAAAAGCCATTGTGGGGATGAACAGGTTTTTAGCCAATATAAAAAAGCCATATTGAGATACGTGCAGGCCATCCCTGTCAAAGCAATTAGGACTGTCTACCATCTCCTCCCAGTCTGATATATGTTGGATCCCCCTTGAATGACACCAGAAGCTATGCCATTTGTCGGACTCAATAATCTTTTGTTCGTATTGTAGCATCATTCTTGGTGAAGGTAAAATGTTGCTCAAGGCTAGGTTCATACCTGCCTTGATCACATATTCAGAGAGCTCCATAGTCATTCTTTTCATATAGTTCTGAGAATTAAAGCTCAAATCATTTAATCCCCCATGTTCTATGACTGTAAGTACATGTGTGATGTAGCAAATCCTGGAATCTTATAGGCAACTAACAGTGACCCTCTCCTTATTCAGTGTGTATATCTATGGAGTCACGTATGACTAGAATTTTAGATCATGTGGAAATTTGCCTTATGGGCTTTTCAGATGGGATACCCCTGAGTCTTTGATGCATGTTTAATGGTGGGTTCTCCTTGAGCTGAGTGTTTGTGAGGATGCTGAGGGTACTTGTTTCTTATGCTACATAGGGGGCCTTTGTAGCTTGGGTAGCTGACTTTTAAGAACCTCAACCTATGTAGGGCTGTATGTTTGGTCTATGTTGTGTATGATAGAGTTAGTGTGGTATTCTGTGTAACTGACAACTTGTTTGCTATTGGGAGTGGCTTTATATAAGAGGTTTGCCTCCAAGAATATTGTATAACTATATCTCTCACAAACTATGTCAGTTTATTTAAGCAGTAGGTGGTTGTCAGAAAACAGTAAACAATTGCTACTTTGTCTCAGGATGTGATTTCAACCAAAATGGGGTAGACAGTGGAAAGTGCAAATCCATATGTCAAAGTGCTTACCAATGTGGGTTGAAGGGGGAGTACTGCCTATGAGATTTTGAATCGATTAATGGAGATGTTATCAGTCTAGCAATGGAGATAGTCCTGGTCTCAACACACCTGCACAAAGCTAGGAATAAGGAAGCAAGGACATTTGGGTGGCCTAATGGTTAAGGAGTTTGCCTTAGAAACACAGGGTACTGAGTTTGAATCTCACAGGGAATAATTGGCTGGGCTTAAAGTGGCTCGCAAGGGCAGTTAGCCTAGTACTAACCCATGAACATACACTATATTGAACATCAAGAGGAAGCATGATTTTTGTGGGGTTGGGAGGGTGGCCTAATGGTTAAGGTGTTTGCCTTGCAAGCAAAAGGTGCAGGGTTTGAGTCTCACAAGGGATAATTGGCTAGGCTTAAAATGGCTCTCAAGGGCAGTTAGCTTAGCACTAATCTATGAACCTATGAACCTATAATCAGTGATGCTTTGCTTCCTTTCTCACCTGAAGAAAAGAGTAGCACTAACCCCAAGCTGCTTCCTGAAAAATAGTATCAACCCAGATGTTGATGGTTTCAGTACACTTACTACAGTCTTATTTATTATTTATTTATTTATTTCCAGTCTGATGGCCAGGGGGGCCCATTTTCAGTGGAGGCCTGGGGAGATAAGCTCCGCAGTAAAAATACAGTTAAAGATACAGAAATGTATAATAAAATAAGCAGCTAGAAATAGCAATGCAAAGCAAAGAAAATTATGTACAATATTTACATAGCACAAAAATATCATGTGATTTAAAATATGAGTACATTTTAGAGTGTAAGAGAAAAATGATTTATAATATTTACAGGGTACAAAGAATCATGTGGAAATTATCAGACATTGAGTAGCTAGATGCACTGGAGGTAAGAGAGCTAGGCTGGGAGAATGCAGTTACATTTCCATTTAGAAGAGAGGTAGGAGTGAAGCTCACTTTTAAAGTTGTTAGTGTTCTGCATTGTCCTTAGGGAGGAGGGGAGAGAATTCCATTTCTTGGCCAAGGAAAAAGAGAGGAGGAGGTGTGCAGTGGGACAATTAGGTTTGTGGACAGTGACTGCGTTTTTATGTTCAGATCTGAGAGTCCTGTTTGGGGTATATAGGGGTAGGATGTTAGTGAGTGTGGAGAGGTGCCTTTTCTCCATTTTACAGCCTGAGATCTGTCAGAGACGTCACTAGAGAACCAGGATAGGGTGTTTTGGGAAAGATTTAGGTTTGAAATGATGGCTCAGAAGATGGGTATGAGGAACAGTATCAAAAGTGTTAGAGAGGTCTAACAGAATAATTGATAATATTTTCCCAGAGTGGTGGGCTTGGCTGACTGTATCTAAGAAAGAAAGTAGAGCTGTTATAGTGCTATGCCTGGGTCGGAAACCATGTTGGGTTGGGGTAAGAAGTTGGTTTTGAGTTAGGAAAGGCATAAGGTGTAGGTGAATACGTTTCTCTAGGATCTTGGAGATTGGGGAGAGGAGAGCTATGGGACCGAAGTTTGAGATATTATTGTTTTGGCCTCCTTTATGGAGAGGTAGAATAAATCTGCACACCATAGTTTGGGGACATAGGATTCCTCTATGGATCTATTGATTAAGATGCTGATGATAGGGAGTGCGATTCCCTGAGCAGCAGACTTGAGGAAGAATGAAAGAATGTTGTCAGGGGCATTGGAGCAGGGTTTAAGTTTGGTGAGAAGTCTTCCCTTGGTAGAGACCCTGGATAGAACCTACAGCAGCTTGATGCAATAGAAAGCAGAGCTGCACAAAGGCCCTGAAGAGGTTCTTACCAAAACTGCATTCAGAGCACTCATTGAAGTCCCATTGAAGTCCCATACACACTGCTGTATCAGAAACCAGCAGGGATTGGTGCCCCTCCACTCCTTCCCTCACCAGGAACAAAACAGTAGAACTAATCCCAAACTGACTCCTAAGAAGCAATTTTCAGGCTTTTCAGAGATTGGTAATCAAAAGGAAGGCTGGGAAATAATGTCCCTCTGCTCCTTCTCTCACCAGAACAGAAGCACTAAATCCCAAACCAATTCCTGAGAAGCAATTCCTAGGCTCTGCAGTAATTGATAATCAAGTCACAGATGTTACAGATTTTAATAATAAAATTGTAAAAAGATTAATACTCTGAATATTGCAGTGTGCAATAAGTGATAGGGATGATGTAAAACAAACGCTAACACCAGCTTTAGCAGTCTAAGGGGCAGCTAAATAAGCCATCTCATATATCATGACCACAATAAATGTGGTTTTAACTCTCAGTGTCTTTAGTTGACTCAATGAATGCCCAGCACTCTCTCAGAAAAAAAGGTCCTTGTGAAAGGGCTGCATTGCACACTATCAAGGCATTCATTAGATACTATAGACAAATTATTCTAGAGTTTTACTGTTTATCTATCTATCTATCTATCTATCTATCTATCTATCTATCTATCTATCTATCTACTTCGTGTTGTATTAAGTCTTACATCATCAGATGGAGGGTGAGCACATAAGGAGACACATCTGTATCTACAGGGTGCGGATAGAGTACACTTTGAACTGTTGCAGATAATCTTAACTTCGAAGAAGTAAATAGCATAATCACATATTTCTTTATATACTGGCATGTACAGGCTGCCAGCCAAATGAAGACTTGATCTGAAAATTCCTTATAACAATTTTTTCCTAGACAGGAGCTTGGAATTTGAATTCTTATGGGAATCACCATTCCGATAACATTAAAGTGGTCCTTTGGGATCTGTTTGTTTCCTTCTACCCAGATTTTCTGTTTTACCAATTCAAACTTGTATTCTCTTTCATCTTTATTCTAAGATTTTATTTATTTATTTGACATTTGATTACCGGGAAAGTCCAACTGGGTAGGAGCCCATCTTGAACAAGCCATGCCAAGTGTGGGTAAATCCTGATATGCCCACACACACTCATGGGTTTATACCTTGTTTTCCCACTGACCACTGTAAGATGTAGCAGTCACATACATATTTGATAACTTGATGTTCTTTCTATCTGTAATTGCTTTCAAAAATGTTAATGACTCTGTATTAATAATGCACCACTTACTGATGCTACCACTATATTTTTCAGCTTATTGTAGTGTTTCCATGATATAGCTTGTGATGCCCTGGCCCAGCAATCAAGGAGCCTCAATCCTTACCACTAACACCAGAGAGGGCATCTCATATATGAGGAAAGGATAACAAATACACACAGTAAAGTGCAATTTCCCTTAAGAGCACACAGAGATCACAGTCAGTCCAGGGCTGGTCGCTCCCTTGCTCCCCAGGTCCCCAATAAGACTCCCCACTGACACAGCTATAGGGTCCAGATCTCAGCCTAGCTTGGCAAGCTAAAATCTCCAGCACCCTCTCTGTCCAACCAGTGCTTTGTGTCCCTGCCCAAGTAGCTGACACACACACACACACACACACACACACACACACACACACACACACACACACACACACACACACACACACACACTTTGAGATAATAATTTACACAACCACACCGACACTTCTGGGGGAGGCTGGCACAGGTTCTCCAGCTGTGCCCCTTTTACCCAGACTATACGGTAGTAATTACCAACACCACCCAGCTAATAATTATCAGCTACCCAAAGGCCCTTAAAAGGGTGTCCAATTATTAATGTGCAATATTATTATCTAATTGGTAAGTGTGACTAATCAGTCAAGGCTTATTAGAGTGGCCTTGTACAATAAACTCTATAAATATGCAATGTACTCTAGAGCTTAACTTATCTCTACACAAACCAGCCACAGTTAAAAGTTTTAAAATATTTAATAATAAATAATTAAAACTACAAGACAATACTTTCTACTACACAGTTAGTGCTAGTTAAAAGAGTTCAGAGATCACAAAGAAATACTTAAAAATAAATCAGTAGTACATTTCTGACATCACAGAAAAACACTTAGTCTAATATTTATAGTCCTGGCTATTTCTACAAGAAAACACACTTCTAAGATAATTTACTTAGATAGAGCATAAGGCAGTGCTGAGTTGGATGATCAGACAAAAATGCTTAATAATCTCTGGTGCTCACTGTTTAAATTGCTATTGCAGTTCTGATAAACATTGCATCATCTTTTTACACTTTCCTGGTGTTCCCAGGCTGACAGAAACTGCATTTACATTATTTTACACTTAGAGCAATAAAGGACATTCCATATCTAAATTCTGGTCATTAACTTTAGCCTTAAAACAATAGGCAGGATGCTTACTCCAGACTTATCAACTCCAATTTCTAACTTCAAAGGAACAGACATAAAGTAATTTTAATTTCAAAGGACCAACAAGAAATGCTTGACTTAGCTTTCTTTACAGCAGAGGGCAATGTTGCTACATTGTTTTAAGTTCAACATTTCACAGTATTTACAAATGATAGAATTATTTCCCAAATCTATTTGACTAGGCTGGCAGCCTTCACCCATCTCTACCAGTCTTCACATAGCTGTACTAATGAGTCAATCACTCATTGATGCTTTGGATTTTTTTTTTTTTGCATAATGTGCTTCTAGGCGTAAAGGTCTGTTTTCTATGAATGATGTGAACCTTATGTACCAAATGATAGCCCTATCTAGTATACCGTAAGAATTGTGTCAAGAGCACAACTTTAACTGGAAGGCTGTTTTGCAGCCTGACTAATACTGCTAAGATCAAATTTCATTATTTATTGTACATGTGCAGTTAATCATGGCAAGACCAAAGCCAAATTGTTATAAAAATCTTTTTCAAAAAGGCTTTTAAATTCTAACTTCTAAATTCTCTATAATGAACGACCACTGAAAAGTTTTATATATATAAATCCAAAGGTTCCTATATAGCTGCTCCAGTCAGCTGCTTATACCTCCTCATCTGACCAGCTGTGTTGCCTCAGTATTACCCAATATGCGAATATGATTTCCAGGGATTATATGAAGGAGCCTTACTTTCAGCTTCCATATTTGGGAGCTCAGCCACATGATAGGCTTCTGCTCAACTATTGGTTGCACCTCCCTGTTACCTAATCACTATTTAGGGTGTTTGCTTCCCAGAATTAAAGTGGCCATGTCTGTTTTTTTTTCTGACTAGGACATCATATCACTCTTTTTCCAACAACACAAGCATTTTGTTTGCAATGAAATATTTAAAAAAACTTTTGTAAAAACAGTAACTTCGCAATCTCATTTTTAAATTTTAGAATGACAACAAAATGAAAAATACATTTCTTAAATTAAAAAAAATGACTGTCTGGTAATTTTACAGATTAAAATATCAAAAAATGTATAGTCACCTGACCAGTGTACTAAAAAGGAAAAGTTTTGTGAAGTTTGTGAGACGTGTCAAAATTGATAATTTATAGTTCATCGTTTTAATGTTGTTATTCTGTGCCTACCAGCAACAATTTTTTTCATTCATTTAAAATGTATTTACAATTCCTTATTATTTTATATCGTAGGCACCAGAAAAAAAATGTGCTGTATCATAACAGACTTAGTGGTTTAGCCAAGCATGTGTCTTTTTAGTCTATCTGGGTAAGTATATTATAGTCAGAGTTGTTTTCTGATGACAAAACATAACTGGGTCTTTTGCCATTTACTTCTCTAGGTACAAATGCCAAATCATCAACAGAAACAGATGCTTGGTGTCAGAGCCATGGGCTCAAGCTCAATGCCAAGGAATGTATAGTTATCCCCTTTGGGAAAAAACATGTACCTGTGAATTACCACATAGGTGGCAGTACACTAAACACCGAAAGTGTGATAAGAGACTTAGGGACACAGGTGGACAGTGGTCTCACCTTTGACAACCACACCACCACACCAGTCAGGAAATCCTTCCATGTGGCACACCTCATCACTAAGGGCTTTTCATCCAGAAAAAAATAGGTCATTCTCCCACTGTACTCATCCCTCATTAGACCCATTATAGAATACAACACCCCGTTTGGTATGTACCTCTCAAGACATCTGCAACAACTGGAAAGGCCGCAGAAATACCTTACTAAAAGAATCACAGGCCTAAAGCAGATGCCCTATGCTGACCGTCTAAAAAAACTCCACCTATACTCTGTCGCATATCATCTACTCAGAGGCGATCTCTGCTTAACATACAAGGCCATGTCAAACCCAGAGCTGTTGGACATGCTATACTTAAAGAAATCTCAATCCCTCAGAGACACATGCTCCAGGAATCTAAACCTTGTCATCACAATGAACAAAACATGCTGGAGGGATAGGTTCCTGACCCAGAGACTCCCCAGACTCTGGAATAGACTGCCCATACATGTCAAGCAGAGTGCCTCTTTGGCCTCTTCAAAAGGAAACTTAATGGTTGGATGGGAGATAGGACATTCACCCCAGGGATCACGTCAGTCATCCTGCTAGACAGGGGTCCAGAGAAGTAAATACTGTGGTAAGAAATAGCCAGGGAATTGTAATGGCTAGGCTTGCATAGGCCCTAGGGCCAATAGCCTGGTACCAACCTATGATCCTTATCAACATCATCAGAGTATGGATTTGAAAGGAACAATGGCTAGTTTAAGTTTGTATCTCTTTACTAACCATTATTACAGGACCCTTGATGCCTTTCAAATGTGTGGTTCAGGGTTATGCAATGATCACTGTTTGTTCTGCTGGACATATTGTATTACAACACTCCAACACCACAAACAGGCTATACTGCACCAGCAACTCTTCATCTTTTCCTGCTTCTAAAACTTGGAAACCTCCCCCTTTGCTAAAGGAGCAAACATTCCCCTTCCCCACCTTCAGAGCTGAACATAAAAACATTCCTCCACAACAAATCAAACTGCTCTTACCACACAGCAGACCACATCACATAAGGGCCTTGCAACCTGTAGACTTTCCCTCTCTCAGCTACAAATTCCTCTTAACTTCATCTTCTGCCCTGACTCCCATTTACCCAGAGCATTTCTACCATGATGTAAACCCGAGATATTATCATGTAAAATATGCATTTCTCTAATAACTGTTGCAATATGTATATTTTTTGTTACATGTTATTTATTTCTGTCTGTTTTTGATATGTACAACTTATTGGCTCTCTGTTACACCTTTTTCTTTGTCAATTATTTCACCCTGGCAGTACCTACAAATGGTCAGTTGTGATCAGTGTACTAGCACACTAAACAAATGTAAAATAACTGATATAAAGTAAAAATAAATGCATTTCCTTTTTTTCTGCTAATGGTCACTGAGACATGCATCCTATTCCTGGTTGTACAGGCATTTTCTCATCCACATTCGCTAATGTTCACAGTCTTAATATAATTTGATACTCGGGTGGGAGGTTGGCATAATGGTTAAAGTGTTTACCTTACAAGCATAAGGTGCAGGGTTTGATTCTCACATGGGGTAATTGGCTAGGCTGAAAATGGCCCACAAGGGCAGTTAGCCTAGTACTAATCTATAAACCTAATCTATGAACCTATGAACTCCACAAGAGGTACTTCTTGGTACAATTCTGAGGGCCTTAAAGTAATATATATAAATGTTCACAGTGTGTTTAACTCTGGTAAGCATTTGTTCACCATTTGAACCTGGTATACTTTGCATAAATAAAACTTTCTACAATTTTTGTATTAAAAATTATGAGGTGAGTATTTGAAGCTGCATCTTCAGACAAGAAAGAACTTAAAAGGGGCCAAATTGTAGTGGTATTAATGAAAGGCCACATAAACTGCTTGCTCCTTGACAGTGCAAATCGTGATGTCATGCTTAGAGTGTCTTTGGGTCAGCATAACTTTCTAATGCCAGCTACTGTTGACATGGCATTAAAAAAACATGCCAGTCTGCTTAGGGACACTTTGGTCTGGGTTGTAGAGTGTACTAAATCAAAGGTCCTCTACATATGGGGGTCATAACAATGACTGGGCTGGTAAGTGCCATGATGAATCATTGGAGCCTTATAAAGCTCTCTCGTTTACATCAGTTGATAAAAGATCATACTCATGCTGATAGAAAATCTAAGAGAAAGAGACAATATTATTGACATGATTTCTTAATCCCCATCCTAGCAATTCTCTGTGGTAGGGAGATTATCTGATTCTGTAAGCAACCAGCATGTGACTTCTGCTGGCCATAGGTATGGCAGCCTCCATAGGTTGACAAGTAGCACATTCGACTTTGTTTCAGAAGGCTGTGGGTTCTACTTTCACAGGGTTCTACTCTCACACCAATGATTAGATTACATTTCCACTACTGACACTGTAGGTCTGTATAGGGGGTGATGCACTCCTGAGTGTGCTGTCATTTGGATGAGATGTTAACCTGAGGTCCCATCTGCCTGAGTTGGGGGTAATTCAGGTGGATGTAAAAGATTCCATAGTAATTTTTGAAAAGAGTAGGGGAAGTAGGGGTGGGAGGTAGGCATAATGGTTAAGGTGTTTACCTTACAAACATAAGGTGCAGGGTTTGATTCTCACATGGGGTAAATGACTAGGCTGAAAATGGCCCACAAGAGCAGTTAGCCTAGTACTAATCTATGAACCTAAGTACCCCACGGTCCTGTCCAAATTTCCTCTAGTTAGTATGAATACCACTTTGGCTCTCCCCTAAAAAGAGGCTATTGGCCTAATGGGACTAACCTGGTTAATAAAGGATGTAAGTAAGTAATTGTGAGGTAGTGGGCTAGATTCATTAATGCCTACACCGAGTGTACACTAAGTGTACACAATCTGTATTCAAAAACATCCCTACTATATTTTCTGTGTTTTCTAGTCACTCAGACAAATTACACTAAGTGTACATGCAGTCTACAATTTGTGGTAACCTTCATGAATCCCCCTTGATGTCTAAGGCTGCAATAAAATCAGTAGGAAAACTAAAATTAGGATGAAGAAGGATGTGGGTTATGTTTGTGCTGTCTGTTTGCTCAGAACAGTGTACACTTTGTGCACACTCAGTGTAGGAATTAATGAATCCCGGGGTGTATCTAATCACAGATATACTGGCATTATATTTTTTTAAGCTGTAGGTAGCTGGGTAAAGTATACAGGAATATATAGGCTATACTGTTGTTACCTTCCGCGGAGGTGCAGCGGTAGCATTGTTGCCTCACAGCAAGAGGTTCTCCCGTTCGATTCTCGGCTTGGGTTGAGAGTGCCTTCTGTGTGGAGTCTGCATGTCCTCCCTGCGGTTGAGTGGGTGTTCAAAAGATATGCATTGAATGGGCATGACTTTGTTGAAGGTTGGGCGTTGGGCTGGCAACTTGACACCATAAAAAAAAAAAACAAAAAAAAAACAAACAAACTGCCAATCATTAGCGGACCGGAGTTCTGCTGTGGCAACCCCTAACTGGGAAAAGCCGAAAGACAAACAACAAACTGTTGTTACCTTGAAATTTATCACCTCTAAGCACAGAACCATACACATTTCAGCATGATTTCCATTACATCAGATAAGTAAAATGCATACAAAAAAACATGCATTGTTTCAGGGGGACAAAACCCAAACGTTTCTGTATTCTCTATCCCCAGTGTTGTTCTGACTTGGAGAAAGCATGTCCATTACTAAGTAATTTATATTTTAATAGATATAAATGCTACCCCTTGACCTTGCAGAGCAGTGAAGTACTTGCATGTGAGTATTTACAAATCATTGCAATAAATAAATAATGAGTGAACAGCTGCCAAAGAGCTAGTGATTGAAGCAAATAAAGCTGGAGAAAGATAAAACTTGAGTAAATGGAGCAACAAGTTAAAAATAAACTAAGTTAATGGGAAATGTATATCAAAATGGAAAAGTAAAGGAGCATTATACAGACATGGTGTCCACTGTGACAAATCTGTACTACTACCTCCACACAATGCCTGAGAACGTGAAATGCATTCCTTTACTGGAAGTGTCCCTTCTTAAAACTACAGACTGCTGTATGATATGCCCCCTTTTATAAATAATAAAATGCTGTATTTTAGTTAGATGGTGGTATAATAACATTACTGTACAATAGGTTCATAGGATTTTTACTAGGCTAAAGACCACAATGGCCTTTTTTAGCCTAGCCATGCATTCCAAATCTCTGACAAGCTCTGGCACCTTTGATAAGTGTAAGCAGGGGCTTGGGAGATGAATAATTTACAAGTAGGGGCCAGGGAGATGAACCATTTACAAGCTGCCTGTGTCCATTAGAGACATAGGTGCCAAATCATGGAAGAATTTCCTGTTCCCTACCCAACTGTCCAAGTTACTGTTGAACTGGGCTAGGGAGGAACTCTGCTTCATATGGATGGGAAGCCTGTTCCAGTGAAGGGATAGTCTCTGGGCTGCATACCTCTCTCTCCAGCAGGTCCTATTTATATCACAGGCAAGGTTTAAGTCATTAAAACAGGTAATTCTGATGTTGTTTGTTTAGTGGTTAGGCATGAGGTCCATCAGAGTGGGGTCTGGCAATGTCTTGTATAACAGGCATAGATGTCCCCTTAACAGCCTGTAGGAGACAGAATACAAGGATAGGGCCTTGAAGTGGTCTGCATAGGATATGTTACTTATACCCTGCATTCCTTTAGTGAGGAACCACTGTGGACATTCCAATTGCTGGATATGCCTAGTTGGGTACATATCAAAGGAGGCATTGTACTTAATGATAGGTCTGATGAATGCCAAATACAATGGAACAATGACTTCATCGGACTTATTTCCTCACTACTGTAGACACGTGATGTTCAAAGGCTAGATTACTGTGTGTGTCCCCAAGTCCTTGACTACAGGGTCAACTCATAGGGGTGTGTTGACAATATAATAGTTACCAGGGGTGGATGACTTCCTGAAGGATACTGTTATACATTTTTTGGCATTTAGTTTTAGTACATGGCTCTAAAACAAGTTTTCTGTGTCAGCCCTTCCTGGGGAACATTTGTCTTGGTGGGGATTCAGTGACAGTTCCTGATTTGCAATCATCTGCAAATTTAATCAGCCAGATGCCATTGACATTGGCCTTGACTTCAGAGAAGTAAATGCCAAAAAGGATCCCTGAGGGACTCCACTTGTGACTGCCTTCTTTGTAGAGGTAGACTCCTCAATTCTAACTTCCTGGTCCGGTCTGTGCGCCAGCTGGCTATCCATCAGGTGACATAAGAGTTTGTACCTAACCTTTTGAGTTTGTCAACCATGCCTGATTGGGGTATACTTGACAATGCTTTCAGAATATCTACTGTTAAATATGCTCTGACTTGTCATCCCTCGGACAGTCATGTGAATGAACTTCCAACAAAAATCAGTTCTTATGCACCTTGTTCAGTTTTTGCTATTTGTTCCAAATGGACATTTTAATGTACCTATGTACAGTCACTGTAGTAGATGGATTTATGATTTATTCTTCCATATCTTTACCTTTGGCCATCAGATTTCTATTCTTCTAGCTTTTTCTATGGTCTCTTTTCTATCCTGTTGTGTAATTTCTTTGGGAAACTCTTCTGAAACCTTTTGACCTTTCTGACTCTAAGAAGTTTGTACGAATACACTGAGTTGCTTTGAACTCATCTCACTGCATTATCTGTTATCTTGATCAAATGCCTTCTGTTTCTTCCATGAACTTTTTAAGATCTTGACCCTTTATGAAGTAAGACATTGGCTATTTTGCATAACTAACAACAGCAGCTTCTAAATGACCTTTTGAATGATCTTTTGAAATCCATGTTGTCACCTTATCCCCTTTCTTCAAATCTACCAGAAGTTTGGGTGTTTGGTTATAATATTGCTTCTGTCTTTATAGGTTCCTTTTAAGCAGTTCAACTACATCTCTTTTAGGATCTGGGATTAGTGAAGCAGTAACATTATGCAAATTGTTTTTAAACCTCCTGCTGCACTGGTGAAAGTCTTATTTTTGAAATAAAGTGCTTCTGCAGGGGTAATCCTGTCCGCAATGAGTTTTCAAAACCACATTCAAATCTATATTCTCTAATGTTGACAATCTGAATATAAATCTATCCTATACTAGAGATAATCCTTGATACAGTTCTGTGGAGCTCATAGAAACACATATACATACTGGAGTTACTTACAACTGGTCAAAAAGACATGTTGTGAAAAAGAAAAAAAATGGGGTACAGCAGATCAGAAATCAGCTTATCGAACATATGGGCTTTTTTCTGTGAGGCATTGTGGTATAGCAGGGATTGAGGCATTCCCCTTTTCCAGCTGTACTGTAGACTCAGAGTTGCATATATAATTACCAAGGCAAGCCTGCAAAATGTTTTTCTTCTGTTTTTTCTTTTTTCTTTTTTTAATAAGCAGCTGCTCAACCAGTACTATTCGATATTTTGCTTTTTCACTGTATGAATGTACATGCGGTTGTGGTGCTGTGGTAGTGTTGTCGCCTCACAGTAAGACGTTGTCCTGTTTGACTCTCAACTAGAGCGTCTTCTGTTTGGAGACATGCGTGAATGGGCGTACCTTTGTTGAAGGTTGTGCGTCAGAGCCGGCAAGTCGGCACGTAAAAATCTACTGCCAATCATTAGTGGACCGGAGTTCCGCTGTGGCAACCCCTAACCGGGAAAAGCCGAAAGACACATCCTCACTGTATGAATATACATCCAAATGTCTGTACTATGTTTAAGAAAAGCCTATACAGGTTCTAACAAAACGTATAATCCATTTTAAAGTATCACTGCATTTCTTCATGTGTTTGACTGTGCCATCCTTTCTACTTGACCATAACTCTGCAGATATCTCAGACTGCTTGTGACGTGCTTAAATTCCCAATAATAAGGAGAATCTCTGAAACTCTTGGCTACTAAATAAAGGAACTGTAGTATTCTTTAGTTTACCTACCTGTGGAAACACATTGACAATCAACACAAATCAGATGCTGGACATCTGTGAACTGAAATCGATGTGTTTCAGACATGTTCCATGGCAGCTCTGATATGTCATATTATAGCAGCTCTTATTTTGGAATGGAATTAGGTAACTTGTTATGGATTTAATAACTTTGCACTATGTTTCTCATTTGCTCTGACAATTTCACCTATACATAACATTTTAACCTCTCCTTATGCTAGGAATGATTCATGGATTTTCTCCAGCTTGGTTTCTCATTTTTATTTAGGTAACAATCATCTTACCAGAGTTAAGCATGAGAGTTTGAATGCAACTTATTTTGCCTCTGAATGGATAATACATTTGTATCTGGAGGCAGTGTTGTTTTGTCAGTCTTTACTCATAGATCCCTTGACAGTTGCATTGGTTTCTGGAGAAAGTAGACTTTTGGGCCATGTTGCCAGATAGTGGAGGACTATAGCCTGTCACAAGGCTGGAGGCAGACTGTTATAGAGAGCCATGAAGAAGTATGGATAAAGCATTACAAACCAAACCAAAACAGACAGTGCAGTGGTGCAGCAGTAGTGTTGTCACCTCACAGCAAGAGGTTCTCCGGTTCGATTCTTGGCTGGGGTGCCTTCTGTGCAGAGTCTGCATGTCCTCCCTGCATTTGTGTGGGTTTCCTCCGGGTGCTCCAGTTTCTTCCCACATTACAAAGATGCATCTGGAGCATTCCTCCCTGGGCCTCCGCTGAAAATTGGCTTTGTTCCAAGTCAGACTTTCCCAGTTAACAAATAATAAATAAATACAACCTATTTAGGGTGATACTCTTAGGTTAGATGGTATCTAATCTGGCAATGCATAGTACTAAGTGAGAAAACAAGGAATGGGTCAGCCAGAATGCTGAATGATGGAGATTCACCTAGTAACTACTACCTGGGTACTAGTGCTGGTCTCATCACAGCTGCATGCAGCTAGGAATTAATGATCCTTTGCTCCTCTCACCAGGAGCAGAACAGTAGCACCTATCCCAAGCTGGTTTCTAAGAAGTGCTATTATCCCTAATGTTGCTGTGCATACATTTGTGCACAGCTTTCTGTTTTTCATTTCAGGGCTACAATGTGCTCTGCTTATGGACATAAACCAGCATGCATTGTATTTTGGAGTACTATTTTATTCTGAAATTAGAGTTACATGTGTCCAGTCGGAATTTCCTGGTAAACAAATGTAAATAAACAAATAAATACATAACCATACTCAATAAATGGCATGTGGTGTTTCTGTGGTAATAACCTGTTATCTTGTGTCTAAACTGGGTTTTGTTTTTTGGCCCTGTTATCCCTTTCCAAACATGACAGATGTCATAACAGACATGTTTTTAATGCAGACATTTGAAAATATAGAATGATTATTAAGAAACGTGTTGATAATTAACAAATAAATTAAAAATATAGGCTTTCAGGAGTAACCCATTCACATGTTACAAAAATATGCTTTCTGTCAGTAAATACATTTCTTATAAAACCTATTTTCTTCCTCATTCTCTTGAAAGCTCTTACCGATGTTTTTGTTGAGTGGTTTTGAATGCCACTCACCTGTACTGATGTTTTTGTTCAGTGCTTTTGAATGTCACTCAGCTGTACTGATGTTTTTGTAACAAAGTGATTTTGAATGTCACACACCTGTGCTGATGTTTTTGTTGAGTGCTTTTGAATGTCACTCACATGCACTGACATTTTTGTTGAGTGCTTTTGAATGTCACTCACCTGTACTAATGTTTTTATTGAGTGCTTTTGAATGTCACTCACCTGTACTGATGTTTTTGTTGAGTGCTTTTGAATGTCACTCACCTGTACTGATGTTTTTGTTGAGTGCTTTTGAATGTCACTCACCTGTTCTGATGTTTTTGTTGAGTGATTTTGAATGTCACTCACCTGTACTGATGTTTTTGTTGAGTGCTTTTGAATGTCACACACCTGTACTGATGATTTTGTTGAGTGCTTTTGAATGTCATACACCTGTACTGATGTTTTTGTTGAGTGCTTCTGAATGTCACACACCTGTAGTGATGCTTTTGTTGAGTGCTTTTGAATGTTACTCACCTGTACTGATGTTTTTGTTGAGTGCTTTTGAATGTCACTCACCTGTACTGATGTTTTTGTTGAGTGCTTTTGAATGTCACACATCTGTACTGATGTTTTTGTTGAGTGCTTTTGAATGTCACACACCTGTACTGATGTTTCTGTTGAGTGATTTTGAATGTCACGCACCTGTGCTGATGTTTTTTTAACAGAGTGCTTTTGAATGTCACTCACCTGTAGTGATGTTTTGTTGAGTGCCTTTGAATGTCACTCACCTGTACTGATGTTTTGTTGAGAGCTTTTGAATGTCACTTACCTGTACTGATGCTTTTGTTGAGTGCCTTTGAATGTCACACACCTGTACTAATGTTTTTATTTAGTGCTTTTGAATGTCACTCACCTGTACTGGTGTTTTTGTTGAGTGCTTTTGAATGTCACTAACCTGTACTGATGTTTTTGTTGAGTGCTTTTGAATGTCACTCACCTCTACTGATGTTTTTGTTGAGTGCTTTTGAATGTCACTCACCTGTACTGATGTTTTTATTAAGTGCTTTTGAATGTTACTCACCTGTACTGATGTTTTTGTTGAGTGCTTTTGAATGTCACTCACCTGTACTGATGTTTTTGTTGAGTGCTTTTGAATGTCACACATCTGTACTGATGTTTTTGTTGAGTGCTTTCGAATGTCACACACCTGTACTGATGTTTCTGTTGAGTGCTTTTGAATGTCACTCACCTGTAGTGATGTTTTGTTGAGTGCCTTTGAATGTCACACACCTGTACTAATGTTTTTGTTGAGTGCTTTTGAATGTCACTCACCTGTACTGATGTTTTGTTGAGAGCTTTTGAATGTCACTTACCTCTACTGATGTTTTTGTTGAGTGCCTTTGAATGTCACACACCTGTACTAATGTTTTTATTGAGTGCTTTTGAATGTCACTCACCTGTACTGGTGTTTTTGTTGAGTGCTTTTGGATGTCACTAACCTGTACTGATGTTTTTGTTGAGTGCTTTTGAATGTCACTCATCTGTACTGATGTTTTTGTTGAGTGCTTTTGAATGTCACTCACCTGTACTGATGTTTTTATTAAGTGCTTTTGAATGTCACTCACCTGTACTGATGTTCTTGTTGAGTGCTTTTTAATGTCACACACCTGTACTGGTGTTTTTGTTGAGTGGTTTTGAATGTCACTCACCTGTACTGATGTTTATGTTGAGTGCCTTTGAGTGCCACACACCTGTACTAATGTTTTTGTTGAGTGCTTTTGAATTTCACTCACTTGTACTGGTGTTTTAGTTGAGTGCTTCTGAATGTTACTCACCTGTACTGATGTTTTTGTTGAGCTGTTTGAATGTCATTCACCTGTACTGATGTTTTTGTTGAGTGCTTTTGAATGTCACTCACCTGTACTGATGTTTTTATTGAGTGCTTTTGAATGTCACTCACCTGTACTGATGTTTTTGTTGAGTGCTTTTGAATGTTACACACCTGTACTGATGTTTTTGTTGAGTGGTTTTGAATGTCACTCACCTGTACTGATGTTTTTGTTGCGTGCCTTTGAATGTCACACATCTGTACTAATGTTTTTGTTGAGTGCTTTTGAATGTCACTCACCTGTACTGATGTTTTGGTTGAGTGCTTTTGAATGTCACTCACCTGTACTGATGTTTTGGTTGAGTGCTTTTGAATGTCACTCACCTGTACTGATGTTTTTGTTGAGTGCTTTTGAATGTCACTCACCTGTACTGATGTTTTTATTGAGTACTTTTTAATGTCACGCACCTGTACTGATGTTTTTGTTGAGTGGTTTTGAAAGTCACTCACCTGTAGTGATGTTTTTGTTGAGTACTTTTGAATGTCACACACCTGTACTGATGCTTTTGTTGAGTGGTTTTAAATGTCACGCACCTGTACTGATGTTTTTGTTGAGTGCTTTTGAATGTCACTCACCTGTACTGATGTTTTTGTTGAGTGGTTTTGAATGCCATGCATGTGTACTGATGTTTTTTTTAACAGAGTGCTTTTGAGTGTCACATACAGTGGATATAAAAAGTGTACACACTTTTGTTAAAATGCCAGGTTTTTGTGATATAAACAAATGCTACTAATGGAGGAACAGAACTCCACTTAACTAATAATCAACTAGAGTTTAATAAAACAAATAACATAAAGTGCTTTTCGTCCAGTCCTGTGACTTGAACTTCATCAGATGATCAGTATTCATATGATAACATTTAAATATCTTTAACACCCCCCCATGTGGCTACATTTTAATGCCAACAAATCATATTCGACCATTAACCCTTAAAATGCATGCTGTTGCTTAAATAACTTAAAACTCTCATGGAACAACCAACGAGCAGGGTATAACATTATTAAAATTTTTAGAAATATTCCTATAACTAATTTTATACAATAGAACTAAATATAATTCCATACAGTTCCTATGAACTTGTAGAAAACTAATATGTCCTTGATATTCAATAAACGTTTTCTCACACAAATTTTTTTTCAAAAGAATATGTCATAAATACATACAGACACCCATCTAAATCCATGCCTGACATATATTTATTATAATTATCTTGTGAGGCTTTTCAGCTTCAAAATGCATGCAATTGCACATACAAATACATTTTAAGGGTTAATGGTTAAGTATGATTTGTGTTGTATTAAAACGTAGCCACATGGGTGAGTGTGTTAAAGATATTTAAATGTTATCATGTGAATACTGATCATCTGATGAAGTTCAAGTCACAGGACCAAATGGAAAGCACTTTATATTATTTGTTTTATTAAACTCTAGTTGATTTTTATTTAAGTGGAGTTCCGTTCCTTCATTAGTAGTGTTTGTTTTAGTTGTTTGTTGTATTATTTTGTTTTTTGAGGTTTTTGTGATATAAAAAAATGAGACCACAATAAATCATTTTAAAACTTTTCCTACCTTTAATGTGATCTATAACCTGTACAATTTAATTGAAAAACAAAGAAATCTGTTAGGGGAAAATATAAAAAATAAAAAACGTACAATATGCTGGTGGCATAAGTGTGCACACCCTTAAATTGATATTTTGTTGTGTGTGCACACCCTTAAACTAATACTTTGTTGTTTGTACACACCCTTAAACTAATGCTTTGTTGTGTGTGCACACCCTTAAACTAATATGTTGTTGTGTGTGCACACCCTTAAACTAATACTTTGTTGTGTGTGCACACCCTTAAACTAATACTTTGTTGTGTGTGCACACCCTTATTCTAATACTTTGTTGTGTGTGCACACCCTTAAACTAATATTTTGTTGTGTGTGCACACCCTTAAACTAATACTTTGTTGTGTGTGCACACCCTTAAACTAATACTTTGTTGTGTGTGCACACCCTTATTCTAATACTTTGTTGTGTGTGCACACCCTTAAACTAATATTTTGTTGTGTGTGCACACCCTTAAACTAATACTTTGTTGTGTGTGCACACCCTTAAACTAATACTTTGTTGAAGCACCTTTTGATTTAATTAGAGCATTCAGTCTTCTTGGGTGCCATCAATTAAAGAGACTATGATTAACTCCAAATAAAGTTCAGCTATCCTAGTAGGATTTTCCTGACATTTACTCAATTGCCTTCTACAAGGAAATGCCGTGGTTCACAGACAGCTTACAAAGCATCAAAGGGATCTCATTGTTGAAAGGTATCAGTCAAGAGAATGGTACAAAAAAATTTCCTTAGCATTGGCTACACCATGGAAGACTGTCATCAAAAAGTGGAAAAAATTTGGGATAACAGTGACGGTGCAAAGAACTGGACATCCCTCCAAAATTGATGAAATGACCAGATGAAAACTGGTCAGGGAGGCTGCCAAGAGATCTACAGCAACACTGAAGGAGCTGCAGGAATTTCTGGCAAGTACTGGTTGTGTACTACCTGTGACAACAATCTCCCGTATTCTCCATATGTCTGGACTATGGAGTAGGGTTGCAAGTTGGAAGCCTTTTCTTACACAGAAAAACATCCAGGCCTGGCTAAAATTTGAAAAACAATACATCGAATCTCCTAAAAGCATGTGGGAAAATGTGTTGTGGTCTGATGAGACCAAGGTTGAACATTTTGGCCACAATTCCAAAAGGTATGTTTGGCACAAAAACAACACTTTGCATCACCAGATGAATGCCATCCCCACGGTGAAGCATGGTGGTGGCAGTATCATGCTTTGGGGTTGCTTTTCTTCAACTGGAACTGGGACTTTAGTCAAGGTGGAGGGAATTATGAACAGTTCCAAATACCAGTCACTTTTGGCCCAAAACCTTCATGTGTCCACTAGAAAGCTGAAGATGAAGAGGTATTTCAGCTTTCAACATGACAATGACCCCAAGCATACATCCAGATCAACAAAAGAATTGCTTCACCAGAAGAAAATTAAAGTTTTGGAATGGCCCAGCCAGAGCCCAGGCCTAAATCCAACAGAAAATCTGTGGGGTGACCTAAAGAGGACTGTGCACAAGAGATGTCCTCACAATCTGACAGATCTGGAGGACTTTTGCAAGGAATAGTGGGCAAATATTGCCAAGTCAAGGTGTGCCATGCTGATAGACTCCTACCCAAGAAGACTGAATGCTATAATTAAGTTAAAAGGTGCTTCAACAAATTATTAGTTTAAGGGTGTGCACACACAACGAAGTATTAGATTAAGGGTGTGCACACTTATGCAACCAGCGCATTGTATGTTTTATATTTTTTATAGTTTTCCCTAACAGATTTGTTTGTTTTTCAATTGAATTGTACAGGTTTTAGGTCACATTAAAGGTGGCAAAAGTTTTGAAATGATTTATTGTGGTCTCATTTTTTTATATCACAAAAACCTGGCATTTTAACAGGGGTGTGTACACTTTTTATATCCACTGTACCTGTACTGATGTTTTGTTAACAGTGTGCTTTTGATTGCCACATACCTGTACTGATGTTTTTGTTAACAGAATGCTTTTGAATGTCACACACCTGTATTGATGTTTTGTTAACAGAGTGCTTCTGAATGTCACTCACCTGTACTGATGTTTTTGTTGAGTGCTTTTGAATGTCACTCACCTGTAGTGATGTTTTTGTTGAGTGCTTTTGAATGTCACTCGTGTACTTATGTTTTTATTGAGTGATTTTGAATGTCACTCATCTGCACCAATGTTTTTGATGGAATGACACACACCTGTGCTGATGTTTTTAACAGTGTGCTTTTGAATGTCACACACATGTACTGATGTTTTTGTTGAGTGCTTTTGAATATCACACACCTGTACTGATGTTTTTGTTGAGTGCTTTTGAATGTCACTCACCTGTACTGATGTTTTTGTTAACAGTGATTTTGAATGTCACACACCTGTGCTGATGTTTTTGTTAACAGAGTGTGTTTCAATGTCACTCACCTGTATTGATGTTTTTGTTGAGTGCTTTTGAATGCCACTCACCTGTACTGATGTTTTTGTCAAGTGCTTTTGAATGTCACAGACCTGTACTGATGTTTTTGTTGAGTGCTTTTGAATGTTACACACCTTTACTGATGCTTTTGTTGAGTGCTTTTGAATGTTACTCACATGCACAGATGTTTTAGTTGAGTGCTTTTGAATGTCACACACCTGTACTGATGTTTTTGTTAACATAGTGATTTTGAATGTCACACACCTGTGCTGATGTTTTTGTTAACAGAGTGCATTTCAGTGTCACTCACCTGTATTGATGTTTTTGTTGAGTGCTTTTGAATGCCACTCACCTGTACTGATGTTTTTGCTGAGTGCTTTTGAATCTCACACACCTATACTGATGTTTTTGTTGAATACATTTGAATGCCACACACCTCTACTGATGCTTTTGTTGAGTGCTTTTGAATGTCACTCACCTGTACTGATGTTTTTGTTGAGTGCTTTTGAATGTCACACACCTGTGCTGATGTTTTTGTTAACAGAATGTGTTTCAATGTCACTCACCTGTATTGATGTTTTTGTTGAGTGCTTTTGAATGTCACATGTACTGATGTTTTTGTTAAGTGCTTTTGAATGTCAGTCACCTGTACTGATGTTTTTATCAGTGTGCTTCTGAATGTCACACACCTGTATTGATGTTTTTGTTAACAGTGTGCTTTTGAATGTCACACACCTGTGTTGATGTTTTTGAGTTACCCCTTCCACTTTCATTAAAAAGTCTGCATGTAGCAGTTATATCAGCAGATATAGTAGTGAAGCAATAAGTTTGGTGTTAATTGTGAAACCAGTATGTGCCGCTTTTTATTTTCCACTACAATTTTCGATCATTTGATAAGCTTTCAGCCCATTGTGTTATTAAAATATTAGCTCAGTCTTACTTCATTTTGCAGATACAATGTGTGCTAAAAAACAAGGAGCTGTTAATGCTATTTGTTGTGTGTGCATAATATATGCATATCATCTGAGTGTCCTCAACCTTTGAACTTAGCAGTATCTAAGTTTACATGTTTAAAATGGATTATGTTGCAAATACTTGGCATATGAACTCATCTTAAAAGTGTTTTTCTGGTGAAGGAAATTACTTGTATAGCTATGCCAGTAATTAGCCTTGAAATAAAAGTCTGCTGTTTAGTACCATCACATTGTTTGGTACAAAGCAATGCATGTAGTGACTGAGGTATATAACAGGCAAAACCCCCAATGTGCAGTAGAATAACATGGGGATTGAAGTATTTTGCTGTCACTGTCATTTGACTCATGCTTGTTTTGTTAGTATTTCTGACTAAGCAGTTTGCAGTGCCAGAGCACCCAAACACTGATACAAGGTGATGAAAGCATATTATATTGTGCTTTTCTGCAAGGGTAATCAACACAAATTTCATGTGTAGCTTGCTTATTATGAACTTCTGCTATACCCCCCCACTGTGCAAAATCATTCCCTAAATAGAAGGAGCTCCGCTGCTGACTAAATGCTGCAAGGTAGTTACCTCACCCTTGTAGCAAGGGGAGGGCTCTACGTTGTAGTGAATGTAAGTTTGAGGATAAGTGCAACAGTACCACGGTACAGTACAACTGTAGGCACACACACACACACACACACACACACACACACACACACACACACACACACACACACACACACACACACTTACGCATGCATGTGCGCGCGCACACACACACACACACACACACACACACACACACACACACACACACACACACACACACACACACACACACACGCACAGCTTTCTCTTCCCCATCAGTGGCCTTTACAAGTTCATAACTCTGAGTCTTCAAGTCTTGGATAAATCCATGACATAGTCATTCTGATGTCTCACTGATTGGATCTGTGAAACTGGTAAACTTTTCAAAGAAATGAAATAATAATAAAAAAATAAATAAATAAACAAACAAACAAACAAAAAAAACTTTGCACTCCTGCATTTGTTTCAGTCTCTGTGCAAAAAAAAATTAATGTCATCCCTGATGATGAAATATAAAAAAACCCCATAAAAACTTTGTACTCCAACTGCAATTGTTTAAATTACTTGTAGGACTGCTGTTTCTATTTGTATTTTAGTATTGTAATACTGCAGTTAAATGGACAGGCATTGTGATGTGTTCCATTGATGTTGCTGACATTCATGTAGGGTGGGCACATCTAGTGGGGTTTGCTACTGCACATCTTGGGGATTGTTACCTGGGCTATAATTGTAGGTTGCTATTGCATGTGTGGGGGGTTATACTATGGGTCTATATATGGGTTAATATCAGAGCATTGGCCGGCTAACATCTACCTGAAATCAGCTAGACGTATAAATGAATTTAAGTACACTTTTATCTGCTCTTTTGCATGTAGTACTGTATTTAATTTATTTATTGGTGTTTTTCACTGAAAATTAGCTAAACTGAAGTTGTGGCGGTCTCTCTACAGAGTACTTTTTAGAATTTCTGTGTAGCCATTGATAGCAGTGGGGGTAGTTTCACCTCATCACTGATATTCTGTCTTGCCTTATATAAGTGGTACATTTTGAGTTATCTCTGCTTAATATCAGAGCTTTGGCCGGCTAACATCTACCTGAAATCAGCTGGACATATAAATGAGTTTAATTACAATTTTATCTGCTCTTTTGCATGTAGTACTGTATTTAATTTATTTATTTGTGTTTTTCACTGGATATTAACTCAACTGAAGTTGTGGCTGTCTCTCTACAGTGTACTTTTCTAGAATTTCTGTGTAGCCATTGATAGAGGTGGGGGGTAGTTTCAGCTCATCACTGACATTCTGTCTTGCCTTATATAAGTGGTACATATTGAGTTATCTCTGCTTAATATCAGAGCATTGGCTGGCCAACATCTACCTGAAATCAGCTGGACGTATAAGTGAATCTGCTCTTTTGCATATAGTACTGTATTTAATTTATTTGTGTTTTTTACTGAATATTAACTCAACAAAAGTTGTGGCTGTCTCTCTACTGAATACTTTTTAGAAATTCTGTGTAGTCATTGATAGCAGTGGGGGTAGTTTCACCTCATCACTGACATTCTGTCTTGCCTTATATAAGTGGTACATTTTGAATTATCTCTGCTTAATATCAGAGCTTTGGCTGGCTGACATCTACCTGAAATCAGCTGGACGTATAAATGAATTTAGGTGCACTTTTATCTGCTCTTTTGCATATAGTACTATATTTAATTTATTTATTTGTGTTTTTCACTGAATATTAACTCAACTGAAATTGTGGCTGTCTCTCTACAGAGTACTTGTTAGAATTTCTGTGTAGCCATTGATAGCAGTGGGGGTAGTTTCACCTCATCACTGACATTCTGTCTTGCCTTATATAAGTGGTACATTTTGAATTATCTCTGCTTAATATCAGATCTTTGGCTGGCTGACATCTACCTGAAATCAGCTGGATGTATAAGTGAATTTAGGTGCACTTTTATCTGCTCTTTTGCATAAGTACTGTATTTAATTTATTTATTAGTGTTTTTCACTGAATATTAACTCAACTGAAGTTGTGGCTGTCTCTCTACAGAGTACTTTTTAGAATTTCTGTGCAGCCATAGATAGCAGTGGGGGGTAGTTTCACCTCATCACTGACATTCTGTCTTGACTTATATAAGTGGTACATTTTGAGTTATCTCTACTTAATATCAGAGCTTTGGCTGGCTAACATCTACCTGAAATCAGCTGGATGTATAAGTGAATTTAGGTGCACTTTTATCTGCTCTTTTGCATAAGTACTGTATTTAATTTATTTATTAGTGTTTTTCACTGAATATTAACTCAACTGAAGTTGTGGCTGTCTCTCTACAGAGTACTTTTTAGAATTTCTGTGCAGCCATAGATAGCAGTGGGGGTAGTTTCACCTCATCACTGACATTCTGTCTTGACTTATATAAGTGGTACATTTTGAGTTATCTCTGCTTAATATCAGAGCTTTGGCTGGCTAACATCTACCTGAAATCAGCTGGACATATAAGTGAATTTAAGTACACTTTTATCTTCTCTTTTGTATTTAGTACTGTATTTAATTTATTTATTTGTGTTTTTCACTGAATATTAACTCAACTGAAGTTGTGGCTGTCTCTCTACAGAGTACTTTTAGAATTTATGTGTAGCCATTGATAGCAGTGGGGGTAGTTTCACCTCATCACTGACATTCTGTCTTGCCTTATATAAGTGGTACATTTTGAATTATCTCTGCTTAATATCAGAGCTTTCGCCAGACAACATCTATCTGAAATCAGCTGGACGTATAAGTGAATTTAAGTACACTTTTATCTGCTGTTTTGCATATAGTACTGTATTTCATTTATTTATTTGTGTTTTTCACTGAATATTAACTCAACTGAAGTTGTGGCTGTCTCTCTATAGAGTACTTTTTAGAGTTTCTGTGCAGCCATTGATAACAGTGGGGGGTAGTTTCCACTCATCACTGACATTCTGTCTTGCCTTATATAAGTGGTGCATTCAGAGTTATCTCTGCTTAATATCAGAGCTTTGGCCGGCTAACATCTACCTGAAATCAGCTGGCCTTATAAGTGAATTTAAGTACACTTTTATCTGCTCTTTTGCATATAGTACTGTATTGAATTTATTTATTAGTGTTTTTCACTGAATATTAACTCAACTGAAGTTGTGGCTGTCTCTCTACAGAGTACGTTTTAGAATTTCTGTGCAGCCATAGATAGCAGTGGGGGTAGTTTCACCTTATCACTGACATTCTGTCTTGCCTTATATAAGTGGTACATTTTGAGTTATCTCTGCTTAATATCAGAGCTTTGGCCGGCTAACATCTACCTGAAATCAGCCGGACGTATAAGTGAATTTAAGTACACTTTTATCTGCTCTTTTGCATATAGTACTGTATTTAATTTATTTATTTGTGTTTTTCACTGAATATTAACCCAACTGAAGTTGTGACTGTCTCTTTACAGTTAGTTCCCCTCTCACTCTCTCTGTTCTTGTTTGGGTGTTAATATTGGTGGCTTTGAAATTGCCCACCCCTCTTATAGATTTGTATTTGGATACTGCTTCTGGGCTCATCTCATTTGCTCACTCAGCTGAGTGCAGTGAGATCATATTATGATTTCAGGCACTCTTACTGTGTACAAAGAGAGCATTTGGGAAGGACAACCCATGTAGCCTCTTAATCCTGCTCTGTTCCCTCCCTCCCTCAAAAAAAATAAATAAATAATATATATATATTATTCATCTGCTCTTACTGTGTAACTGTCTTAGTTGCTCTTCTGCGTGCTGTTATCTGTTCAGTTGCTCTTAGTCTGCACTTATTACTGCTTGTTAGTAGCCTTCTAATTTACTGCCTTCTGCACTTGTTTTTTAGTCATTTGTTAATTTAATTGCATTTACTTGAACTGTATTTGCCGTAGTGTTGTTACACACTCGGGTGTGCTGGCCTGCACTACAATTTGAATTGTATTTACTGCTGTTTTAGCTGCTTTTGTGTAAAAAAAAATCTAAGCTTGTTTCCTGCCTTTCCTGTAACTAGTCAAGTCCAGATACAGACTTGCTGTATCCAGGACTGTTGGTAAGCTTCTGAGCCCCCCAAGCCTTTCTGTGTTGGAGGGAAGCCTTCTAGCTTATCAGTGGGAGTGGTAAGCACTAGGTAGCTTATATACCACAGGAAGAGTGGGTTTTGGCCCTGAAATTGTAGTTCATTGGCCGTTTGGGCAGTTTTTCCATCTCTTTCTACTTTCTGGTTAAAAGCTCGTTTTGCGTTTGGTCCCCACCTTTCCTGTAACTAGTGTAGTCCAGGTACAGATTTGCTGTATCCAGGACTGTTGGTAAGCTTCTGAGCCCTCCATGCCCTTCTGTGTTGGAGAGAAGCCTTCTAGCTTATCAGTGGGAGTGGTAAGCACTAGGTAACCTATCTACCACAGGAGGAGTGGTTTCTGGCCCAGAAATTATAGTTTATTGGCCGTTTGGGAAGCTTTTCCATCTCTTTCAACCTTCTGATTTAAAAGCCTGTGTTTGTGCTTGTTTCCTGCCTTTCCTGTTACTAGTCTAGTCCAGGTACAGATTTGCTGTATCCAGGACTCTTTGTAAGCTTCTGAGCCCCCTAAGCCTTTCCTTGTTGGAGGGAAGCCTTCTACCTTATCAGTGGGACTGGTAAGCATCAGGTCACCTATCTACCACAAGAGGAGTGGTCCCTGGCCCAGAAATTGTAGCTATACGCTGTTTGAGCAGTTTTATTCCATCTTTTTCAACTTTCTGGTTTGAAAGCCGCATTTGTGCATGTTTCCCGCCTTTCCTATAACTAGCCTAGTCCGGTTACAGAGTTGCTGTATCCAGGATTGTTAGTAAGCTTCTGACCCCCCCCAAGCCTTTCTGTGTTGGAGGGAAGCCCTCTAGCTTATCAGTGGGAGTGGTAAGCACTAGGTAGCCTATCCTCCATGGGAAGAGTGTGTTTTGGCCTAGAAATTGTAGTTTATTTGGCCTCTTGGGCAGGTTTCCATCTCTTTCAACTTGCTGGCTTAAAGGCCTATGTTTGTACTTGTTCCCCGCCTTTGCTGTAACTAGTCTAGTCCAGGTACAGATCTGCTGTATCCAGGACTCTTTTTAAGCTTCTGAGCTTCCCCAAGCCTTTCTGTGTTGGAGGGAAACCTTCTAGCTTATCAGTCGGAGTGGTAAGCATTAGGTAGCCTATCTATCACAAGAGGAGTGGTTCCTGGCCCAGAAATTGTAGCTATTGGCCGTTTGGCCAGTTTTTTCCATCTCTTTCAATGTTCTGGTTTAAAAGCCGCACTTGCGCTTGTTTCTCACCTTTCCTGTAACTAGCATAGTCCAGATACAGAGTTGCTGTATCCAGGACTGTTGGTAAGCTTCTGAGCCCTGCAAGCCCTTCTGTGTTGGAGGAAAGCCTTCTAGCTTATCAGTGGAAGTGGTATGCCCTAGATAGCCTGTCTACCATGAGAGGAAAGGTTCTTAGCCCAGCAATTATAGTTTATTGACCATTTGGATAAATTGTCCGTCTCTTTCAACTTTCTGGTTTAAAAGACCACAACTACGCTTGTTTCCCATCTTTCCAGTAACTAACCTACTGGGTAGCACTAGAAAGCCTTAAACTAATACAAGCCTTCTAGCTTAGAAGAGAGACTTTGGAGTGATTAAGTATCAGTTTTCTGTACTTTCTTGCTGTACTTAACTGTTTTCCGCCTAAATGGAGATTTTCCAGCATTTGTTGTGATTTAAAAGCTTGTTTTTTTCACATATTGTACTTATTTGACTGCCTGCACTTTTAAAAAGTTGTTTTTTGTTTAAATAATTTGTTTAACTGTTGTAGGCTACACACTGAAGTGCAATAGCCTTTTCTGATCGTTTGTAGTCGTTTAAAGCTGTTTTAAGTGTATTTTTTACAGTTTTTGCCTTATCTTTTCAAAAAAAAAAGCAAAAAAATTCCTTGTTTCCCACCTTTCTAAGCTAGTATAGTCCAGTTTTCAGGCTAGTGCTGAATTCAATGCTGTGATACTAGTTTCTGAGTTGCACATACCTTACTTGGATAGAAGGAAGTTTCTCTGTTCATTTGTGAGAGAGGGGAGCTTTGAGCAACCTATCTGTCCCTGGAGGAGTGGTTCCAGCCCAGAAGTTAGTAGATGTTCTTCGTGTTTCACTGTTGCAGCCATTACATTTGGGTAATCTGCTGGCAGGATGCCCTCAGTCGGCCTGATTAACAAAGTCTTGGGTCGTGCATCTGTTGCTGTCCCTTCTTCCATGACGTCAGGTCATCAGGGGTATAAAACATGCAGCCAATGCCATTACATCAGTCTTTCTTGCCGCGCGGTGCCTGAAGCAGAAGCAGTTCGCAAGTGCTGTTCGGCCAACTCCTGAAACTTTCGTTTTTGAGTTTCAGAACCAAAGTCTTCAACTAAAAGCTAAGTACCTCATTGGGGAAACTTTTTCTTGCTCCTTACCGATGTCAGTAAAAGTTAATAATTGTATTACTTGTGGGAAGCAAATACCTCATAAGGATTTTCATTTGTACTGTACTTCTTGCCTAGGCCCTGATCACAATGTGCCTTGCTGTCGGTTTTGTGCTAAATTTAATCAATGCACTATTAAATGTCGGTATAGTTTTGCTTCTAAATATTTTGGCTCGAGATTTAACTATCCAGAAATGTTGTCGGTTAGCAATCCGACTACCGGAATACCTAAAAAATGCAAAGAAAGACAGAGACAGACCGTCGAGGTCCAAAACTGATGACGAAGCTTCTTCTAAGCCAGTCGCCGGTTCGCCGGTTCTCAGTGAGGTGCTTTTGCAGCCCCTGATACCCGCTACTTTTGATTCGCAGGCCTCTACTGAGACCCACTCAGAGTCCGGTATGCAGCGAGATACTTTAAGTATTGAACCTGTGGATGTCTCTACCTTAGATGGGTCCGGAGCCGCTGAGCAGGCACCGGCTTCTGAGGGTGTTTTCAGACCTAAAGATTTGTATATTAAACCAACGCCATCTTCAAAACTAAGGCCAAAAACTACTTCTATGTTTAAAAAAAATGATGCTTGGGCCACGTGTACAGGCCCCAATGCCTAAAAAACAAATGATCAAATGGCTGAGGATTTAATTATCTTGATCAGGGGTACCCATCCCCCTCCTGCTAAGAAGCCTAGACAAGGCACTGACTATGAATCTTCAGATCAGGTTTCTATCTCTCTTGATTCCTCTTCTGATCAAGAATTACCTATTCTCACTTATGAGGTCTCTGATGCAGAAGATTCCATCCTTTCTGCTTCTCCTGAGGATTTTTCTTTTGGAGAAACTTTGCATACCTTAAGGGAACACTTTCACTGGGAGAGTCAGGATTTCTCAGAATCTAAAAAGAGACTTGGGGATTTTCTTCTTCTTCCTCATCATAGGCCTTTGGCTATACCTCCTATTCTAGACATTGTTGATGATGTTTTCTCAGAGTCCAGTATGGCTCCTGATTCCCTGCCTCCGGCTCCTAGTAAGCCAGACAGATACTACAGGGTTCCTGACTCCCACAATTCCTTTTAAAAAAGCCTACTGCTGACCCTGAAACCATTTCTCAGGGTCCCAAGGGCGTAAAGGCTTCTACTGCTAAAAATCCTACCCCTTCTGATAGAGATACCAGGGCACTGGATAGATGGGGTAAGAAGGTTTACACGTCTGCAACCTTGGCAATCAGGACTTTAAACTGTCAATTTCATATACTTAAATTTCAACAACATGTCATGGGTTTACTTAAACAGAAAATTATGTTGATTTCTGACTGTGTGGAAAATAAAGAGCTGCAGGATTTATTGCATTCAGCTGAACAAGTTGGAAAACATACTTTGCAATGTGGTTTTGATTCCTTGGAGGCCTCTTGCAGGGCCGGTGTAACTGGATCTGTGATAAGAAGGCATGCTTGGCTCAAGGAGCAAAATCTGCCTGACCATGTTAAAGCAAAATTGTTGGATGC
Organism: Protopterus annectens; assembly: GCF_019279795.1. Classification (NCBI taxonomy): domain Eukaryota; kingdom Metazoa; phylum Chordata; order Ceratodontiformes; family Protopteridae; genus Protopterus; species Protopterus annectens. The sequence continues at coordinate 1,016,045,592 of NC_056726.1, read as the reverse complement.
TCCTTTACAACGAGACAGTCTGTTTGGTAATAAGGCAGAAGAAGTTTTGAAAAAGATGGAAGATAAAGCTAAATCTATGCAAACTGTAAAATATTTTCTACAAGTGCAGCCACCCAGGTTCAGTAGGCACTGGCCTACTAAGAACTGTTCATTTCCAGTACCCACTAGAGCTGCTCAGGTTAAACCCAGACATTCCAAAGGCTCCAGGTTTCAGTCGCAAGGAATTTATAGAACAAAGCAATGGGGTGCCTCCACCTCCAAATCTGGAAGTAACAAGGCACCTTCCTACGGTAAACATTCTCAATGACTTTCCACTGCAATCACCAAGCACTTATCTTTTGGTCACCCTTTGGGGGGAAAACTGGCACTTCATGCATGAAACTGGCAATTGATTACCCAGGACAAATGGGTTTTAAATATAGTATCCCAGGGATACGGATTTCATTTACACACATTGCCAATCCCTCACGGATGGCCTGATCTGCCTCCAAATCAGTGGGCAGAGGCCCAGAAACAAGTTATGTCTCGCATGAATATGGGGGCTATTCAACCAGTTCCAGAAAAGGAAAAGGGACAAGGTTTTTATTCAAGACTTTTCCTGGTACCCAGAAAAGACAAATCATGGCGTCCAATTCTGGACTTATCCATTCTAAACACATTTCTGGACATTCCACAATTCAAGATGTTAACTCTACAACAGTTACTACCTATGCAGGCAAGGATGCCGGGTTGGTAACTCTAGACTTAAAAGAGGCTTACCTGCATATCCCAATCAGGGAATCTTGCAGAAGATACCTCCACTTCAAAGCAGGCTATTTGCATTACCAGTTCTCTGCACTGCCCTTTGGCTTATCTACTGTGCCCAGGGTCTTCACAAAGTGCCTGGCACCAGTAATTGCATTTTGCAGGCAAAGAAATATTCAAATTTATCCATACCTGGATAATTGTCTAATTCAGGCAGAAAACAAGGACACTCTTCTAAAATATCTGGTGTTTGTAAAAAGGCTTCTAACTTGTCTAGGGTATACCATAAACAAAAAGAAATCACAACTGGTACCCTCTCAAATAATTACATTCCTGGGTGCAAGCTTGAATACAACTGCCCAGATGACTTACCTTATGCCAGAAAAACAAATTCAATTGATGACTTACTTCAAACAGGTGGCCACAAAAACCCAGCTATCTGCAAGACAAATTCAGTAGGCCTTGGGCTTCATGGCCTCCTGCATTCTTCTAATTCCATATGCAAGACTGCATATGAGGAAATTTCAGTGGTACCTAAAAAGCTTATGGAGTAAACATTGTCACATCCTGGAAACAATGATTCCTATCATTCCTTGCCTGCAACTAGAGTTCCTATGGTGGGCAGAGGCCTGCCACCAAAACAAGGGACTGTCATTCATTCCACCCCCTGCCACCCAAACCCTGACTACAGACACATCAGATTATGCTTGGGAGGCGCATCTGGCAGGGAGATACATTCAGGGCCAATGAAGCCCAAATCAAATGCACCTACATATCAATCAGAAAGAGATGCTAGCTGTACAGAATGCTCTGACAGCCTTCAAGAACTATCTTCATCCAGGACAACTACTGATAAAGACAGACAACACCACAGTCATGTGGTACATAAACAAGCAGGGGGATACCCATTCCTACCCCCTTTATAGACTAGCCATGGCATTGTGGAACATGGCCTTGACTTATAAAATACATCTACAAGCTCAATTCCTGCCAGGAAAGCAAAATACTCTGGCAGACGAACTAAGCAGAAATCTTATGGACCCACACGAATAGAAACTGGATCCACAAATCTTCAGCATGTTGACACGCAAATGGGGAGAGCCCAGACATAGATCTTTTTGCCTCACCCCAAAACTATCTGTTGGACAAATTCTGCACAAGAATTCATCACAAAAAGCTTGGAAAGTGGATGCCCTATCCTTCAGCTGGAAAAACCTATCAGTCTATGCTTTTCCCCCTCTGCCTCTGCTCTCCAAGGTCTTGCTAAAAGTCAGACAGGAAAAATGAAAAATGATTCTGATTGCTCCAGACTGGCCTCGCCAACATGGGTACCCACTCCTGAGCAATATGTCGCACCTTCCTCCATGGTACCTGCCTCAGACACCTCACCTACTGTCTCAGCAGAACTATCAAATTCTGCACACTAAGCTCCAAACTCTGAATCTTGCAGCATGGGTAATCAGCTAATTTCACCAGTTACATCTCTCAGCAAACCTGTGATGGATGTCATTTTGGAGGCAAGAAGACCTAGTACTAGAAAATCTTATGCTGACAAATGGAAAAGATTCTGTGCCTGGAACCAAGCACAAGGAATAAGCACAGCAATGCCCAATATTCCTCAGATTCTGCAATACTTAACTGAGATGCTTCACAAGGGCCTATCTTTTTCCTCCATAAAAATCCATGCCTCTGCCATTTCAGCTCATTACAACACAGAGCCTCTCTTTTCTCATCTTCTGCTAAAGCAGTACCTCAGAGGGGCCAAAAATTTAAGACCTCCCAGGAGAGCACCAACTCCTGCATGGGACCTCAATTTTGTTTTGGAAAAAACTCATTCTACCTCCTTTTTGCTACTGCAGAGCTAAAATTTCTCTCTTGGAAAACAGCTTTTCTTTTAGCAGTTACTTCAGCTAGAAGGATTTCAGAACTATAGGCTCTTATGGCAGTGGAGCCTTTCATTATTTTTTACCTGGACAGGGTGGCTCTCAGGACCAATCCATCCTCTATGCCTAAAGTGGTTTCTAGTGTGGTCCTCAATCAGACCATTCATCTGCCGAGTGCCGACTTTCTTCCCCAATCCACAGAACAAGGGTGAGTGGATTCTGCATTCATTGGATGTACACAATTACTGGTGGCATTTGCTGCAGGGGCAGAGGGAAAGGCTATTTCAAAGCAGAATATTTCCAAATGGATAAGCCATTGTATTCATTTCTGCTATATGCACCATGGTAAACCTGTCCCCAAGGGGATCAGTTCACATTCCACCAGGGCTGCATCTACTTCTGCAGCCTTTCTCAGAGGGGTTCCTACCAGAGACATTCTAGAAGCTGCTACCTGGAGCTCAGTTCAGACGTTCACCAAACATTACCATTTACCTCTGTTCTCTAAATCCAGAGCAAGCTTTGCCACTGCTGTCCTGCAGGGCCTTATAGTTGCTCCTAATGCTATATGAATCCATCCTCCTGACCATAGCTTTGGGATTCTTCCCAAATGTAATGACTGCAACAGTGAAACATGAAGAACATAGTACAGTTGTGTACATTTACCATAAATGTAGATGTTCGAGTGTATTCACTGTTGCAGTCCTGGTTACCCTCCAGCCCCCTGATTTTTCTCTAACTATACCTCTCATTTCTGTTACTATCTTTAAAATCCTTTTTGGTGTATTTGCTTTTGTTTGAAGATATATGTTTTGTGTTTTTTATTCTATGTATATGTATATGTATATATATATATATATATATATATATATATATATATTTTTTTTTTTTTTTTGCTCCCCATTTGGGGGGCACCTGACATCTGGGGCAAGAAAAACTGATGTAATGGTTTCAGCTGCATGTTTTATACCCCTGATGACCTGACGTCATGGAAGAAGGGACAGCAACCGACGCAGGACCCAAGACTTCGTTAATCAGGCTGACTGAGGGCAACCTGCCAGCAGATTACCCAAGTGTAATGACTGCAAGAGTGAATACACTCAAACATCTACATTTATGGTAAGTGTACACAACTGTACTTTTATTGGCCATTTTGTGCTAATTTCTATCTCTTTCATTTCCCTACTATAAAAACCACGTTTGCACGGTTTTGCGCACTGGGCAGTGCCGGTTAGCTACGGTTAAATTATTCTCGGCTCCACTAAGTCTCCTCTTCAGTTTTTCCCTTGAAACTAGTCTAACTCTCAACCTAAGCACTCAAAAAGCATCTTAAAGCCTAGCACTTGCTCAGACCTAATAGCAAGCACTAATATACCCTAGCACTGAGTGCCCAGCAAGGCTCTTTATTCACCTCTCACCAACCAAGCGACTAAGCAGCTCACCCTACTATTCAGGCATGACCAAAGGGCAACTTCAGGTGCACTCTTCAGTCCAGCTGGTGAATCTGGATATCCTGAGGCAATGTTACAACTGCTTCATGTACACAGACAACCCTCTCCTCCTACCACAAAACACTAATATGTGCAAGAGATGCAATTATACAGCCAAACTGGAAGCTAAGCTGTCTCCACCCAAAACTGGAACAGACAGTCAAGAGGACAAGGTTAACACTTGCACCACAACTCCAGCTGCACACAGACCTACTAAAACAGCACTGGCAAAAAATACACATAAAACACAAAATCAGTGTGCCGCACAATCACAGCCCTTAAGGTGAAAAATTATACCTAACACACTAGTAATAGGTGACTCTATAGTCAGGCACACTGACGTCCCACTCACTAGGCTGGACAAGCAGAAGGTTACTGTTAGCTGCCTGTCAGGAACCAAAATCCGCCACATAAGACAAGCACTCAGGTCACTCCAGAACAAGTATAAATATGACTCTGTCATTGTTCATGTTGGTGTGAATGACCTGAGATGTACCTCCCTGGACTACATGAAAAGAGACATGGAAGAGCTCTCTGATCATGTAGCCCAGGCTGGTATGACCCTGACCCTGAGTAGCATCCTGCCCTCACCAAGAATGATACCTCAGTATAAAGAAAAAATGATCAATTTCAACAATTGGCTAAGCTTCTGGTGTCCTTCAAAGGGGATTCAGTGTCTGTCAGCCTGGGATGACATGCTCGACAATCCGCGTTGCTTCACAAGAGACGGCTTGCACCTGTCACCCCTAGGCTTTTGAATACTGGCCAAGACTCTTGCTAACCCCATAGTGCCTTTTTTAGGCAAGGCTCAAAAGTCAAACCCACCTCCGTAAACAGCACAATTAACAAAAACATGAGGGTTATGCTACACAATGCCAGGAATTTAAATCTCAAAATGCATGCACTCAAAGCACTCCTCAGTATGGAGAATGTCGACATCTGTGCAGTAACTGAAACCTGGTTCAAGGCTCCAGAGAGCACCACAGCACTACTGGGCTACAACTCATACCACATGTTTCGGCCACAGAACATGGACCGAGACACAAAAGGAGGGGGTGTATCCATATTCATCAAAGATACCTATACCTCCAGGTTAGTGGCGCAGCAAGATACCTCTGAGATCATCCATGTGCAACTAACATCAGGCAAATCTGCAATGCAAATTGTGGCCTGCTGCAGATCACCCTCCATGACCCAGGACCACCACTCCACCCTTCTGGAGACACTGGAAAACATGAAGGTCCTACCGAACACCCTGATATTGGGCAATTTCAATTATCCTACCATTCACTGGGAAAACTACTCGAGTACAAATTCCCAGGCCCAGCGCTTCCTGGGATTCATCAACTCAAATGCCTTAGATCAGCTGGTAAACTCCCCTACCAGAGGTGAAAACATATTGAACTTAGTCATCACCAACACGGGCGACAGGTGTTCCACACCGGAGGTAAACCTGTCACTGGTGAGATCAGACCATAAACTAATCACTCTGGATGTCCACACCCCACCACCACCCCCAACTAAGGAAACCACAGTAACAAACTTTTCTAAAGCAAACTTCACCTTCCTTAAGACAGAGGTGGTAAGTTTCACAGCCCCCATGCTAAAGGATAACGTTGCCCAAGATGCAGAAACCTTTACAAATGCACTCTATGAGCACCTACAAGGATGCATGGATCGTGCCATCCCTAGCAAATCCAAGACTCACTCCTCTAAGAGAAGGAAACCAGTTTGGTGGACCCCTGCCATAAACAGGTTATACAATAGAGGGAGGAAACTAGTTCAGAAAAAAAGCAAATCCCAAGAAGGAAAGACATCCCTGATCAGTATCATTAAGAAACTAAGGTCCCTCATGAAATCATCCAAGGCTAACTTCGAAAGAAAAATAGCCAAGGATTCAAAAGATAACCACAAAGCCTTTTTTAGCTATGTTAAAGAATCTAAGTGGCAACTCACAGATATTCACTGAACTAGTGCAAAATAGCACAAAATATACTGAACCTACTGATATTGCCAACATCCTGGCAGATAGATTCAGTGCAAACTTCACCCCCTCTCACCTCCAAAAGGGCCCACAACAATAAAGGAAAAGTGTAGTGTCCCAAAAATCACAGATGCACAGGTGAAAACAGGCCTTTCAAAAGCCAAAAACATAGCATCAATGGGACCAGATAGTGCCCCAGGCTGCGTCTTGCACAAACTACAGAACAAACTAACCCCCCACCTAAACACGCTGTTCAACCTCAGCCTCTCCACAGGCTATGTGCCCATAGAATGGCGCACAGCAATGGTTATTCCTCTCAACAAAGGAGGGGCCACAACTGACCCTGCTAACTATTGCCTCATAAGCTTGACTAGCCTGGTCTGCAAGGCTATGGAGCGCATCATCATGGAACTCATTAACAAAGACATTCAGAACCTCCAAACACTTGACCCGACCCAGTTCAGCTTTGTTATGGGCAGATCATGCCTACTAAACCTGGGTGACTTCTTTGAGACAGTCGCCAAGGCCATAAATGAGGGAAAGGTGGTTCACACAGCTTACCTTGACCTCGCTAAGGCTTTTGACACCATTCCCCACTTTGGTATTACAGAAAAACTCACCAGCCTGAACATAAACCCCTATGTCATGAGATAGGCTGCTAACTGGCTTACAGACAGAACTCACATGGTAAGAATAGCGGGCTCCAGGTCCGACTCTAAACCAGTCACAAGTGGTGTCCCATAAGGCTCAGTCCTGGGACCCCTAATGTTTGGCATATACTTCATAGAAGTACAGACAAACACATGAGGACTATAGCTAACCAAGTTCGCTGATGACTGCAAACTGGGAGCCGTAATTGACTCTCCGGCTGACATGGACATCCTCCAAAAGGGCCTTACTGAGATGGACACCTGGTGTCAAAGTCATGGCCTCAAGCTAAATGCCAAAAAATGCATAGTCATCCCATTCGGGAAAAACAAAACACTCATGAATTACCACATAGGTGGCAGCCCCCTTAATACAGAAGAGGTAATAAGAGATCTGGGGACCCAGGTAGATAGTAATCTCTCCTTTGACAATCATATTGCCAAAGTAGTTAGGAAATCCTTCTATGTGGCCCATCTAATTACTAAAGGGTTCGCATCTAGAAATAAAGAGGTATAGTGCCCCTCTACTCGTCACTCAATAGACCCATCATAGAGTACAATACCCCATTTGGGATTTACCTCACAAGACACTTTCAACAGCTGGAAAGACCACAAAAGTACCACACCAAGAAGTTTACTGGCCTCAAACATATGTCCTATGCAGCCAGACTGAAAAAACTATGGCTGTACTCAGTGGCATATCGCTTACTCAGAGGTGATCTCTGCCTGACTTACAAAGCCATGTCCAACTCAGAATTGATGGACATGCTCCACCTAAAGAAATCCAAGTCACTGCGAGCCATGCGCTCTAGTGAGCTAAACCTCGGCATAACAATAAATAAAGCATGCTGGGGGGATAGAATCCTGTCACAGAGACTCCCCATGCTTTGGAACAAAATTCCAAATTACATCAGGCAGAGCCCCTCAAGGCGAAGCCCCCCACTTTATTTTGTGGTTGCATAGTGTTTTCGCTATTTAGTGGTTTCTTGTTTACAGTTCGATATTTAATCTTTCAAGCTTATAATATAGACCCTATACTACTCTGCAACAACAAAAAAAAAAGTCCCCCTTTCGTTCTTTGCTAATCATTAAAAACTAGTCCTACACTTTGTCTTAAGTTTCTCTAGGATTATTTTCCACGAGTGAAACCCTTTCTGACTCTCTGCATTACCCATGGTGTGATATAGTGCAATCACTTGTATTTCTCACACACACACACACACACACACACACACACACACACACACACACACACACACACACACACAGCTTCATACTACAAACAGAAACACAATATTGTCTGTTACCCCAAGGTCTTGCTTTTTTCTTGACAAGGATAAGACTGTTACTGTGTAGGAGTGCATCACCACACTTCAGTTTCTTTCATATAAGTCCATATGTTCTTACTAGGCATGCAGTCCTGAAGACCATTAAGGAGCTAACCCAATATCCCAGTTACTCCAGAGTACCGTCCTGTTAAGTGATTTGCTCAGAATCATACAGTAGGCAAATGGATGCTGAGGAAATCAATCCTTAAACTACTAGAAGCACCTTGTTAGCAGCTCATAGTCTTAATGATCTGCATTAACTGCCTGACATTTTCTGATCTAAGTGTTTTCTTCCTGAATTTTGTTTTGGCTAAGACATACATGTTTTTATCAGGCTGCATTGATGAATGTCCCAGAATTTCTTCTATGCATGTAGTAACACTGTATTCAGACACACCTCTTACTAGCATCATTTTAAAGTAAATGCTTTGCAAATAGACCCCATGTGGTAAGATGGATCGCTAAGACTGAACCCACATGGTGTGGGTGGCACAGGCAGTGTTGGAGAATATGAAGGTGACCAGTGGTATCCCACAGGGCTCAATGCTGGGACTGCATTTATTTGGTAATTATTTCTGTGACCTACCAACTAAAAACCAAGACCTAGACCTAACCAAGTCTGTGGATGACTGTAAACTGTAAGTTATTGTCACATCCTCCTCTGACACAGAAGCTCTCCTGCAGGAACTTGCACTTAGTCAGTGACTCACGATTCAAACAAAACATGCTGAAGAGACAGGTATGTGTCTCAGAAATTGCCCCTTCTTTGGGACAGCCTACCTATTCTCATTCAGTAGACCCCTTCCCTGGATCTCTTCAAACACAAGTTGGATCAATGGATGGGAAATCACAAATTAAAACCTGGGGTACCACCTATGTCCCTGATGGACAGGAGCTCTCTATAAGATACTCAGGGCATAGGCACAAAATCATATCATCTTCTTGCCCCTAGGGGCCACATATTGGCTTGTAAGGGCTCTTAAGCCATTAGCCTAGTAATCTCCTAATCTTTCCCCTACTCATTTTGATAGGTGTCATGGCATGTTTTACATACACCTAAGTTACCACTAACTCAAGCAAATGACCTCGGTTTAATGTCTCATCCAAAGGATAATGCACTCAGGAGTGCAGCACTCTCCATCCCCTATACTGCTCTGCAGTGTCAGCAATCCATCTACCTGGTATGGGAAGAGAATCCACAGCCTTTTGCACTAAAGGTGAGTGTGCTACCTGTTCAGCCACTTACACTAAATGCTAAAAAAAATGCAACATTTTTATATTTGTGAGACAAATCTTCCCCCTTGACATATAGTATTGACAATACCCTACTTCTAAATGAAAATGCAGTTACAGACCTGAAAACTGGGGTTGATCTCCATACAGTAGCAATTGTTAAAAAATCCTTTTACTTTGTGAAGTTAATCTCCACAAGAATATACTCCAGATCCAAAGATATTATTGCACCCTTGTATTTAGCACTGATCCGTATAGGATAAATTCTCCTGTGGGATGTACCTCACCAGATGTATCAAACAGTTGGAATGATCCACGAAGTTCCTATCAAAGAGGATCAATTCTCTAACCTTCCAGAAAAGACTGCAACCACTGCCCCTCTTTTATGTGTTTTATTGGTACTTCAGAGGAGAATATTGCCTTGCCTTCCAAGCAGTCATTGACCTACAAGTCCAGGATCTCTTGTACCATTACAAATCAGATGGTCTTGCTAATACCAGAACAAGAGATTGAAACCCACTTCAGCAGAGCAATGAAACAAGGCTCAGTGTCTCCCTTACATCTGCATTAGACACCCCTGTAGATAAGGCAGCATGCTCTACCTTCCTTTGAACAGGATCCAGAAAATTGGATGGGTCTTCAAAACTTCATCTCAGCTGGATTGTCCTAGCCCTCCTAGTCTATGGTGGGAACTGGCAAGGTGAAATGGCCACAAGACCCCGTAGCCTTGAACTTCTTATGAGGCGGTCCTATGCAGAAATCACTTAGCATGAGGGCAACATTCGTATTTCCCTGTTATCATGGAAAACACAGTGAATATAAATACAACCTCAAGTCTCCCCTACTTGTCATTGTCCTAGTGAGTAACCTGGTCAAATAAGCCATATAAATAAATCATAAATAAATAAATAATGGGATGCCTGAAGGATATCCTAGACCACTGGTTTCTGACTGGCTGTCAGAATTCTTTTGTCTTTTGCTGGGACTCCGGCAGCAGTGTTGCTTGTATTACTACTGTTGCCAGCAGCAATGTAGCTAGTGTCACTACTCCTGCCAGTGGCAGTGTAGCTAGTGTCACTACTCCTGCCAGTGGCAGTGTAGCTAGTGTCACCACTCCTGCCAGTGGCAGTGTAGCTAGTGTCACTACTCCTGACAGTGGCAGTGTAGTTAGTATCACTGCTGCTGTCAGCAGCAGCTTAGCTAGTATCACTACTCCTGCTGGAAGCAGCATAACTAATATCAATACTCCTTCTAGCAGTAGTGTAGCTAGTATCACTACTCCTGCCATCAGCACTGTAGCTAGTATCAATACTCCTGCCAGAAGCATTGTAGCTACTATCACTACTCCTGCCAGCAGCAGTGTAGCTAGTATCAATACTCCTGCCAGAAGCATTGCAGCTGCTATCACTACTCCTGCCAGCAGCAGTGTAGCCAGTATCAATACTCCTTCCAGCAGCACTGTAGCTAGTATCACTACTCCTGCCAGCAGCAGTGTAGCTAGTATCAATACTCCTTCCAGCAGCATTGCAGCTACTATCACTACTCCTGCCAGCAGCAGTGTAGCTAGTATCAATACTCCTTCCAGCAGTACTGTAGCTACTATCACTACTCCTGCCAACAGCAGTGTAGGTAGTATCAATACTCCTTCCAGCAGCACTGTAGCTAGTATCACTACTCCTGCCAGCAGCAGTGTAGCTAGTATCAATACTCCTTCCAGCAGCACTGTAGCTACTATCACTACTCCTGCCAGCAGTAATGCAGCTAGTAGCAATACTCCTTCCAGCAGCAGTGTGACTAGTATCATTACTCATGTTAGCAGCAGCTTAGCTAATATCACTCCTCCTGCCAGTGACAGGGTAGCTTGTCACACAATCTTGTCAGCAGCAGTATAGCTGGCAACACTACTTCTGCCAGCAGCAATACAACTAGCATCACTGTTGCTGTTTTAATGGGTTACATTTAGTTTCCTTTTTGTGGCTAAACACAAATTAAACTAGTTGATCTTCCTGAAAAAACAGACTACTTCTGAGGATAGCCGCAACTATTTATTTTTACCTAACAGCATCTTGCAAGTTTGAATAACAGAGCTGTACTTAATGAAAATATATTGTAACTGTTCCATGTTTTATTTAAGCTTCCTTTATTGTGCAGATACATAAAATCATATCTGAATGTTAGTCTGTTTTTATATATTTTTTTTTGGGGGGGGGGGGCAAATTCAGTGCATCTCTGTGTACTTTTTTTTCATAGGTTCATAGGATGATATTAGGCTATTGGCCCAGAGGCCCTTATAAGCCTATCCAGGAATTTTGCTGATGTTCCCACAAAGTCAGCACCTAATTCCCCTGTCCAGCAGGGACACAGGTGGGATCTCAGGGGTGTATTCCCTGTTTCCTATCCAGTTGCCCAGGTTCCTCTTAAAGAAGGCTAGAGAGGTATTCTGCTTGACATGGAGAGGGAGTCTGTTCCACAGATGGGGCAGTCTTTGGGATACAAATCTATCCTGCCAACAAGTTCTATTAATGTCACAGACCAGGTTGAGGCATTGCATGTTAGTTGTGCGAGTGGAGTTTGACTTATGGATATGCAGCAACTCTATCAAGGCTAGGTCTGAGATGGCCTTGTATGTCAGTCACAGGTCACCTCTGAGCAACCTGTATGAGACTGATTAGAGGGATAGAGCTTTTAGCCTATCTGTATAGGATAGGTGATTGAGACCCTGGATCTTCCTGGTCAATAACCTCTGTGGTCTCTCCAGCTGTTGCATGTGCTTGGCAAGCTATGTGTTGAAGGGGGTATTGTACTCGATAATGAGTCTGTTAAGGGAGGAGTACAGGGATGTTATGACCTCCTTGTTCCTGGATTAAATAACCTTACTTATGAGGTGGGCCATTTAGAAAGCCTTCTGTACAATGGAGGCAAGGTGGTCAAAAGTCAGGTTGCCCAAGGCCCTCACGATTGATTATGTGCTTAGTACATTGTTATTAATGTGATAATTAGTGGCGATGTCATTTTCCCCAATGGAGATAATGATGCATTTCTTGGCATTCAATTTAAGGCCATGCTTCTGGCATCAGTCATTAGTTTGGGTAAGGCCCTCTTGGAGGATGTTCACATCACTAGGGGAATTTAAGACAGCACCCCAGCTTGCAATCATCTGCAAACTTGGTCAGCAACAGACCACTGGTTTTGGCTTCCACCTCAGAAAATTATATCCCAAACAGTAGAGACCACAAGCCTGATCCTTGGGGTATGCCCCTCGTTTCGAGTCTACTACTAGAGGTGGCTTCCTCTATTTTGACTGAGTGGGTTCTATCTGTGAGCCAGTTATCTACCCGTCTGGTAACATATGGGTTGAAGCCTAGCTGGGAGTGTTTATGTATTATGCCCGAGTGTGGAATAGTGTCAAAGGCTTTGGCTAGATCAAGGTAGGCAGTGTGCACCGTCTTCCCCTCGTCCATGGTTTTGGTGACTGTTTTGAAGAAGTCAACCAGGTTTAATAGGCATGATCTTCCTTTGACAAAATGAAACTGTGTGTGGTCAAGCATTTGGAGGTAGGGAGGTTAATATAATGGTTAAGGTGTTTACCTTAAAGAGACAAGGTGCAGGGTTTGATTCTCACATGGGGTAACTGGCTAGGCTTCAAATGGCTCAAAAGGGCAGCTAGCCTAGTACTAATCTATGAATCTATGAATCTATAAATCTATGTCCTTGTTTATAAGGTCCATGATAATGTGTTCCATGGCCTTGCAGAGCAGGCTAGTTAGGCTGAGGGGCCTATAATTGCCTATGTCAGTGGATGCTCCACCTTTGTATAAAGGGATGACAGTGGCTGTCTTCCATTTGGCTGGGATGAAGCCAGTGCTCAAGCTTTGGGTGAATAGGGTGCATAATGGAGTTGAGAGCTCATGCCCAAGTTCATGTAGGATACAGGCAGGGATGTTACCGGGACCCATGGAGAGTTTATTTTTTTGTCTTTGAGAGGGCATTAAAGACCTGCTGCCTGGTGATGAGGGGACCCCCTCCCCAGTAGGACAGGGGGGGGTGAATTTTTCATTGAACCTGTCTGACAACAGGTTGGCTATATCTACTGCATTTGAGTATGTGGTGTTATTGACCACAAGTTCAAAGCAGATTTGCGTGTTACCCTTGAGATTGTGGGCATATGTGAAGAAGGCCTTGTGATTGTCCTTAGTGGATGTGGCCAATTTGGACTCGAAGTTAACTTTAGGGGATTTCACCAGTGTCCATATTTGCTTGTTCAGACAAAGGAGAACTTGCTTCCAACTTGGCACCTGCTCCTTCTTGGTCCTGGACAGCAATTTGTTCATTTCATTATAGAGTTTGTTTATTGCTGCTGTCCACCAGACAGGTTTAGTTTTCCTTAAGGAAGATGATTTGGTCCTGTCAGGTATTGCTGCGTCCATACAGCTATGTAGGTGCTCATATAGTTTTTTGGTGTAGGCTTGGACATTAGTGCTAGTTCAAAATGAAGGGACAGTGGCTGTGAATCTGCTTATACCTGCTCTCAGGAGATTGTAGTCATCTATGGAAAAGTTTTTTTGTTTGACCCTGATGGGGGGTGGTCCATAGGAGATGGTGACTTCAAAAGTGATGGCTTTATGGTCGGATCTTACCAAGAAGGATGACACTATAGGGGTGCAACAGTGGCTGCTCGTGATGGTTAGGACCAGATCCAGGATATTTTCACCTCTTGTAGGGGTGTCAACCAGTTGATCCAATGCATTGGCATTGACAAAGTCAAGGAATCTCAAGGCATTCATGTTTGGGCTAGAATAGGTCTTCGACTCTGTGGTTGAGTAGTTAGTTACCCAGGATCAGGGTAGATGGTTGAATCTTGATGGATCCAAGTAAGTCCAGATAGGTGGAGTTGGTGTTCTGAGTCATGTTTGGGGGTCTTTAAATAGCTATGATTTGAATAGGTGTTCTGTCAACAGTTAACTGCACTTGGAGTGTCTCCAGTGCGTCAAACCATTTGAACAGCCTGGAGGTGTGTATGTCTCTGGTAAATATTAAAACTGTATCTCCTTTGACTTTGTAGTCCTCCGTTTGGGGTTTGAAAATATGGTAGGATGAGTAACCTGGTAAGGTTGGGGTGCTCTCCACAGTTTTGAACCAGGTTTCAGTAACTGCACAAATGTCAGCATCCTCCAGGGCAAGGAATGCTTGCAATGAGTGCAGCTTCTTGCTAAGATTCCTAATATTTAGCAGCATGACCCTTACATTTTGTTTAGAAGACTTTTCATGCTGATAACTGTGTGCTCATGACTTTGCCTAAAAAGGCACTATGAGGGAGGCAAGAGTCTTTGCCAGAAGCCTGAAGCCCAGGGGAGACAGATGTAGACCATCTCTAGCAAAGCATCATGGTCTGTCAATCATGTCCTCCCAGACTGTCAGGTACTGAATGCCCTTGGAATAACACCATAAACTAAGCCAATTGTTAAAGTCAATCATTTTCTCTTTGTATTGAGGCATCATTTTGGGTGATGGTAGGATGCTGCTTAAGGCTAGGGACATACCTGACTCAGACACATATGGAGTGAACTCAGTCATGTTTTTCTCTCTTCGTATAGTCCAGAGAGGTATGTCTGAAGTCATTCACACCAACATGGACTATGACAGAGTCATAACAGTACCTGTTGTGGAGAGACTTGAGCGTGTGCATGATATGGTGGATTCTAGCACCTGACAAGCAACTTACTGTGACTTTCTGCTTCTCTGGCCTAATGAGGGGTGCATCAGTGTTGGGTTTATGGCTGGGGCTTAGAGGCTGTGAGACACAGGCATGTTTTTTTATGTGTGTTGTTTGGTGCTGTGGGTTGTGATGAGCATATGTGCTTTTGCTTTGGAGGTCTCTTTTGTTTAGGTATGTTTTTGTTGAGAGCCTCTGCATATGTAGGAGTGTGTTGTACAGGTGTGGGTGGTGTTAGAGGTGTGGTGTTTGAAGTGTTTGTGCAGATAACCTTCTCAGTGCCAGATGTACTGGCATGTGACTTAGGCAACAAGGATTCTAGGTTCTTAATGTAATTGCATCTCTTCCATATTGTGTTCCTGGGTGGTAGTAGTAGAGGGTTGTACTCATACATAAGGCAGTTGCCACACTGTCTCAGGATGCCCATATCAACCAGACTAGCAGGACAAAAAGTAGAAAATTGTCCGACCATGGTTGTCAGAATCTGTGGAACAGATGTCAGGGATAGTAGAGTGGGTACTATAATGAGACCAGTGTAGTTGGTAAATTTAGTTAGGGGGTGTGTGGGGGCACAGCCCCCCCACATCATGGGTGTGTGGGGGGGCAAAGTCCCCCACTTGATTAGGGCTTGAAAGTTTGTTTTCCTGGCCACTGGCCAAGCAAATTTTTTCCCTGTGAAAAAATTCACGGAAGTAGCCGTTCGCAGTTTTCAGCTTTCGCCATTTAGGTGTTCGACAACCTAAACATTTGATTTTATAATATAGACCCCTGCTAGACTACACTAGTGATTAATACATCTCTCAACTTTTTTTATGTTTTTAACTTGAGTTCAATTTTTACCATTGCTGGTCACCTTTATTTACATCACTCATACCTATATCACTTTTCCCTCCTTGCTCTGCATTTGAAGATACCTATAATGTCTCATTTAGTGCGGGAGTTTTCCTTTAAACATCATCTTAACAGCTTTAATGATTCAAATAGTGGAACAGGGTCAAAATATTTCTGTGCACTATTTCTAGTAACTACAGTGCCATTTAAAACTAAAAGCCACACTTAAGGTTGCTTTTAATGAAGATATTTCCCTCAGGAATGAAACACATTTTTCTTAATGCTAGAAAACTTACTCTCTCTGTAAGTATACGTTTTTACCATAGTTGGCCAATAAACACGTTAGCACCTTTCTCTGGTTGCAGTACTATAGAAAGTACCCAACAAGATACTGAGGTTATGTTTCCTTTGATACTTTTTTGCACAGCTCTTAACTTCTTTAGTCATGCATCATGAAAAAAAATAATAGGACAGTAAAACATAAGATTGGGGGAAATTTTTAAATCTTACTCTGTTTCACTTAAAATGTTAATTGAACAACAGGTTTTGCAGCAATATGGACTCTTGGACCAGGGAAAACTGAAATCTCTACATTTGGCATTATTAAATAACCCTAATCCTTAGTGATTTACCCAAAAATCATAAAGTATGAAATTATTGTCATATAAGTTGTATCTGTCTTTAACTAATGTTGTCACATTTTGTCTAATTTGGTATAATTACTTAAACTGTAGATGCTTTTGTATAATTTTTGAAGCTTGTAAAATTATTGTTCTAAAATGTTTTTGAAATACTTTTGAGCTTTTCTCCCTAGGCCTCCCCTGAAAAAGGTCACCTAATCAGTCAGCCTACCCTTGTAGTCAAATGTTAATCAATCAATCAATCAATCAATCAATCAATAAATAAATTAAAAAAATCATCCTAG
>NC_056726.1:1016007946-1016028317 GCF_019279795.1 Protopterus annectens | reverse complement strand
CAATGGCATTGCACACATACGATGTATGTGTGTGACACATACACATAAATACCTGTGAGCTGCAGTGTTACCATGTCTGACAATATGGCCTCGAGGTGGATAAATGGTATTTGCAATGTATACCAATATGACTGTGAATGCTTACTGTGCAGGGTCTGTAATGTGGTATGTCTCTATACAGTGTGGGTGTATATGGTGAAAATACCTACAGCAGTGGGCATACACATCTGGTCTGGGCCATATAGTGTACATGTAGTCGATGTACAGGTGCTGCATGTTCCCACCTCTTGTGGAAGTGGTAACATGTCATTCCACTGCACCAGTGACCACATGCTGTGAACCCATCCAACTAGTGTGTTGTAGCTACAGTAATGCTCACGCGAGAGCCAATGTTTGGCTGGATTCAGTCCAGCCATATAAACACAGTTCTTGAGACTGTCATATTGCCAGTGTTGTTATGGAGGATAGGTGGTCTTCCTGTGTATGGGAGGGTTGTGTGTGCCAGGCTATGAACCAGACGGCAGTCAGACACACTTTTAGTTGCACATGATTAGGCCCTGATGCTTTGTGCTGTGCCAACAACCTGGAGGTGTGTGTATCTGTGGTGCCTTGGGATGCCACCCCCCTGTCCATGTGTGTTACGTGTAGGGGACGACAGGCATGGTATGGGGCATAACCTGTCAGTGATGGGTAACATCTGCGAGCCATGAATCAGGACTCTGGTACTGCACAGACATTGCAGTTCACCGTGCTGAGGACAGTGTCTGGTGCATGCATCTTCCCGTGTACACTGCTGTTGTTGTGTAGCAGCACTGTTAGTGTCCCTAACCTGTGTGATACCCATGGAGGTGGCTATGTAAACCATGTCCTGCAGCATAAGGCGGTATAAAGTGTGATACCAAGGAGCTTTGCACATTATACACTCCAGACCCATGGGTGTCACGGTGCAAGATGACTCCTTGCACATCATTGTGCTTCCCTAGCATGTAAGCACACATTGACAGCCATGGATACCCTATGAATGACAGAGGTGGAGACTGGAGCATAATGTAGACATACAACACCTTCCCACATATAGTGGTAGTGCTACCTGGTGAGGGTATGTTGGCAACCAAGATCAGTGCTCATACTGGGCCTGTGCCACATGCCGAGAGATCCATTCTATGTTCCCATCATGTAGTCGAGGGAGGTATGTCTCGGGTCAGCCATACTGGCATGGTCAATGAGTGAGTCATATGTGTCAATGCCTCTGACTGACCTGTATGCATGTGTTCTGTGGTGGACCATAGTGCCCTGAGGCATATCACTGTGACCTTTCACCAGATACAGCCTGTTGAGTGGGGACCCCAGTGCAGCACCCAAGACAGGTACCTGACACTGCCTGTACCAGGTTGTGTTGTGTAGCCCTACAGGCTGTGAGTGTGTGGCACAGGGATGTGTGTGCCATGTGTGGCATGTGCCCGTCTGTTCGATGGAACATATGCCTGTGTGCCAGCTATGGAGGTGTGTGATGCTCAGGCAGGATGCTATTCTGAGGGTCCCCAACGCATGCCCCAGTGTGTTCAGCATGCTGTCAGTGCGTGTCAATATCTGGACTTGTATTGTAGTCACTGTAATATATTTTATTTATTTATTTATTTATCCTACATTTGTTGACCGGATAGTCCGACTGGATGCACATGTCCATTTTCAGGGGAGGCCCGGGAGAAAAGCTACAAGGGTAAGCAGATACAGCATTACATAATACCAGCATTACATATTACAAACAGATTATTAAGTACAGAGATTACATAAGTAAGCAAGTTAAACATGTTCCACAGGAGCAATGTTAGTCCTGAGCACAAGTCAGGATTAAATTAAATTACACAGTAAACTGGTTCACAGATTTTACACATTCGAGTTAGCCAGGCTTGATACATTGACATAGCCAGTTAAATGACAAATGTTGTTTGAGTCTAGTGTTAAATTGACCTAAGGTGGAAAGTAGGGTAATATCAGCTGGAAGTGAGTTCAGGATCTACTTTACAGAGTTTGCAAAGAGAGAATCACTGGCTGTGTTATTAAATTTGCTAGTCTGAATTAGTAGTTTGTTAGAGGATCGAAGCGGTCTAGGATTGTTATAGGGGGTGATAATATTTGAAGTGCAGGAGTATTGTCCGGATTATAGAGGATTTTATAGGCCATAATCAGTTGGTTATACTGTATTAGGGCTGGGCATTGCAAGCCAACCAAGCTGATTTTAGATTGATGCAATGATGTATCCTAAAAGGCAGCCCAGTGGCATACCTGGCAATGTGGTTGTAGCAAATTGAGTGTTTGTTAAGGGCAGTCTTGTTCATATTCGAGAGTAGAGGGATGCATACAGAAGGGTTGAAACAAGGTGTGAGCCGGAAGCTATGGCACCCTTTTAGCTGGAGGGAGCTAGGAAGGCTTTTATTCTGTAAAAGTGACCCCTAGTTCTTTCTCTATTGATGGCTTTGATAATTTGGTTAACATGTAGGTCACATTTGAGATTATTGTCTATGATGACATACCCTAATAGTTTAGTAGATGGGTCAGGGGAGATTATTGTGCCATTAGTTGATGTTATGGTAAAGTTTAAAGCGGTAGACCTACGTGTTGGTGAAATAACAGCAGTTTAGTTTATTTGGGATTTAGGATCAGACGATGTTCAGAAAGCCAGTTTTCTATTGTATTAAAGGTGGTCTGGGTAGCTGACCATAACTCTACTGGAGATGTGGCTGAGCAGATCAGAGTAGAGTCTTCAGCATATTGGATACAGCTGACTTTTGGGATGACAGTATAAAGGTCGTTAATGAAGATGGAGAACAGCAAGGGCCCTAGTATTGAGCCTTGTGGTACTCTGAGGGTGTTAGGTAGAAGGTTAGAGAGTTTGTTCTGCCAGAGGCCAGTCTGCTGTTGACCATGCAGGTAGGATTGAAACCATTGGAAGGCTCCAGTATCTAGACAGAATGTTTGCAGGGTGTGGATTACAAGTTGGTGATCAACCAGAGGGCTGAGGATATATAATTAGTGTTGCAAGTATGGTTTATGGTGTTAGTAAAGGCTAGGAGGCCTGAAGTAGTGCTGTGATGAGGACGGAAGCCATGCTTTGTGTCTGCCATAAGGCGATTTTGGATTAGGTGGTGCATGAATTGTCTATGACTAAAGTTTCCATAATCTTTGCAATTGGAGAGAGTATAGCTATTGGCCTATAAGTGGAGAATTCAGTAGAGCTGCCTCCTTTGTGAAGTGGGATTACATATGATATTTTCCAGATGGCGGGAAATTTAGATTCTACCATGGTTCGTTTGATTACCTTTGAGACGGGGTAAGCAATAGCATCATCTGATTTTGATAGGTACTCGGCAGGGAGTTGATCAGCAGAAAGTGTAGTGAGTTTCACTGTTTCAATCAAGGTTGGGTAAAGGAGAAGTGAAGTGGCGACTGGTTGGCAGCTGAACGCAAGTAGGTTTCTAGGGTGCTACTTTCAGCACCAGGGGAGCTAGGAGGTAGATGGCTAGCTAGGGCCTGAAATGTCTCAGTAAAGAATTGGTCAAAACTATCAGAAACATCTCTAGGGTATTATCAATAGTAGCAGCAGGGATTGGGGTTGAAGTTTGTCCAGGATGTAGTATATATGACATGCCACCTGACAGGGTATGGCATTACTGGGCTCAGAGATCCCAGTCCCCAGATTGGCTGTGTGATGGCATCCCACACATGTGTTGTACGTTTCTGGCCAAGGGTGATTGCTGACTGCATACATGTGGCAGCTGTGACATTGACACATGACTCACATAAACCACAACTGGACCATAGAGGTGATTCACAGGTTACCTTTGCACATGCTACCCTATTAGTGTGATTGCCATGGTGAGTACCAACACATAGGGCCAGGGGAACAACATACTGAAGGTGTGTATGTGTGGTGTACCGCTACTGTTTCATAGCACTGGCATATATGACTGCACACGGTAAATGCCAGGTAAGACATGTGCAATGTCATAGGCAACGACATGCATTGGAACATGGGTATAAAGGCTACATACAGTGATGTTCTGTCATGTGTAAAGTTGACATACGTATCGTACGCTATGCAGATGTCACTAGGAGTCTACAGAACACTGTAACTCTGCATTGCAGGTGTAAGCAGTGTTCCAGGGAACCCCAAGCGAACATGCATGCAAACAAAGCTACAGTAAACAGGGCAGGAAGTAGCGCATTGTACAACAAAGAAGGGGTAACAATAACAGTAAGTAACAATGCAAATATGTAGGCACTATCAACATGTACCCAGGAATACACAGCGCAGATGCCCATGGTAGAACTGATATTATGTCATAGTTATTTGTGACTTGGATTACATTGGTACTGCACACATATCTACATGCACGAACATCCACATTGCATAGTCGTTGTGGGCAACTTGACACCATTACTGTACATGTCCACCATTGCACATCACTACTTGCGTTAGCTTTACCCATGTATCCGTCTATCTGTTGACAACCTTATCATTGGCATGCAATTATGTGCAGCTGTTTTACTTTGGTATGTACTATGGGTGCAGATAACAATTCAGGACATTCATACAGTTACTGCAGCAGGCATGCTGGGATAAACACACAGTCATAGCAGCACACTGTACTGTTACCAACATGATACTACTAATACACTTCTATGTAGTCACCCTGTGCATCAGCAACGTGTTTACCTGTTCCCGCAATGATGTTGGAGATTGCAGGAGGTGGAACAGTGTCATCATATGCACAGGGTGTGGATTAGGTATGCCTGAGTCAGCCACTGATACCACCAATTAACATGTGTGTGTATGTGTGCTGGTGAGGGGCAGCATTACAGGGTGGGGCAGTGTTGGTGCAGTGTGTGCGTGTATGTGGTCACCCTAGGTGTTAACATTTTGCATGTGTGTATGCATGCACACAGTTCCACCTCATGGCTGCCATATACAGGGGTTTGTGGACAGCCACAGACTGCACCTGGCAGGTCATACAGATCAGTGTCTGTGGGCACGGACACGGTACCTGTGCCTGGCAGGGGTGCTACGGACCGTATCCAGTACTAAGCCAAACTGGGTACTGTCATCAGAAGCGGGAGTGTGTTGACTGGACACAGGTCCCTGTTGGGACTGTCCAGAGCCACGTGCACATGGTCTCCTGGGGCGTTCCGATGACAGCACAGACCCAGCATTGCTGGGGCTGCTGCTGGCACTATGGGGGCGTGCACGAGCCTGTTGTCATCCACGCCGATTGCCAGCTGCTGCTGTTGCGGGCATACGGCCACGTCGACGCCGCAAACGCCCACCATTGACCTGGCTCATGGACATCTGGTTGTGGAACTGCTGTAATATGTCCCCACAACGTCTGTCTATGACATCAGTGAAATTACGGATAGCATTCGCAATGTCACGCATACTGTCTGTCATGGCTGTGCGACATGCTCTCAGCTCCCTCAGACCCTGTCTGGTGTACCTTTCCATATGCGACTGTGCCTGCATGACAGTCTGAAACATAGCTGAGGTTGACAGACCTCTTTGGGCACATCGGCCAGAGGCAGTACACCCACGGATGCTCCCACGAGAACCCATGGGCAACTGTCTGTGTGGTACCATCGGAGGACCCTGCCCATGGCTGCTGTGTGGGGATGCATGTGCCACAGGTACCACATTACCCTGGTCTATGCCCACTGTATCCTGTCCATCACCTAGGGACAATGGTGACAAAGGACGTACTGGCAGGATGACTGTGCGCAATGATGGGGTTGTCTGCTGTGTACTGTCAATTGGCTGACCAATGGCGGACCCTGACACACCTTCCTATACCATTACACAAATATCATCATTACCAGTACCCGTGGCACAAGATTCAGGTTCCCTGCTGCAGGTCACCAGAGCAGCACCAGAACCTGTGGGAGGAAGACAGGAAACACAGTTTACAGTCTCCAGACTTTGTTACCAGTGATGCACTTCTACACACATGCACACATGGACACATGCACACATGCACACATGGACACAGGCACACATGCACATATGGACACAGGCACACATGCAGACATGCACACGACACATGCACACAGGCACACATGCACACATGCACACAGGCACACATGTACACATGCAGACATGCACACGTGGACACATGCACATGTGGACACATGCACACATGCACACATGCACACGTGGACACATGGACACATGCACACATGCACACATGCACACGTGGTCACAGGCACACAAGGACACATGCACACATGCACACGTGGTCACATGCACACATGCACACAAGCACACGTGGACACAGGCACACATGCACACATGCACATGTGGACACAAGCACACATGCACACATGCACACGTGGACACAGGCACACCTGCACACATGCACACATGCACACATGGGCACAGGCACACCTGCACACATGCACACATGCACACCCCGCAGTATACAGACAGGGCACTACTGAGTTACACTACTGTTACTAGCATTATCAGGACTATTATAGGTTATGTTAAACACACTCACCAGCATGGATGGCCTGCCTTGCTGTAACCCCAGAGGGACCTGCAGAAATGATGAGATTAATGTCAGTGGGCACAAATGTGCCATTGATATTGCATATGATACAGTGTACAGAACAGTCAAGTGTACATATGGCATATTACCTGCACGCTCCATGTCGTGCTGCTGTGTGGAACCAGCCTCCATCATAATGCAGGTGTACTGCTGTTGCTGTTCTGGGGCTGGAGCCACAACACTTAGGAGTAGCCCCTCCAGTCTGGTGAGGGGGGGATGTGTGGCCACCCCACCTCCTGTGGCAACCTGTTGCCTGTGGATATCTGTTGCACGTTGAAGGACACTTTGGATTAAATCACTGCAGTGATGTCGTACCTGCTCATATGTCCTGTTATGCGTGCCAATATCATTTACCCTATGGACAAGGTCTTGCCACAGTGCAGCCCTCTCCTGCTGATTCTGACTGGTGCGGGAAAAGGATTTCATACTCTCGCACCAGGCTCTGGTGGATCTCCTCGTCTTCCCCTACAGAGTAGGTGGGATTACGCTGACGCGCCATCTCCCTGGAAGAGAACACAAACAGGATATCAGCAAACCAATTGGAAATTGACTATCTTAAGGAGTGTGTCAATGTGGGAAGAATACCAAAGGGACTGAGGTGTTTCAAATTTCCCAACAATGTGCAAAAGGACTCTAATTACTACAAGAAATTGTGTGGTGTATTTAATCGTGCTGGTATAGAAATGTTAGAGGTTATGGTGGAAGAATATGAAACAAAAGCAGAAGTCTTATTAAATGATTTAAAGGCTTTGAATAACAGTTTAATTAACAATGAAAGATTTGTTTCTGTTAAACGAAGTTATGATAATATTTTTAAGGAAGTTGACCAACATTGTTTGAGAATTCTTAACCGTAAAATACACAAATTAGAGAGGGATTTAAAGGAATACAATGAAGGGGTGGCCTGCCCATTGCCATTTAAAGCTAAGCAGTATAACAACATTAATAGTGGTGCACAGGGAAATTTTAATAGAGGTTACAGAACCAAAATGTCGTATGAGACACCAAGATACAACCAAAGGTTTGCAGAGAAGGATAGAGGTTCCTTACACAAGGATTTTCACTTTCCCCCAAACAGGGAGGGGGGAAGGGGAAACAGATTTTTTCAGGGGTGGGGGAACAAGTAGACCAGGATATGCAGGACATTTTGAGTTATCCACACACGACCAACGCTGTGGCCAGCATGGATGTTTTAAATAAGGTTACAGTGGTAACAGAAAACAATTTTTCGATTTACAATTATACTAGTATTAGTTCGGGAACAGAATATTTTGAGTTATTCATCAAGGGACTGCATTTTGTGCCAGCATTTTCTAACAAGATGGAACAGGAGTTGATAGATTTAAAAATGTTTAGTAGGCAACTGAACCTAATGCTTTATTTTAAAGGGGAACTTCCTGTAAGTATGGAGCTTTCACGCAGGAGTACATTTAACCCACCTATGGATCCAACAGTCAAAATATTTGAAGAAATGATGGAAAAAGACATCAGGATGATTAACAATAATAAGCAAAGAAATAACCCCCATAATATTAGTAGGAATGAGATGAATTTAATCAAGGATCTCAAAAGTAATAGCTGTAGGGCTATGAAAACAGATAAGGGGGGGGGCGTAGTTCTGATGTACAATTCTGACTATATCCAGCACATTGAACGGATGTTGCACGACCCGGAGCAGTATGAACAGGTGTCCAGGAATGATTTACATATGGCATACTCAAGAATTTCTTTCATTTTATATGATCATCTCTTGCAAGGGGTTTTTAATGAAAAATTGTATAACTTTTTAATTGTTGCCAAGCCAAGAATTCCCGTTATATTTGGCATCCCAAAAACACACAAAGGTCTTGACCCCCTACACTTCAGACCTATAGTATCTGGGCAAGGAGGTATAACAGAACCGAT
This sequence comes from Protopterus annectens, assembly GCF_019279795.1. Taxonomy (NCBI): domain Eukaryota; kingdom Metazoa; phylum Chordata; order Ceratodontiformes; family Protopteridae; genus Protopterus; species Protopterus annectens. Next base: position 1,016,019,816 of record NC_056726.1, on the reverse strand, counting down.
TCGGAAATTTATAGATCACGCTTTGAAGCAATTTGCTGCTTCTTTAAAGTACATCTGCAGGGATTCTTGGGATTTTCTTAGGGCCTTGCAATCTCTAGCGTACCATCCGGATTTACTGTTGGTAACTATAGACATTGTTCAACTGTTCCCCAGTATACCTCATTCCACAGGACTGAAATGGTTTAGTGATGTTTTAGTCAAAGAGGCGAAACTTACTTCTAACACCACAAACTTGTTGGTGGAGTTAATGGAACTAATCCTGGAAAATAATTTCATTTGTTTCAATAGTCATTTCTATAGACAAAAATCAGGTGTTGCAATGGGGGCGGCCTGTGCCACAGTTTATGCAAACATAGTGTTGCATAAATGGGAAAACAAATATATTTTTGGCACACAGTGGGCACAGTACATCAAGCATTATGTCAGATTTCTTGACGACATTTGTCTTGTATGGAGTGGTACTAGGGCAAATATGGAGGAATTTTTTCATTATATCAACAACACTACTTCTTTTCTAACCTTTACACACTCATTGAGTTTTGATAGCTTGAATTACTTGGACGTGCACTTGGTTAAAGACAAAGTTAACAATAGGTTTATAGCAAGTGTGTTTAGGAAGCCCACCTATTCAAATGCTTTTTTGCATTTTAAAAGTAACCACCCTGAATATCAAAAAAGAGGCATAGTCAAGGGGCAATTCATCCGCGCCTCCAGAATGTGTAACACAAAGCAGGTGTTTATAGAGGAAATTAGGTTCCTAAAAGAAAGATTCCTTGAAAGAGGGTATCCAAGCCTTCTTGTTGAAGAGGTAGCGGCAGAAATTATTAGGTGCAGGGAAACAAAATATCCACCTCTCCTAGACACTACGGGTACATCAAGATGCCAAGTGAGCAGCAGCCTGCAGAATAAGGAACAAAAAGGATACATCCACACTTTTAGTATTGACTATGATGTTGTGGAAAACAGTGTAAAGAAATATTGGCCGATCCTAAGACTGGACGATAGGTTGGGTAATATGATTCCAGAGTTTCCTAGATTCATTAGATGTAGGGGTACCAATTTAAAAGAAATGCTAGAGATGAATCAGACTAAACCAATGGCAAGTAGTGACAATAAAAAAGAAGGCACATATAAGTGTGGAATGTGCAAGCAATGCCCAGCTATATTTAATGGACACAGGTTATATTTACCATCAAGAAAATTCCTATATCAACCAAGGGGCCATTATAATTGCAATGCCAAATTTATTGTTTATTTAGGTTTATGTACTAGATGTAAAAGTTTCTACATAGGAAAGACTGAATGAACCCTCAGAAGACGTATTTATAAGCATCAGTATGATATAATTAAGAAAAAGGAAACTAATGCTTTTTACAGACATTCCCTTTTTTGTCCCAATATGGAAATTAAATTCATCATTTTAGAACAGCTAAGGTTGGATGAAAGGGGTGGGGACTGGGGGTCTCTTTTAGAATATAAAGAGTTATTATGGCAGCTGAGACTAGATGCGGGAAGGCGACCAGGGTTCAATGACGCTTGTAGCATTAGCAGCGTCTTGAGGTTAAGGAAGGCTAAATTATGAATTTTCGGTTCTCCAGTGTTTTCAGGGTCACATATAGAAATAAAATTTTGCTGAATAAACAGCATATTTTAATATTTTTAACATATTAGCATGTGTATAATATTGGTTTTTGAACATTGTTTTAATATTGCATATTTTTAATATTGTATATTTTTATGGTAATCTGCGTGCATACCAACAATTGATTATTGAATTTATGCATACACTTTGTTGGACACTGCAGTGAGTTGTGCTTAGTAATGGTTTGTCTGCAAGCACGTTTTGTACCAGCAAGTATTTTGAAGGGTTAATTAGACCTTCTCTTCTACTAATTGAATTATTGGTTAAGTTTTCACTATGTATATAAAGAGCAACTAGCTTGATTTTATTGTATCTTGAAAAAGCTCAGCACCAGGCTGAGCGAAAGCGCTTGAGGAGACTGTTGTTTTTTATTAAAGCAAGAAAGTTTTATGTAAGTTGCAGCCTTTCATTTTCTGCTTTTGCGGAAGAAGGAACATCAGCATTTCATCAACTTTTTATTCTGGACTTCCAGAGCCAGCTTCCAGGTTGTGGATCTGCTTTGCTTTATTGGTGCTTTTCACTTGTTCTTGGTTTTCTATCAGCAGACTATGTCAGCAATATATGGCACACATACTATACATGATACTCATGTGTAGTGATACACTACTACTCCCATATGTTGCATGTGTGTGTGTCGTGGTGGATACACAGGTACATGGCCAGATATCAGTGCTCAGCCAACACCTGTGCAACAATACCTGCCACATTCCACACAACATAGTAGCATGCCCCATCGGTCAGCACACACTGACAGGTCCAATGCACAACCTCACTCTGGGGGTTCATTCCAAGGTACTATATGTGGGATGCCGTCCACTACTGTGATGTGGACAGAAGTTACTCGGCCTGGATATACATATCCCACCACCACCACCAGCACAGTAGACTACTTTGATATGTATGTGATTACACAGTTATTCACTTGCTGGGACTGAGATGGTATCCATGCAGCACACTGGGCCAGTGGAAGCCACAAGCCACACTGCTGACCCCTTTGCAAATGCTTACCACGGACATGCCACAGATTGCATGGAACTTGCACACACATTTCTAACCCAGACCCTATGCACAAAGGTTAGGCATCCTGTCCGGTGGACCCAAGACAGAGGCAGATTGTATAACAATAGCAGGAGGCTACTGCAGGACAGAGCACATTCACATTAAGGGAAGGCATCTGTGGTCAGCACTGGCACTATGCTACGGTCTGTCATAACAATGGCCATGGCCTACTCTGGGAGGGAAATGGCCACAAACACTATGGATGACCAGAAGGCCTTCTTCAGTTATGTTACACATATGGACCACATGCCTCAGATATGCTCTGTGTTAATACACACCTACTTAACATTCACCAAACACACGGATATTGGCAACAGTCTTGCAGACATGTTCGTGCATATCCCCCTCCTTCTCCCCCAACAGTTGAAATATTTATCACAGCTGTATGTAACCTCCTTATCATCTCACATGTCCAGGTGAGGGCCGCCCTCAGCAGAGCAGAACACACAGCATCACTGTGACCTCATGGTATCCCTGGATGTGTGCTACCTGCACTCCGAGAGGACATACAACCGCATATAACACTGATAATTTATCTTGGCCGTACTACAGGATATGTACCTGGACAGTGGCATACAGCGACAGTGGTCCCACACCACTAAGGAGGCACCTCAACTGACCCTGGGAACTACCACATCATATGCATAACCGGCCTGGTCTGCTAAGCTATGGAATTATGCAGTATGGGATGCATATGCAGTGATATCGGGTACCTGCAGACACTTGTTCCCAGCCAGTGTGCCTTTGTGATGGGCTGATCCTGCCTTTGAACCTGGCTGACCTTTCAAAGCAGTCACTACAGCCATTGCTGGGGGCAACGCACAGACAACTGCTGACAGGATCATGGCCTAAGACTGATTGACATGTAATGTATGATCATCCCCTTTTGGTGGAACTATGTACACACAACATATCACATGGACATACCTATAGATATATACCTATGACACATTTGGAGGGTTCACAGTATGCACACTATTAACCTGCTACTTTGCATTACCTGTGTTTGTCGCAGCTGGTTGCGTTACCACTGCTTCTGCTTGCTGCTGCTACTGTCACTGCTGACAGCTTCGGGTGACAGAGTCACAGTGTATAATTTTTTTTTTTTTTTTTTTTGTTCTCTCTCTCTCACTTTTCTCTCGCTCTGTCTGCTTCCAGACAGTGCAATGAATGTATTGCATGTGTGGAGTGTTAGTACTGGATGCTTTTGTAGGTATCTGCATAGGTCCATGTGATGGCCTCTGCACCAATTGTAAGCCAGCATTTGCTAATTGCATACAGCCAGTTGTGTACTGATTGCAGTTCTCACTGTGATTTCAGGTCAGTGCTATAAAAGGTTATGTGGGATAGGTGTTGCCCTTTCAGATTGTAAGGGCAGGGACCATGCTGGTATGCTGTGGACAGTGTTCTGTGAGTGTAAAGGTTAGTATCTCTCTCATGATTCAGGCTGTGTTGTAGATTCACATTTCTCCATTCCTCTCTCATATTCCCTGTAGTAAGTGTGTATGCACAATGACTCCTACAGCTATATATAGATATATATTTATATATATATATATGCACATATACATACATTTATATATGTACTTTAACTGACATTATTATCTACAAGCTACCAACTAGCATGGCTGTTTGTGTTCACACAGTACTATTGTGGGAATCCAGTAGTTTTGACAGTAATTCTACATGACATGCTTTGGGTACTACACATCCTATATTCCCTTTACATTCATCCCTACTATTACATGTTATATTTATTTTAGCACAATGTTCTTGTATAAGAATCTTGGCTTAGTGGTAGGTCATACAGACTAGTGTTTCCAAGGTCCTGGGTTCGGGACTGACAGTGGGATTTTATTTTGCTTTTGAACTGAGTACAGGACCTGTCAATCAAAGTGACTAAGGCACTTTTAAGCAGTTGTAACCGGGTTAGCGCTGGTTTGTGCGGAGCTCACGCATGCACACTGGCAGTTAGCTCCGCGCTCACCTGCTTACAACCGCTTAATAGTGCTTACTCTGGCGCACACCAGCGCTATTTTCTTTGAAAGAAAAGAAAATGCGGAGACAGGAAAGTGGTGAAAAAGGGGCCACAAAGAGGGTAAGACAGTAGGGAAACAAGCTTGGGATTTGCAGGAGGGATGTAGGTAAGGCCCATAGCTGCCCATTTCTTCATCAGCAACAGCTGTGCATATGTATGTAATTTGGTGTGACATTTGAAACCTTCCACCCCTGAGAGAGGTGTCAGGACAACAATAATACTTGTTGTACAGCCAATTGTAATTGATAGATTCCATGTCCAGCAGACATGTGTGCGGAATGGGCAGCTATGTATGGGGCGTAATATTTTTGTGGGTACAGAGTGCCCTTTTTTTTTTTTTTCTTCAGTGAGAGTGGTATGTCAGGTGAAGGAAGTCAGTACAGCTGGGGAGGTAGGTTGGGTAGGTAAACAGACAAGACAAACAAGACGCATACAGGGGAGGTGTATGACATGTGTGGGGGGTTACACAATTGACGGGGATGGAGGTTTGGATATCCAGAGCTCATGAGCCCACAGATGGCAACAGTGGAACTGATATCCCCACCCATAGGCAGTTGCCACTGTTCCTTCACTGCCCAGGACGGGGCTGTGCTGGGGGCTGTGTAGGCCGGGCAACAGGCATGCCTGTTAGTTGTGCCACCCGTGCCTCAAGCTGGCATAGGGGCTCGAGAACAGAGTCCCGAATCTCCCTACGCACCACAGTCCGGACGCTACGGAGGGTGAGTGGTGGTTCTCCTGGCCACACTTGCAGAGGGGCAAGCCCCATCCCTGCAGCACTTCCACCAGGTGGCACAGGGTCACCGGAGGAAGGTCCGGACTCAGCACTTGTGCCAGGTGCACTCGCCAACTGAGGTGGGAGAGGTGGGTCCGCTGGAACCCGCCTTCCCTGTTGTCCTATGTTTTGCATTATGTCATGACAGCTTGGGTTAGTGACATATAATACCATTCACAATTAGTTGTAACAGCATGCATTAGTATTCCCATTAACCAAACACCCAGATATTCATACCATTGAACAGCGTGCATAACACATGCATAATTTGAACAGCAATACACAGTCCAACAACATGTAGGGTTAATTGATGGCAACAGGCCATCAGGTTTGGATGTATGAACAGGGCAGATGCATCAACGGACATGCAAATATATATGACCCAACAGGACAAACGTCCAGGGGTGTTAATTGTGATTGCACATACCATTTTCACGTGGAATGGTTTATATGTGGTTATAGGGTGGGGTGAAGAAAATAATATTAACACCTTCAAATACCAATACATATGCTGTACATTTCTAATAGCTACAGTTATATACACACTACTGTTCTAACTACAGTTTCCTATATGATAACTATTTCAACTTGGCGATAGGACTGTTACTGCAACATCAATATATATTTTATTGTTCTTCATACACATTCATATCTAGCTTTGTTCAGCTACATCATCCTGCTACATTTGCTTTATATAGCTGTAGACAAGTGTGGATGTTTGGTATATCAGACAATCATCCTATCTGCATATTGCAGACTGAGAGCAACATATCCAGATTTTGGGATACACATTCCAGATGCAGCAACACTTTGAACAGATTTCGCTGTTTGGTTTTGATTCTCACATGCATTTCATTCTGTCTTGACTGCAGTATACTTTATTCAGGGGTTATTACTACTGTATTGCTGGATTCATGACACTTTCTCACACTCTCTCACTTGCTTTCATTTTACTATTCAGGATAGTACTTACGTCTAGGCTTTATTGACATGTTTTACCTGTAGTTATTACAATCCTTTCCAGCAGTCTCACTTCTGTTATGTTTCAGTATTTCAACAGGGATATATTTCACACATGTGATTTCATCATCTTTTGCAGCTATACTTTTCAGCCTGCTGCAGGTTGTGTACTATTTTCTTACAGGTGGGGCATTTTTATTTCAGAATTTATGTCAGACAGTTTCATTTTTCGGTTTAACTTACAGGCTGAAACACACTTTTGTAATCAAGCAATACTTGCAGACACTTTCACACTGTTACTTGCACATTTTATTCCTTAGTGACTACACTGCACTCTTTTGCTGACTGTCATACTTTTATATTTCTTTACAGTTACTGGTAGTGGATTACTGACCTGCCTGGTGGCATAACCACACCAGCCTATCGCCATAGGCTCATGCGGTTCGCAGAATGGACACCTGCAGCTGTAATATAAATGAAGTAATATTGGAATACACATCTCCATAATATCAGCTAGTTTAATTTCTTACATACATAATTAAATGTAACTTACTCAGTAGTGGGTCGTTGGGTGTTTGCCGGGCCTCCTGGATCCAAAGGTTCAGTTGGTCCTGCTTATGCCTCTTCAGGTCCGCATGGCGGTGACGGACCTGCTCACCAGTCCTTGGAATCCCTGAGGCACTCGTGGGATCATGAGCCAATCGGTCCCACGCCTCAGCCCTGTATGCTCCCCAGAGGACCTGGCCCTGCATGAGTTGGGCCTCATGATTGTGGACTAGGAGCCAGACCATGTACCTGGACTCCTCAATGCCCCACCTCTGTGCTCAAAAGCAACTACCCTCTCCTACTCCTGTCATTCTGCCTGCAGTTCAGTTCTACAATCGTTTATGCTGTGTATTCCCGCCTATAGGGCTTATATAGTCCGTTTTTCCCACACATATCTGTGATTGGCCATTTTGGAATTGTATCAACTTCAGTAAACCTGCATTGTCATGCTCCACTTTGTATTCATTCCTATATATTAGCTAGTATTGCATTTACAGGTACTGCTGTCATGGCTTAGTGGTTTGGTGTAGTGTATAGGAGCTAGCAAGTTAGGCTGGTGCACGGCAAGAGCACTTGTTAGATCCAAAATCAGAAAAAAAGGCCAGCACCAAGGAAGGTTCAAAAGTAGTTTAATAAAACTGAAACTAGACCGGTTTCAGCAGCAAGGCTTTCCTCAGTAGTATAGTCAGCAAAAAGCACTTAGTCATCATCTTATATAATGTTCTTTAAGGCATCTATATGACATCACTTCCTGATAAGTCAAAAATGCAAACAAGGCAAAAGTAATTGAAAATACAATCAGGCAAAAGTAATTGAAAAATACATAGTTCAGTAAACAAAAAAAGTTTGCCTGAGTTGCATGCATATCTCCAGATTATAATGAAAAATCCAAAGAGACACAGTATACTGGTATATCAATGATAATAAACAAACTTAATAAAAACATACAATAAAGGGTAAATGCCCAAAATAAACCGAAACAAAAGTCAGGTTATAAGAATTCTGGTGTTGAATACCAGCCACAGTATCCTAAAATGAGCTGAAATGCAAAAACCTAAGCAATGCAACCTGATAAGAAATAAGTACATATACGTAATGCAAGTATTGGTTAATTACAAATTATAATTTATCATTTAATCCAGGAGGAAAAGCCCCCAAGTTTAATGATCCACCTTTTTCTTTGGTATTTAGGATATCATGCCAACCTGTTTTAAAAGAACAATTCCCTATGATATGATCAATGATGGTGAATGTAAATTTGGCAGTGGGATGTTTGATAACATGTCTATATAGTGCATTAGTTAATCTTCTGTTTCTAATGTCACCAAGGTGTTCAGAGATCCTGACACAAAACTGTCTAGACGTTTGGCCAATATAAAATGCATGACATGTACATGTGGCAAGATAAATAATCCAGTCTGAACTGCAGTTACCAAAAAACTGTATGTCGTATATTTGTCCAGTGTTCCTACTAGTGAAAGAAGTAGTTGGCACTATTCCTGCCATAAGTGGTGACAAATCTACATACATCTGATTCCTCATTATGAGTTTTAGTATTGTATTGGAGAGAATCCTGGATTTAGCATTACTAAATTGGACTGCTGACTCAATAGTACGAGTGGAATAACCTCTGGACAAAAATCTCTTGGTTAGATCCATTTGATGACTCTGAAGATCATCCACTGAGGAACAAATCCTTTTCATCCGCACAAACTGTGATTTCGGTATGTTCCGAATAATATGTTTCGGATAAAAACTATCAGCATGTAGAAGGGTATTATATTGTGAGAATTTTCTGTGTACGGACGTTCTAAGAGTGTTATCCCCCTGTCTGAATAGTGCCAATTTAGTAAATATTATTAATACTCATTGGAATATATTGAATTCTCATCCATTGTTGGAGGATTATCTCGGAGAACGATGTTATTTTTCCTATAGGAAAGGCAAAACTTTAGGGAATTTATTTTCACACTATAAAAAAACCAGGGTCATGGATCACACTCCAACTCAAAGAACACTTACTGGAGATAAACTTTCAGGCATTTATCCATGTGGACATTGCAGTTTTTGTAACTATATTTTCAAAACTACTTCTTTCACTAGTAGGAACACTGGACAAATATACGACATACAGTTTTTGGTAACTGCAGTTCAGACTGGATTATTTATCTTGCCACATGTACATGTCATGCATTTTATATTGGCTAAACGTCTAGACAGTTTCGTGTCAGGATCTCTGAACACCTTGGTGACATTAGAAACAGAAGATTAACTAATGCACTATATAGACATGTTATCAAACATCCCACTGCCAAATTTACATTCACCATCATTGATCATATCATAGGGAATCGTTCTTTAAAAACAGGTTGGCATGATATCCTAAATACCAAAGAAAAAGGTGGATCATTAAACTTGGGGGCTTTTCCTCCTGGATTAAATGATAAATTATAATTTGTAATTAACCATCACTTGCATTACGTATATGTACTTATTTCTTATCAGGTTGCATTGCTTAGGTTTTTGCATTTCAGCTCATTTTAGGATACTGTGGCTGGTATTCAACACCAGAATTCTTATAACCTGACTTTTGTTTCGGGTTTATTTTTGGGCATTTACCCTTTATTGTATGTTTTTATTAAGTTTGTTTATTATCATTGATATACCAGTATACTGTGTCTCTTTGGATTTTTTCATTATAATCTGGAGATATGCATGCAACTCAGGCAAACTTTTTTGTTTACTGAACTATGTATTTTTCAATTACTTTTGCCTGATTGTATTTTTTTGACTTATCAGGAAGTGATGTCATATAGATGCCTTAAAGAACATTATATAAGATGATGACTAAGTGCTTTTTGCTGACTATACTACTGAGGAAAGCCTTGCTGCTGAAACCGGTCTAGTTTCAGTTTTATTAAACTACTTTTGAACCTTCCTTGGTGCTGGCCTTTTTTTCTGATTAGTGGTTTGGTACCTTGACTATGGTGTATAGTATCCTGGGTTCGAACCTGGCCACTACTTTTTATTTTTTATGACTGTCTAGACATGCTGAGGGGTGTATCTGTGTAAAGGCAGTTTTGATACGGCTTGCTCAACGTTGCCCATCGGTTACCTTGTTTGCGCGGTCCGCAGCTCAGCGCAAATGGAGTATGCTGGTTTAAGCCTCATTTGGCTATCAGCACACATATTACACTCAGCTCAGTTAGGGGCACATAGCTTTAGCGTGTTAAACCACTGCTCTGCTACGGGCAGTCATTTTGCATCAGTTAAAGCACTGCTCACCTACGGGCAGATGCACTCAACCTGTTAAACTGTAGCTTAGCTATGGGCACATCTGGCATTTTTTATTGTTTTGTTACCTCACATTTCTTTAATATAAATGGGCTATTTCATTACATTTTACATAAAATGTGATTTTATGTGTACATATTTGTCAGGGACTTGTTTCCTGCTTATTTTGCTAAAAATAAAAATTGGTGTTGTGGGGGCTCGAACCATGAATGCCTGCTCTTCAGCCAACATCTCTACCACTACGCTATTTCTTCTTGGCTTACTTTGCATATTTAGTTCTTATATGCTTTCCCACTGACTGCTAACTGTAGCTGCGCTACGGGCACGCCCGCGCAAACGAGCGCACTCACGGTTAAACATCTTTACAATTTAAAAAAAAATTATGAGATGTTCATTTGTACATTTTATGTTCGTAGTCTGTGGGGGCATTTGTTGTGTTGTGTTTATTCACATTTCCATGGACTCTGTCGTGGGTGTTTACTTTGGGCACTTTTCCTCTTCTGGGGGCGTGCCCGCTTACAGGGCTCTGCCTATGGACACACCCCCTACTGTCTTACACGGACCGTGTTAGCCTTAGGTGTGATTCAGCATGCTCTCATGAATATGCAAAGCATGCTGACATCACTACGTTTAACTGCAGCCTCTGTGTATGAGTTATAACTCTTACACGGAGGCTTCGTGAATCCTGCCCATAGTCATTCTCTAAACTTGTTTCCATATGTCAGCACACCATATTGCTTGTAGAGGTGCTATTTGATGAGAAATGTGTTAAATACAAATGTAAAAACTCTATAGCAGTATCAACAGGAATACATATGTAAAGTGACTTAATGTTACAGATGGAAAGTAAATTTTCTTACCCATTAAATGTGTATTGATTTCTTTGGCCTAAATGTCCAAAGAGTGTTTGATACAACTGGGTAATGGACATACAATAGAACTGATTACTGAATCTAAAAACAAAAGATTCCTTTGGCGGCACAACCTGGTGCTGAAACATGAAGCTCGGCACAAGGATGGTTTTAGCCTTGCACCGAGCATCCTCCTTGCAGATGGTGCAGCAGCACCATATGAATATTTATGAGGGTGCGCTGCCGCACCCTCAACATGCACAGGAAATGTGTGTGAGTGCAGGGGGCATGCTTAAGTGCTCTACAGAGGCTTAAACATGCCCCCACAGTTGTACAACCTACAATGCTTACTATTAGAAGCCCTCTCTAATAGTAAGCAATTAATTCAGTGTGCGTGGATACTGAAATGTATGCTAAGTATGCAAGAGTGTCCATGAACACTGAAATAAAATCAAAGTAGTAAACACACAAGCACATAGTGGAATGTTGAGCCCGTCCATATTTTACATTTGCATTGCTTCATTATTGAAAGTGTAAGCAAAGCGCAGTGTGTTTGCGTGTCGTTGGCCTCTGCTTAGCGTAGCTTACACATCAAAATCATCCAAACAGAAAATATTATGTTAACATCACTAGTGAAGTGGTTAGAGTATCTGTCTAATGAACAGACATGCATGGTTCGAGTCCCACTATAGCACATATCATTTTTCA
>NC_056726.1:1015822946-1016000446 GCF_019279795.1 Protopterus annectens | reverse complement strand
GGGCTGTTCTCTGGCAGAACAAGCTGTCTGACCTATTACCTAACACCCTTGGAGTCCCACAAGGCTCTATACTAGAGCCACTTCTCTTTTCCATCTTTATTAACAACTTACATACTATCATCCCTAATGTTAGCTGTATCCAATACGCTGATGACTCCACCCTGATTTGCTCAGCTACATCTCCTGCAAACTTGAGGTTTGCTACCCAGACCACCTTTAATACAATAGAAAACTGGCTCTGAATGTCGATTGTTACTAAACCCCAAAGAAAAATAAAATGCTGCTATTCTCAACCACACAAAGGTCTACTGCTTTTGCCTTCACCATAAATGCAAAAGATGGGACAGTTATCTCCCCTGACCCTTCTACAAAACTACTAGGTGTCCATATTGATAATAACCTAAAAGTTTACCTATACATAAACCAATTGATCAAAACCATAAATAAAAAACTTGGGTCTCTATACAGAATGAAAACCTTCTTAACCCCTCCAGCTAAGATTGCTATAGCCCGCTCTCACCTACTCTCTACACTTCTATATGCTTCCTCCATTCTCTTTAATCTAAACAAGTCTGTACTTAACAGACTATCAACATGTTACAATCACATTGCCACGTTTGCCACTGGCCTGCCCTGCTCTTTAGAACACACCACTGCATCAACCTTAAACAACTTGAGCGGCTACAACTTTCCAGTCTTATCCAATTTCACCTTCTGGTTGTGGCCAAGAAAATCCTCCTAAATCAAGATAATACACCAGCCTTTACAAATATTACCTCCCCCATAACAATCTGAGACCGCTTCGATCCTCAACCAAACTACTAATTCAAACTATCAAAACTAACAATGTAGCTGGTCACTCCCTCTTTGCAAACTCTGTTGACAGAGCCTGGAACCTACTCCCAGCTGATATTACATTACTCTCCTCCCTAACCCAATTTAAAACCAGACTCAAACAACATCTGTCTCAAAACTGGCTATGCTACTGTAACAAGCCTCGCTAACTCTTACCTTAAATTATTAGTCAATTTACTATCAGTTTTCCCCAGACTATAACCAGGGGGTAACCCTAACAAGTGAATGTGTTTTTCTTTCTTTGTACATATCAAATCTGTAATGTTTTTTCATTATTATTAAATGTTACTGTTTGTCTTGGAGCTTTTCTCCCCGGGCCTCCGCTGAAAATGGACATGACTCCAGTCTGACTATCCCGGTCAACAAATGTAAAATAAAATAAAAATAAAAATGAAAAAATAAATAAATAAACCACAGTTTATTAAGTAAAAACAAGAGATGATTGTTTTTGGCTTTCATCAGATCTTTAAGTTATAATATAATTAACAAGTAATACATAGTTTTCTATTTAAGTGATAACTGGCAAGTGGGCTTGACAAATTTGAGAATTTACACATGGTCGGTGTGGTCTGATCACAAGTAATGGAAGCCCGAGTGGGACTCTAAACAAAGCCAAAATCATGCAAGAATCCTCATACATCCACACCCATGAGTCAAAAATTTACTTATGTGTTTTTAAATAATGTCTTTGTATAATGGCACTGTGGCATTTCTCCTGCTCACTGTTTCCTGCATCATCATATAGGCTCAGCAGAAGAAAGTTCAGGCCTCAGTGGGTGCCTGCTCCACCATGTATTATTTTCAATGGGTATGCTCAGGTTTGTAAACTGGCATGTTGGTTCGCTCCGGACCAATCAGCACATTTTTGAAGGGTGAGCCATCATTGTATAATTTCTAGTTAAAAGTTGCAAAATTACACTGAAGGCATTAATCCAAGAGCACTTAAGTAGATCTCATTCAATGCCATTGATTGGAACAGTGGTACAGTTTGCATTTTTATTGTGACTGGTGTTGTTTACTTCCTTTACGCCCTAGTAAATACGGAGCCACTGCGCATGTAGCTGTTGGGTAGTTTGCTTACATGTCAAATAACAATACAACCAATCATTGCATAGCATATAATTAAACCAATGGTGGTGAAACTAAAAGTGTGGAATGCTGTGATGGGAGACAGCTGATGGCGAATCTGGGAAAAGCAAATTCTACAAGGCAAAAAAAAAAGAAGTTAGGACTTAACAACTGTGTGAAAATCCCGGAAGTATAAGGAGGAGAAAAGTGACAAAGAACAAATTGCCTCGTGGTTAGTAGTAAGACAAGAAAAGTGTAAAAAATGTCTGTATAGATGAAAGAGGGGAGGGTAAAGGAAAGGGTCAGGAGATGGGTTACACACATAACGAAGGAAAGAGTCTTGTCAAATCAAAATTAGCGTGATCTGTATGTGTACAGATATATAAACACATGTGATTATATATATATATATATATATATATATATATATATATATATATATATATATTAAATATATTTATTGGAAATTCCCTTCTGGGACACAGTCCACTTTCAGTGGATCTCCAGGAAAACATCAAATGCATGTGTTCCTGGAAAGGGAGAAAACCAGAGCACCCAGATGAATTTAATTTGTTCAAGGATTACTTAGAGACAACAACTAGTTTCCTTAGATTCACTGCTGGAACATCTTATGATTCAGTGAATTTTTTAGATGTCAGTCTAGATATCAGAGGAGGTAGACTGATCTCTACTTTGCATAGGAAAACATGCTGGAAGAACACTATTCTATGATTTGACAGCATGCATCCCCGCCATGTATTTGGTGGCATAGTAAAAGTCAGTTCACTAGGTTGTCAAAATTATGCAGAGACAACTTGGATCTGTTATCAGAGGTTGATAAAATGGAAAATACATTTACTGATGGGGGCTATGATAATAACTTGATAAAATGTATCAGAGCACAGGTCTTAGGTGAGACAGTGGTACCTAATATTGATGTTAAGTATAAGTCACATGTAGATGTCCATACCCGAAAATGCTTAAGGAACATAACTGAGAGACTACGTTTTGTAACTACCTATACTAATGACAGTCCTAACATTAGAAAGATTATAACTAATAATTGGGGAGTAGTGACAACTGATGAACAGACACTACAGCTAATAGGTAAGGCTCCTCTCTTTACCTATAGAAATAACAAAAACCTAAAAAGGCTTTTGTGTGATATTCCAGGAATTGGTCAAGCAGTCAAAGTTCCTTATGGAAAGAGACTTGGTACTTTTCCATGTAATCATTGCAGTTATTGCAAATGCATTTCAAAAGAACAGGTGTTTGTACATCCTGAGTTGACGTATTCCTTTAGTCCTAGGTTTCAGGCCTCGTGTGAGACTTCTAGTCTGATCTATTTAGCTACATGTGAGTCATGTTCTGTGTTTTACATAGGTTTAACCAAGAGAAAACTGAAAAACAGAATTTATAACCACTTGTATGACATTAAATGTAAAAATGAATTAAATGCTTTAGCAAAGCATATTATGCTTTATCCTGACCACTCATTTGTGTTTAGGGTGTTACAGATTGTTGAACCAAATGTAAGAGGTGGTGACTATATGAACCATCTAGAACAGAAGGAACTGCAATGGATTTTTAAGCTGAGGGGACATCATCCCCCTGGTTTAAATACGTATGTTTCACTTAGGTCCTACCTTAATTCTCGCAGATGAGTTGGTTATAAGTATTGCAGTAATTATGCATAACTTTTTTCATTCAATGTTTTGTACTTGTAGCTTAGATATGTTTTATTTTATTTTATGTTTATATACAATTATTTCATATGCTATAGAGTGCCTCACAAACAGATTAGTATACTTGAAGCAGCTAGATATCTTGCACATATATTTACTTGACATTGTTTTTTGATAAATTTGTTATAATTATTAAATATTTAAATATAAGTTTTTATACTAGTTTTAGATTTTGAAACTATATTTATTTATTTATATAAGTCTATGTATATATTTTATATTCATATATCTGTGTATCTCATTTTTCTATTTCTATTTATATTTGTATAGATAAATTGTTTAATATTGTTCATCACTTTACACTATATACACTATATAATGATTGTTAGATAGTTAAATGTATTTTATTTAGGTGATGTTAGTAAAATGAAGTGTATCTGCCTAGTATATATGCGCTTGAACTTATTGCATATTATGCTGCTGCTTGAAGAAACTCTGATGCTCTTTGATTTGTTAAATGGTTAATTGATTAATTGTTTTATTGTTTTATGATGATGGATTTGATTATATAAGCTCACAGTTTTGTCTTGATGTTATGGTCTGAGGAAGCGTATTTAAAATACGCGAAAGCGCTTACCGTTTTAAATAAAATTCTACAAGTTTAATAGTTTGGTCGTGGTGAGTCCGAAGTTTTGTTATATCTACATTCTCTTCATTTTTTAACCAAGGACTCTTCAGTTGGAGTGGTTTATTTTTCGTTTTATAATTAACAAGTAATATATAGTTTTCTATTTAAGTGATAACTGGCAAGTGGGCTTGGCAAATTTGAGAATTTACACATGGTCGGTGTGGTCTGATCACAAGTACGAAGCCTGAGTGACCTAAACAAAGCCAACCATGGGTGAATCCTCATACATCCACACCCATGAGTCAAAAATTTACTTATGTGTTTTTAAATAATGTCTTTGTATAATGGCACTGTGGCATTTCTCCACATTGTTTCTGCATCATATACTAGCAGAAGAAAGTCTGGCCTCTCAGTAGTGCTTCAATGACCATACTATTTTCAATGGGTATGCTCAGTTTGCAACTGGCATGTTGGTTCGTCTGACCAATCAGCGTGCACATTTTTGAAGGGCAGTGAGCCATCATTGTATAATTTCTAGTTAAAAAGCTGTGTAAATTACACTGAAGGCATTAATCCAAGAGCACTTAAGTAGATCTCATTCAATGCCATTGATTGGAACAGTGGTACAGTTTGCATTTTTATTGTGACTGGTGTTGTTTACTCCTTATCTTAGTAAATACGGAGCCACTGCGCATGTAGCTGTTGGGTAGTTTGCTTACATGTCAAATAACAATACAACCAATCATTGCATAGCATATAATTAAACCAATGGTGGTGAAACTAAAAGTGTGGAATGCTGTGATGGGAGAGCAGCCTGATGGTTAACCCTAAAAAGAATTCTGCTGCTAAGGGCAAAGGTATAGTTAGGACTTAACAACTGTGTGAAAATCCTGAAGTATATGAGAAAAGTGACAAAGAACAAATTGCCCTCATGGTTAGTAGTAAGACAAGAAACAAGTGTAAAAATGTCTGTATATGAAAAGAGGGGAGGGTAAAGGGAAAGGGTCAGAGATGAGTTACACACATAACGTAAGGAAAGAGTCTTGTCAAATCAAAAATTATGTGATCTGTATGTGTACAGATATATACAAACACACAGATTATATATATATATATATATATATATATATATATATATATATATATATATATGTATTAAACATGTTTATTGGGAAATTCCTTCTGGGACACAGTCCACTTTCAGTGGATCTCCAGGGAAAAACATTCTAAATGCATGTCTTTGGAATGTGGGAGAAAACCAGAGCACCCAGAGAAAACCCATGCAAATGCAGGAAGGACATACACACTCTGCACAGAAGGCACCCCAGCAGACTGCACCACTGTGCCATATTGTGCATATATATATATATATATATATATATATATATATATATTTTTTATATACACACACACATATGATATAGATATATATAGATATGGTTCTACCTAAGAAGGTCGACAGGCCAGATAACCGACAACGACATGGGTGACACGAGAACACCGACAATCCAAACTACCGACAGCTGTAATCACCGACACTCACAACACTGACACTCATATGATCAACATATCATTGTAAAGCAGGTCAACATCCCAATGATTTGTATCTAAACACCTGCTATGTTTGCCATAATCACTCCCATCTAACTGTGCCATTACTGAAAATCACTTTACATTTCAACTTGTCATCCCGTCACCCATGATTTTCAACTTCACCGCATAACAAACATAAAACCCACTTCACTTCCAATATCATCACTCCCGTGTGAGTGCGCCAATGATAGTAATAATGTACATGCACACTTTTACTGACGTTGCTCACAGTTTGGCACTCCACTCCATAACAAACATAAAGCACACTTCACTTATCACTTCCACAGCATATTATGCCACAACCACAAGCTCTACTAACAAGTTTTCATATCTGCGGGAAAGCAAATATAATAGAACTTCTCTCTATCACATCTTCAACAGCTTTGCATAAAGTCCAGGTTTGAATAGTGTTCCATACTAGATAGTACCAACTGAAACTGCTGGTGTCTAAATATTAGTTTCCTATTTTTTGGTGATGGTACATACCCTGTAGACATCCTTACACTGAGCTCATCTACCCGGTCTTGTTCACATACTAATGTGTGCAGTAAATACCTCAGATTTGTTCCCCTATCACCTAGCAAACATTTCAGCCTCCTATGTCACGCCTCTACTATGTTTTGCGTCAGAGGTAGACATAGTTCATTGAGGTCAGAAACATTCCAAAATGTTATCGGGAACAATGGTGGGAATCGCATTGTAGAGGTAAACCTAGTGTGGAACATACGCCTTTTCCCATACATGTACCAGTCTGAAAAGTACTGTAGGATATCCTTTCCTTCTGAAGGAAATACAGATGTAAGTTCCTCAAATGTTGGCTTAACCTTATCTTCAGGCAGGAATACTAGGGCTACCAAAGATTTCACAGTGAGTTGGAATTCCTGTGAATTGTTATATGTGGATGCCAAACCTAATGACTGTACCTTTCGCCAGATATTTTGGCCGAAGTGAAAGAGACACCCCTTAGACCGCACACCAGGAATGTTTACCCTAATACTCTTTAAGGCAGCGATTTCAAAGTCAAACAGCACGAATTTGAGTTGCACTTCAAACCTATTGCTTGTGAGCAGGGAGAATATACCATGCCATAAATAGTTGTATGCTTTAAATGATTTCTTAAACATCAGTGCATACAGTAGAGGGATAGATTTGTTATATGTCCCATATTTCACAAGTGCATGGATGCTGTATAATTGCCGGACGGTTACCCCTTTAGCAAAGAATGTACCCTACATCAGCCATATGCTGGCTCGGCTTAAATCATACAAATTGTTTATTGCAGTGAACACTACAACTGTTGTATCTGTTGCATTGTCTGTCATGACTTTACTGACAAATGTACTGGTTTTAAGTGTGAACTTGCTGAAATCTATGCTGTGAAGTGTTAGCTCTTCCTTTTGACTAACTCCACACTTTTGCCGTCTGACACGATTGACTTGCTGCAGCAGGGCACTTCTGTGGGGAACACAGTGAAATGTAGCTAAGGAAGTTGAAGGTAGTGCACCCTCTACTATGAGACATGGTGTGTCCCTACTCAAACTAGCTCTGACTTTTAGGTCACTACATACAATGTATCGCTGTAGCTCTCCTGGGTCTGCAGCATGGGTGTGAGCAACATATTTCACAAGCTTATCGCCATCGGTCAACAGAACAGTAACAGCCCTACCCTTACAACCCTCTGTGATTTTATATTTACAAGCCCAGTACCTTTTGCTTTGCTTTGCTTTGTTCAAGGTGGTACAGGAAACTGTCAATCACCAATATTGCTTTATTCTTCTGTGACATCACGGTCTGATACATACTTCCAACTACTGCCGTAGCATTAATCTCGACATCCGCCATATTGTCTTCAGTGCATAGCACACTAAACACCTACTAACATACAGATTTAAGTGCTTCTGTGTGTGTGTGTCATTACTAATTAGGCATACATGTCTATAGAGGTTTACTGTGTTAAGTAGGATGTGTTCATGGGTTTTCTGTGTAGTTCGTATATGTTCATGGACGTAATGTTGTATGTAGGATGTGTAGGTACTTTACTGAACACGCAATTTGAAATAGTATGTAGGTGGGATGTGTAGTTACTGCTTTATGCTATTACTGTTGAACTTATGATATGTCAGGTATCTGAGCTTTCGGGTTTATGCCCTTTCGTATATTTGACGATGTTATGATATGTCGGGTATCTGAAGATTCAGGTTTATGCACTTTCGTACATGTCATGTCGGTTATACCGTTGTCGATCTTCTACATTTTCGTCCTTCTCAGGTAGACCCACATATCTATATATACATATATATATATATATATATATATATATATATATATATATATATATATATATACATATAGATAAATATATATATATATATATATATATATATATATATAAAATACATACATATATATATATATATATATATATATATATATAAAAACACAAATATATAATGCATATACATATATGTAAACACATACAAACATATATATATATATATATATATATATATATATATATATATGCATATACACACACACACACACACACACACACACACACATATATATATTATATATATATAATAATATATATATATATATATATATATATATATATATATATATATATATATAGGTTCATAGGTTCATAGGTTCATACTAGGCTATCTGCCCGAGGGCATTTACAAGCCTAGCCCATCGTTTTGTGGCTTACGCCACCCCTTTAGTATGGGGAACTATACCCATTATTTTGCTGTGCCTCTGTCGAGCAGTGACACTGAGGTAATCCCTGGGGTATATCTGCGATCTCCCATCCATTGGTCAAGATTTCTCTTGAACAAGGCCAGCGAGGTGCTCTGCCTCACATGTACCGGGATTTTGTTCCACAGCATAGGAGTCTTTGGGTGATGAATCTATCCCTCCAGCACGTCCTATTAATAGCCGTGTCAAGGTTTAAGTCTCCCGCCTTGTGGCTCTGATGGATCTAGATTTTTGAGGTGAAGCATATTCATCAAATCTGGGTTTGACATGGCCTTGTATGTTAGGCAAAGGTCACCTCTGAGCAGTAATGTTTACTGAATAGAGCTGGAGTTCTTTCAGTCGGGCAGCATAGGACAGATTTTTGAGACCCTTTATCCTTTTGGTGAGGAACTTTTGTGGCCTCTCCAGCTGCTGCAAGTGTCGGGTCAGATATATTCGAATGGGGCATTGTACTCAATCATTGGTCTGATGAGTGATGAGTAAAGGGAGACTATGACCTCCCTTGATCTAGATGAGAATCCCTTCATGATAAGGTGGGCAATGTAGAAGGTCTTCCTAACTACTTTAGCTACATGGGTGTCGAATGACAGACTACTATCAACCTGGGTCCCCAGGTCCCTGATAACTTCTTCTGTGCTCAGTGGATTGCCACCTATTTGGTAGCTAGGGGTAACCTTGTTTTTCGAAGGGTATGACTATGCATTTTGGCATTTAACTTTAGGCCGTGGCTCTGGCACCAGTTATCCATTTCTGTGAGACCCTTCTGAAGGATATCTGTGTCAGATGTGTTTTCTACTATGGCCCAGTTTGCAGTCATCTGCAAACTTTGTCAGCCATAACCCTCCTGTGTTTGCTTGTACTTGGAAAAGTAGATGCCAAACAAGAGTGGGCCCAGGACTGAGCCCTGTGGGACACCACTTGTGACAGGCTTTGAGTCTGACATGGCGCCAGCAGCTCTGACCCTGTGGGTTCTGTCACTCAGCCAGTTTGCAACCCATCTTGTGATGTATGGGTTGACATTTAAGCTGATGAGTTTTTCAATGATACCCGAATGGGGTATTGTATCGAAGGCCTTAGCCAGATCGAGGTAGGCTGTATGGACTGCCTTTCCCTCATCAATGGCTTTGGTGACTGTTTCGAAAAAGTCAACCAAGTTTAAAAGGCATGATCTGCCTTTGACAAAGCTTTCAAACTGGGTTGGATCCAAAGTCTGCAAATTCTATGTCTTTATTTATGAGGTCCATTATGATCCTCTCCATGGCTTTGCAGATAAGGCTTGTCAAGCTAATGGGCCGGTAATTTCCAGGGTCGGTGGAGGCACCGCCTTTGTGAAGTGGTACCACAGTTGCAGTGCGCCACTCCTGAGTGTATCCAGAGGTAAGACTTTGATTAAACAGCTGTCCTAGCTGTGGGTTTAATTCCTCATTGAGTTCATGGAGCATACAGCCGGGGACACCATCAGGTCCCATGGATGCTGTGTTTTGCTTTGGAGAGAGCAGTTCTCACTTGGGCGCTGGAGATGTTTGGGGCTGCAATCGTTTGGTATAGATATCTCTCCTTTGGGGAGGGGAGAAGTTTGCACTGAACCTGTCAGCCAGTATGTTGGCAATGTCTGTAGGATCAGTAATCTTCACATCATTTTGAACTAGCTCTGAGCATATCTGGGAGTTTCCTCCCAGGTTTCTAACACATAGCTAAAGAAGGCCTTATGATTGTCTTTGAGTCTTTAGCTATTTTTCTCTGAAATTTGCTTTGGATGATTTTATGAGAGCTCTTAGTTTTTACTTATAGTGATCAAGGGTGTCTTACCTTTTAAGGATTTTGCTCTATCTTGTAGTAGCTTCCTCCTTTTGTTGTAGAGTTTGTTTATGGCTGGGGTCCACCAAACTGGACGCTTGCCTTTGGTACAAAGAGTCTTTGTTTTGCTTGGGATTGCCTTATCCATGCAGTCCTGCAGGTGCTGGTAGAAGGCATTTGTAAGTGATTCAGCGGCTTGAGTACTGTTTTTGTTTCCCCTGGGGCCTTAAAGGAGACCACACTAGTCTTTAGAAGTGTGAAGTCGGCTTTTGAGAAGTTCTTTACTGTGGTCTTTTTTATTTCAGGTATATATATATATATATATATATATATATATATATATATATATATTATATATATCATATATATTTTATATATGTATATATATATTATATATATACATATATATATATATATAAATGTATATATATATATATATATATATATATATATATATATATATATATATATATATATATATATATATATATATATATATATATATATATATCTATATCTATATATATATATATATATATATATATATATATATATATTATATAGATAGAGACACACACACACACACACACACACACACACACACACACACACACACACACACACACACATACACACAAATGCGTACATATACACATACACAGATATCTACATAAAAAGGGTTGAATGTCAAAGTCATACGTATAGGTAGTTGATTTAACTAAATTCATGTGCATCGACTTGTGTTCCCCAGAAAACTATTATATTAAAGCTCTTTCACTCAATTCTGTTAATGAAGTAAAGGCCTTTCTCAGATCGAGCTATGGTAGCATGTCCTAACATGGTAATATGGCAGTTTATACTACTGATCAGGCACATCAAAATGTGAACAGTTAAACTTTGAACTCTCTCTCTCTCTCTCTATATATATATATATATATATATATATATATATATATATATATATATATATATATATATATATATGGATCTACTTCATTTGATCGACAGACCATTTGATCGAAACTCATTTGATCGAAATTTCATTTGATCGAAAACCAGTATTCAAGGCATAAAACTGGGATTTACCCCCCCCCCAATGTCGTGCGACCCTGGAGTTGGTACATATAGTAAGGGTGGAATGTGGGGGGCAAAGAAGAAAATAAAACAAAAAGTACACATTTTAAATGAATGTAGGTGGGGGGCTTCACCCCCCCACACACCCCAATGTAGGTGGCTGCGCCTCCCCCAACTATATATACCAACTCCAGGGCCGCACAACACTGGGGAGGGGGACAAATCCCTGTTATTTGCCTTGAATACTGGTTTTCGATCAAATTAAATTTCGATCAAATGTGTTTCAATCAAATAGTCTATCGATCAAATGAAGTAGACCCATATATATGTATATATATATATATATATATATATATATATATATATATATATATATATATGTGTGTGTGTGTGTGTGTGTGTGTGTGTGTGTGTGTGTGTGTGTGTGTGTGTGTGTGTGTGTGTGTGTGTGTGTGTGTGTATGTGTGTATCTATATATATATATATATATATATATATATATATATATATATATATATAGAGAGAGAGAGAGAGAGAGCGAGAGAGAGAGAGATATGAACAAGTTGTGCAACCAGGCAGCTACCATGCCTTGGAATGTATGGAATAAACCGGAGTAACTAGCGAGAACCCATGTTTTCAGTGGTTAGTGGATATGGAGAAGCTAGATAACTGGACTGGCAAGGTGATGCACAGTAGTTCAATTCCTTCACTTATAATTCTCATGAGTGGCAGGATTGCCTTTGTTCTTTTGTTTGTCATGGAAATGTTCAACAGAGAGTTAATGATTAACACTGGAGAGAGGGGGGGGCGGACTGACAGACACTTTATTATTAATGAAGCAACATGTAGTAATCTGTCTGCAGAAGACAATAACTTCTAAGAAACTGCCATTTCAGAGAAACTTGATAACAAATAAAATGTATCTGATCTGATAACAACAGCAAAGCTTAAATTTGTTGGCAACAGCAAATTTGAATGGAATCATCGATGGCTGTTCTTTAAAATGCCGCTTAGAAAGTAGTAAACATAAACACTCCGGCAAGACAGACAAGCAAGTAAACTACATAATGAAAGTCAAAAACCAGACTGCAGATCTCGAGAGTATTTGAATCATTTGATATTCTACATTCATCATTAAGTTTAGTTTTTTGCAAGTTGTGAGATCTGATTTTAATGTCTAGTTATGGCAAATATCAGTATTATCAGAAATGGCCTTGCAGACAATGTATTCTAGTGATTAAAAAAAATGTAATCATAGAAATATCTGCATTTTCATGCTTGCAGAGTTACTTTCTAAAATTTACAATGACAGCTTTCAACCTGAACAAGAAAACATTGCACACATATATCTTTAGATGAGAAGCAAAACTTTCATCACTGTATTCACTTCAATAAACTGCATGCCCTACTTGTCGGGACTGTAAACAAGCAGCTACTAATACCAGACAGCATGAATTGATTCTCAATCAGTTAAGAAAATTAAACTGAACGGCAGTCATATTGTTGTGCTCTTTCAAGATAAATGAAGGCTGTTATAACACGAGCAAGCAATGCTCACTCAGCTGTTTTACATGATTTGCTCAGATGTTTCTCCATTTAAGTTATTACTAGGAAAAAATGTGCTGAGTCCTGGAAATCGCTTTTACTCACAGATATAATCTATCTGGGTCATTGTGTGTGTTGCACATTTTGCTTTTCTATTTCACCAGTTATTTCCTCCTTTCAATAAATCACACAAGACTTCTATTTCTGCATTGGCACATCTTTACATACAAGTACTTTGCACTATTTCAGCTTCGGGGTCTCTTTCTAAAGATATTCTACCTAGATTAATTTTAATATATATCAGAGACCATTGTTCTTTGTGTTTTTTTTGTTCACAAAAATAGAAAAAGGGTTAATAGCCAATATAAACATTATTAGAACTATAATAAGGAATTCTGAAAACAAAATTATTAACATTAGCTTCTACAATTCTAGCAGTCAGTATAAACATCATATCTTTAATTAATGTGTTTCATAGACTTGTAATACAGGCTGTGAAAAAGGGCATTATAAGTGTATTTATTTATTTACCTAAAAGGGTAAAATCTTTCTTTGGCTGCAAAATGAAAGGGTGAACACTCTTACAAGCTTGTTTTTCTGCCTTTCAGCTACTTTCAGTATGAAATGATGGAAAAGTGGGTCTGTGATTTTGCCCTCGTCCCGCTGTTAGTATCTCTATCTATATGTCTGTATATCCAGCAGTATAAGCATAATTATCTGTCAATGTGTAGATGTGCCAGAATGTACTTCACCAACCACAAAAGGTCAAATGAGAAGAATGTTGATCTACAAATGTCAAAAGACAACAATATACCAGTGTTTTTGCAGGGCTCACACAATATATATATATATATATATATATATAAATATATATATATATATATATATATATATATAGACATATATATATATATACCCATATATATATATATATATATATATATATATATATATATTACAAGATTGTACTAGAGTGGCAAAACAGCAAATTCTTTGATTCCCATTGTATAGCGATCTCAGTATGATTTTCAATCAATTACATTGGCTTTCTCACTCTTCAATAAAAGGCAACTTCAGTGGAAAGATATGCACCTATATAACTAGATCTGAATATATTTATGTATATGTATATATAAACATGTAGGGGAGTTGGGATATGAGGGGGGCTGTAAAAAGTATTGTTTTTCTCTTCTTCTGAGGTTTGACCTTTTTAGTTTCACTCTAAAACGACTGATGTTTTTGTTTTTCTCTTTTGACAATTTGGTAAATAATGAGACGACCCTTTCTTTTCAGTAGCGACCTTGGAGTACTCTCTGATTAAGTGACTTGTAGAGAATTGGACAGTAAGTAAATCAATACTTATTTATTTATTTGTGTCTGCATCTGTCTATCTGTAAGTCTGTCTATCATGTATCTATGTATCTGTCTAGCTATCTAATCCATTAATTGCCCTGGGGTAATTTGCTGCTCAGCAATGGATCCATTTCAGACGTTGCCCGGGTCTAAATGTACATTTACTTAAACAATATTTCATATGCTTGTGTTATATAATAGTGTCAGACTTTATGATATTTAAAAGTCATATATTTTACAAATATAATGAAGATAATTAAATTCAAGACTATTGAATAAAACCTGTTAGCAAATTATGTCCTTAACTCTCTGCATGAAGTGGTCAGATCACCACTTTAAAAGAGACCTGTACCTACTCTGAGCAAGAAATCTGTCGGAGTCTGATTCTGGATTGGACTGCAGTGATAGTAACAATGGCCTTCTTATCCTAGCTAACACCTGTTGTTGCATTTTCCCAAGGTTTCAGATAGAACCCCAGCACTTACAGTAACAGTTAAGGTGCATGGAATGGAATGTTTAAATGATGAAATAATTTCCAATTCAAATGCATATTAGCCACAATGTCGAAATGTCTCATTATTGGCTAATTTGCATGTCTCTGAATTGCTGTTAAATACCAGTAGTACTGATCACCACATTCCTGGTGACCCATGCATCTTGCTGGCCAAGGCAATCCCCTTATTTTCACACACACACACACACACACACACACACACACACACACACACACACACCATACCTGATCCTGAGAGTTGTTAGAGTGTCCCAATGTCTCATTTTATGTCTTTCCTACACTTGTTAATCATGGATTATTACAGTCAGTAAATAATGCCAGACATTAGAGTTTCAGACTTTTTATTGTGCAGAAACTGCACCATGATGTTAGATCTATTGCTCTATTAACTTTCTATGTGATTCTGAGTCACAGTTCAGAATTTCCCTGGTGTCATCCAGTGTTCCTCCTGACTTTATCCTTAGGCCTCCCCAACACAGACACTCCCCATCCCTCTCAACTGACTCTGATTTTACAGGATGCTTCTGCTTTTGCCTGTTATAAGTATACCTCTCAAATGTCTAATTTTTTACAGCATGTCCAGATTTTCACTTCATAGATTTGCTCCATTGCTCATATAAGTGGTGGATTTCTGGCAAAGCATTGAGGCCTGCATTTATACACAATGAGAGACATTTGAGTTTCAGACTTCATATCCTTCAGTAAATGCATATGAATACAAAAGATGTTATTCTACCAACATTCCATATCTGAAATAGGAATAATTAAGAGTCCCTTCTTAATTGTGGGTCTTTGTTCCTTTAATATTTTTGGCTTTGTCCAATCTTTTGTGTAACCACGTTGAGAAGTATGCTTATAGGAGATCCATCCACCCTCTCATAACTCAAAAACTGTTGTGGTCCTTGAATTATGAAGCAGATCATTATTATATTAAAAAAAGTACTTGCTGATTAATGATATTGTTTCCTGAGTTACTTGTGTGATGCCCCTACACTGACCCAGTAATCAAGGAGCCTCAATCCTCATCACGAGCACCAGTGAGGGACATGCATATTGGGATGATGACAAGTACACACAGTAAAGTACAATTTCCCATAAGAGCACACAGAGATCACAGTCTGTCTAGGGATGATTTATCCCTCTTTTTTCAGATCCCCAATAAGCCTCCCCACTGGCATAGCTATAGGGTTAAGATCTCAGCCGAGTGGTCAAGCCCAAACCTCCAGCACCCTATCTGTCCAACCAGTGCTTTGTGTCCCTGCCCAAGTAGCTCTCTCACACACACACACACACACACACACACACACACACACACACACACACACACACACACACACACACACACAAACTACTGGGGAAGGCTGGCACAGGTTTACTAGCTATGCCCCCTTCTGCCCAGATTATAAGGTAGTTATCACTGCCACCAACCACTACTTATCAGCTACTATAAGGCCCTTCCCAAAGTGTGTCCAATCCTACTGTGTGATGTTACTATTATCCAAATGGTAAGTGTGACCAAGACTTTAAAGGCTATTTAGGAGTGGTCTGTACAGTGTTACCAAATACATATGCAAGTATGCTAAGAGCTTAAATACCTCCAAACAATCCATCCACAATTAAAAGTTTTAAATATATTTAATAATAAATAATAAAAGAACAAGACAATACTCAGTAACAGCCAGTCACTTCAGAGTTCAGAATCACTGGAAATATTTTAAAACAACATTGCTGGACAGTCTCAAATAAATACAGAAAACATCTTAACTCATTTTTACTATATACCTATCTATATTTAAGAGAAATTTTACCCCAGTTACTTAATATTAGCAAGGCCGAAGTGCTCACGATGGATGTTTCCAGGTCCAAAGTGCACAGTCTCTGAGAGAGTTCCCAAATGAATAATCAACATTACTGCGGGGTTAGACAGGATGACATCACACTTTGTCACCTGCGTCCAGTTCCCAGGCTAAACAGATACTTAGAATTTAGCACCTTTGTGTCAGAAATACTTATCTCTCAGAAGTTTTCCTAGAACTGGTAGTCAGAAAACAGTTAAGCACTTTTACATTTTAAACCTTGTAATTATTTCTGTTTCAAAACAATAGAAAAACTTTTAGCTCTAGACATCCTGTCTTCTTGCTGAGATGAAACTGAGATAACACAGTCGCAAACAATTTCAACTTATTTTCTTGAGAGTTTGCAAGTAAACTCTTTATGTTCCACCTTCTACCATCAAAAAATACATTTCTACAGGCATATAGTTTATATACATTTCTGTTCCTTTCCATTAGGATACACTGTGGTTACATTCTTGAAGCTCAGTAGATAACATACAGTTCAACACACACTTCTGCACCAGCAGTTTAATATCCACATAACATATAGTTCTCTTATGTTTGGAAGACAAGCATCAGATCATATTAATATTCACAAATGACATAGAATTATTTACAAAATTCCAGCTAGTTGGGCTGGCAGCCTCATAAAGGTTGTTTTGCTTCAATGTAGCATATTCTGATACCTTGTCCATAGCATGGTTTTGGAATTATTAATGTAAATATGATCATGCAATATTTGATGCCTAGATGCACAGTAGGAGGTAACTGCAGAAGTGCCTGAAGGTGTACTTGGCTGTAATGTGTTAAAGTAGAAACCTATTTGCACTTCCCTTTGGGATTAAGTTGATTAAGTAAAATTCGTTTTGCTCTATCCTTTATAATAAGACAGTATCAAACAATTGGAAGACTGATGAGTTTTCAGCGACTGGTCACCTGGAAATGTTTTGTGCTATGTTTACCATGAAATCAGGAGGCAGTGAGCATTTTTGGTCCCAGAAATTTTGCAACAGTGACTTTATTTCTTGTTCCCTTATCTATTTGACCTCATTGTGTGACCTGCTTATTTCTTCTTTAGATCCTTCTCTGTCAGGGGAATTAGGTCTATTTCTGGGCTGGGCACTCTTACAGTGCTGCTACCCTCTGTAGCAGCCCCTGACAGAAGTCTGTCCCTGTCTCCCTTTACACCTCCTGTCATTTTGTCTACCTGGACCCTGTCTTCTATATTACTGATGTGGAGAATAAGATTACAGAGGTCAGGGTTTCAGGAGTAACTCCACTAGAGATTGTCCTGTGCTACAGGAGGACTGGCCTAGCATGTGTTGCATAAGAGTACTAGCCTGTTTAGGCTGACTGTTTTTGCCACCTGATTTGTTGTCTTTTGAAGGAGATTGTTTAGTGCCAGTGGTATCAGAAACTTTAACTCATAGTACCTAGGCCTGAGGTACACGTAACCCTCCCCCTTTTCAGTGGCAGAGTTTCATCCCTTTTAGTGGATTCCTAGATATCTACTGTCATGTCTAAAATCAACTGCATATTTTGGATTTTCATTTTAAGCTTTTAGGGATAAATGTGTCCTAATATGGAATGGTACATTCTGGAAGCACACACACATTGAAAACTATTACTCTCTGTATCTAAAAAGTCATCAGATACAAAATACATGTCTCATAAATGGTTATAAAATTCTTGGGGGGTTTAGATGTATATGGCATTTTAGGGCATAGGCAGCTTGTCTGGAATCTCTCCAACATTAACGCCTTCCAAACTTATTTTTTTTAAAGCTGTATAAGCTCTGAGGTTCATTTTTATCTTTTTTCAGATACTCTAGCCAAGTCGGTTTTCACATCATCTACTGACCATCTGATAATGACACCTTGTTTCTCTTTGCTGGCAAAGCATCATTGTAATTTTCTAATATGCTGGGTAATTATTGCCGTTTTTTGCTTTGGAGTTGAACTTATTGCCAAGACGCTGTATGACTTGATAGCAATTTTGAGGTTACAGACTCTTGTTTCCTATTGCTGTCAGGATCAGGGTCACTCTGACAGTTAGCACACTTCTTAGCTGTACATTTTCTGGGTCGCTGCTTAGTGGGGACACAAGACTTTCTAAGTGGTTGTTTGAAATTTTGTCCCCCTCCTTGACTGCAGCAGCTTCTACAGCTGGTACTTCTTTCTATTCTGCCTTTATTTTACCCATTTCCTGTGTTAGATGTCTTAGGTCTCTGTGTCTCTGTTCATAAAATTTAGACTGTCACTTTTTTAAGTAGTCAGTACTACTCTAAACACTTGTTATATGATACTTCTTTTAAGAAGGCAAGATTCCAAGTCTATAATCTGTCCTGGAAGCATATCTCTATATGGTGATTAAGCCTTTCACAAATTTCAACCTGCAGTTTGAGTTGTACATCTAACTTCTGAACTTGTAAAGGTAGATATTTGTTATCACCTCTTATCCTACCTGTCTCTCCATCTTTCTTCCATTTTGCATGGGTTGCACAGAAACAGGGAGAGTCATATTTAATCCTCATATCAATGACTACTGCAGTGTTGGTGCTGCGGTAGCATTGTCGCCTCACAGTAAGACACTGCCCGGTTCGACTGTCAGCTAGAGCATCTTCTGTGTGGAGACATGCATGAATGGGCATACCTTCGTTGAAGGTTGTGCATTAGGGCTGGCAACTCAGCACGTAAAAATTCAACTGCCAATCATTAGCAGACCGGAGTTCCACTGTGGCGACCCCTAACCGGGAAAAGCCGAAAGACACAACATGAATGACTACTGCATTTTAAATGTGGGTCCAATGTGATGCTGGTTCAGTGTACTTTGTGGACTAGTTTGCATTTTCTTGACTAATCTACACTGTTGCTTAAAGGTTAGCCATGTATCTAAAACAACAACTCAACATTTTAAAGCAAAACTGTGGAGCTAATACTATATTTAGGACAGTTATTTGCCAATTAGAAACCCGTTCTGATTTATGCATTGCATGCACAGTCTGCGGTGCTATTATTTTCATGTTTTATGCATTGCACGCACAGTCTGCGGTGCTATTATTTTCATGTTTTATGCAATGCACGCACAGTCTGCGGTGCTATTATTTTCATGTTTTATGCATTGCACGCACAGTCTGCGGTGCTATTATTTTCATGTTTTATGCATTGCACGCACAGTCTGCGCTGCTATTATTTTCATGTTTTATACATTGCACTCACAGTCTGCGGTGCTATTATTTTCATGTTTTACGCATTGCACGCACAGTCTGCGGTGCTATTATTTTCATGTTTTACGCATTGCATGCACAGTCTGCGGTGCTATTATTTTCATGTTTTACGCATTGCATGCACAGTCTGCGGTGCTATTATTTTCATGTTTTATGCATTGCACACACAGTCTGCGGTGCTATTATTTTCATGTTTTATGCATTGCACACACAGTCTGCGGTGCTATTATTTTCATGTTTTATGCATTGCACGCACAGTCTGCAATGCTATTATTTTCATGTTTTATGCATTGCACGCACAGTCTGCGGTGCTATTATTTTCATGTTTTATGCATTGCACGCACAGTCTGCGGTGCTATTATTTTCATGTTTTATGCATTGCACGCACAGTCTGCGGTGCTATTATTTTCATGTTTTACGCATTGCACGCACAGTCTGCGGTGCTATTATTTTCATGTTTTACGCATTGCACGCACAGTCTGCGGTGCTATTATTTTCATGTTTTACGCATTGCACGCACAGTCCGCGGTGCTATTATTTTCATGTTTTACGCATTGCACGCACAGTCCGCGGTGCTATTATTTTCATGTTTTATGCATTGCACGCACAGTCCGCGGTGCTATTATTTTCATGTTTTATGCATTGCACGCACAGTCTGCGGTGCTATTATTTTCATGTTTTATGCATTGCACGCACAGTCTGCGGTGCTATTATTTTCATGTTTTATGCATTGCACGCACAGTCTGCGGTGCTATTATTTTCATGTTTTATGCATTGCACGCACAGTCTGCGGTGCTATTATTTTCATGTTTTATGCATTGCACACATAGTCTGCAGTGCTATCATTTTCATGTTTTATGCACTGCACGCACAGTCCGCGGTGCTATTATTTTCATGTTTTATGCATTGCATGCACAGTCCACGGTGCTATTATTTTCATGTTTTATGCATTGCACGCACAGTCCGCGGTGCTATTATTTTCATGTTTTACGCATTGCACGCACAGTCCGCGCTGCTATTATTTTCATGTTTTACGCATTGCACGCACAGTCCGCGCTGCTATTATTTTCATGTTTTATGCATTGCACGCACAGTCCGCGGTGCTATTATTTTCATGTTTTATGCATTGCACGCACAGTCTGCGGTGCTATTATTTTCATGTTTTATGCATTGCACGCACAGTCTGCGGTGCTATTATTTTCATGTTTTATGCATTGCACGCACAGTCTGCACTGCTATTATTTTCATGTTTTATGCATTGCACGCACAGTCTGCGGTGCTATTATTTTCATGTTTTATGCATTGCATGCACAGTCTGTGGTGCTATTATTTTCATGTTTTATGCATTGCACGCACAGTCTGCGGTACTATTATTTTCATTTATTTTCTGTTTTAGTTAGCTTACCCCAAACAAGACCCCATTTATACTTTCAGAACAAATTAGTTTGGAATGTAATGCTTTATATTATAGGTTCATAACTTTATCACTGTGTATTAGGCTAATGATCACAGATGCCCTTTTAAGCCTAATTCTGCATCCAAAATCTCTGATACATTCTGATACCCCTTGGAACTGTGAGCACGGGGGTAGCAGATGAAACATTTACAAGCAATGTATTAGTCTGTTGGTGTGAAAAAAAGGGTTCAACACTTATTTGCCTCCCTTTCAAAACCTATTGTTCTAGGTGACAATCAAGCCAAAATCAAAGCAGCTAACATGCACCAGACTGAATTTTGTAAAAAAAATAGAATTTATTGATACATAAAAAATGAATTTTTAACTTAATTTGAGTAGGCATTAATCAATAAAAATGTGCCAGCTGTACAGCATGAACCTCAGAAAAAGATAAGTTCTTGGAAGTGTGGTAAAGCATGCAATATACCAATTAATCATCACACTAGAAACAAAACCGCACTTGAAAAACATTCTGATGTACAGCTAATGTCTAATAAGATTAGACCTCTCTTTCAACTTTTTATACCATATCCAAGGAAAAAGAAGACAAACTTCTATTTTCATCCAATACATCTGACACATTTTGTCACCTGTAGGTGGAGATGCTGTACACAAAACTATTCACACCTCACAACTGAATACACCATCCCTGTAATTAGTTGCACCTTAAAAATATGTACTACAAACCCTTTAAAAAATACATGTTCTTAACCCAGTACCCCCAAAAGACTGCACAACTGAAAACTCCTTTAGAAAGTCCACGTATCTGCCCACCCCTCAAAGAATCATCTCCTCCTCCTTGGATCCATGATTTTCTAACTTATCACCATGGAAACCTTCACCATTTTACCAGCAGGCCAGCAGAGGGACAGCCATCCTACAAAATCGGACTCCCAACCTCTTCATCCCATATGCCAGACTAAAATGGTCAGAACATACTTTTTCTGTCATGGGCCTCAAAATTTGGCAGTCAATCCCAAAATAAATAACTGACATGGTAACTATTTGAAATATTGGGTCTTTGAATGCTGAGTCTGTGGACAGTGATTAATCAAAAAAAATCAGGATTACAATATACTATGTCCACAATTGCCATTGTTCTGAATATGCCTTCACTGATATCCTGGAGTTGGTATATATATATATATTAAATGGATAGATAGATAGATAGATAGATATAGACAGATAGATTAACAGATATAGACTGATAGATAGGTAAAATACTTCTAAACATTGCAAGAACTCCAGAAACATGTGCAAGGAATAAAATATAAAATACCTGACCAAGAAAACCAGAACCCCAAAACCAATGGCATAGAGATTAGCTTTAATGAAAAGATATAGTCCACATATGGGCATACACTCAGTAGCTCCCACAGAATGGCAACCCACTTTCACAAAAAGACGTCATCATATTGAGATGATGTCACTGATGATGCCTTTTGGTGAAACCATTTTGATGGAGGTTGCAACCCTTAAGAAACAGAGGCAAAATACAATGCGGACATCTCTTCTGGTTAAAAACAGTAAGGAGATGTTTCATAGCCTGAGGGAGATATCATGCTTTGTAGCAAATATAGAAAAGCAATGAGCTGTAGAAGCTGAACATGAATTGCTTGTGATGCTAGCAAGATCAGAGGGCTATATTTCAGGTTTGGAGAAGGACAGGAAGATTGTGAATGGTTCAGAAGTAATTCTGGCAATTGAAATAACAGGAATGACATAGCTACACTTCCATGCATGTTGCTTTTTCTAGTGATTGTTTTCTTGATGACTTGTGAACAAATGATTCCCTTGTTTTTTTTTTTTTTCTAAAGCACTGAGCCTTCATGGGATGCTTTTGATGTAAAACTTCAGGTACTGACTCAAAAAAAAACTTGACAGTTGCAACTTCTTGGTCCCACGTTAATTAGCATCAGTAAATTATTAGACAAAAGGTAAGGGACATGGCATACAGAAGACTTTTCCATTATGTGTCAGAATGAAGTATCTGAAACGTCTTAAATTATAGAATTTCATAAAGAAAAATATTTTTGGGAAAAAAATGAAAGTTGCACAAGAAAAAGGCTCTATGAATGGGCAGTGGTTTAGTGATGTTGAAATGAAGACACTGAAAATAAATTTGGCATGTCGTGTATTAAATGCCATGGGCAAAGACTATACTAAATGTGTACTTGTATGGAAAAATTAACTTAGATAAATTAAGTGCCTAAGGTAATATTTATATATATATATATATATATATATATATGTATATATATATATATATATATATATATATGTATATATGGGATCCGGACATATGCTCGACTAGCATATGTCCGAATCACAAAATATCGAACACACATACACGAAAGCGCTTAACATTGACATGCACTTCCATGCATGTGTGCCTGTTTTGTAGATCTGACTACAGTGCCGGTAAGGGAAAATTCCCTTTTCCCCACTGTAGTGCGATCTCGGAGTGAGAATAATAAAGTAGGGGGGGTGTGGGGGGTGCTGTGGGCAAAGCCCCCCCCCCTGCAGAAACGTAGGTTTTTTTTTGAACTACACATACACGGAAGCGCTTTTCGATGTTAAGCGCTTTCGTGTATGTGTTTTTGATGTTTTGTGATTTAGACATATGCTAGTCGAGCATGTGTTCTAGACCCATATATATGTGTGTATATGTATATATATATATATATATATATATATATATATATATATATATATATATATATATATATATATACACACACACACACACGAGTTCCCTTCATAACAATGAAATTTCATAGCATTGAGACCATAACATAAAGAATTCAAAACACTGAAAACACAAAACTTTGAAAACTCAGAACATTGAAAGTGTGCTTCATAACATTGAAAACTACATTGCACAAGTAAATAATATCATCTCCACCTACAATAAGACCTAACTAACAAACACACTTTCTACTACATTTCTGCAGGGAGCAAGCCCCCCTGCACCCCCCCTTGTGGGTGGCTCTGCCCCTCTCCCACCCCCGTAAATTAAATATATCAACTCAAAGATCGCACTACAGTGGAAAAAAGTTAATTTCCTAACCTCAGTGTATGGTGATTGTGATACAGTTAGGTTAGGAAATTAACTTTTTCCACTGTAGTGCAATCTTAGACTTGGTATATTTAATTTATGGTGGTATGGGGGTGCAGGGGGACTTGCCCCCTTGCAGAAACGCAGTAGAAAGTGTGTTTGTTTGGTGTTGTTGTAGGAGGAGAGGATGTTATTTGCATATGCATTCCAGTTTTCAGTGTTATGAAGCATACTTTCAGTGTTCTGAGTTTTCAATGTTTTGGGATTTAGATGTTATGGTCTCAATGTTATGAAATTTAAATGTTATAAAGGGGACCCATATATACTATATATATATATATATATATATATATACGCTAACTTATAAAAATATGATAGACGGTCTTTATCAGATTTGCCAGAAAATAATTTTGTATAGTGTATCATCATTCAGGCTTTTATAAACCCAAATTCTTTTGCAACAAAATGGATGATAATGAATGGAAAATGAATTAAACTTCCTCAGTCTTTCTTCATTGCCTAGCCAATTTACTGAACCTGTATATCTTACATAGATTTTTTTTAAATGTTTTTCATCTTATTAGTATACTTCATGGCACAGAAGCAAAATAATGTTTAACACTCTAATAATATGTTAAAAACTAAAGATCCTATTAATTAAAAGGAACAAGTGCCATTAGTTTTTACATTTGGTAAAAATGGAAGATTCTCCTATTTCAAGTAGAAACAAATAGAAGAAGTGCATTCCTATTAAGATTTATAAGAGTGAAAAAGCTTAACATAATAGCTATTCAATTTTTATTCACACTCAGCCTGTGCAGGGAATAATTACATAAAAAGTTCATATTTCACCACCTGAATTGCATACAATAAAATTAGGAGACAAATATACTGCTGTTATAAGTTTCATCTCAGCTTGCTAGCAAGCTATTGGCAGTAATTTCCACAAATTTCAGGACATTGGAAGAAACAGGTACAGTGATTGAAGAGGTAAGTGGGAATACATGCTGAACCAAAATTAGATATCTTATTTGGTAGTGTTTGTGTCATTTCAAATGGAAATAGGTTAAAGGTCATTCTACTACTATCATAGTGAGTCATATTATTAAATGGGAAAGGATGTTAACTCCTATTTGTGGTATTGTGGTACAAAAATATTGAGAATGTTTTTCTATAGAACAATGAAGAATGGAATTCATCATGGATTTTCTCCTTTTCTTTTTAGATGCAGCATTAAAAATTGTGCTGAGAATTTCATATGAGATTATATTCATTAAGATGCAGCAATACATAGGAATGTTTGCATTTTTCCAAGGTCATTACTAGCAAGACAGAAGGCCTAAAGGGCAACAATTAATAAGGTCCTTTGAGGAGCCATCTTTGAGCTGCGATTAAGTAATGGCTTGTTTTAAGCACTTAGCAGATAGTATATGACACACACACACACACCTATATTTATATATATATATATATATATATATATATATGTATATAAATATATATATATATAAAGAAATTAAATAAAGAAAAACTATTAAAAAGAAAAATTAAAACAATGTTTTTGCAGGGGGTAATCCCCCTGCTTTTTTCCATACCACCTGCAAATTATATATTCCAACCTGGGATTTAATGAAATGAACATATGTACAGTATGTACGGCTGTAGTTCATAATATCAGCAAGTCAAAAAACTGAAACTATTAAAACCTTTTTAATTCAGGGGCAGCCCACACCTCCTCTTATTGTATGTATCAGCTCTGGAACTGTACAACAGTGGGGAAAGGGCAAATTCTTGACTTTCAATAGTCTGTGTTTTCAGCATTTTGATTTTCAGTATTTCGAGTTTTCAAATGAACGGCACTTATCTAGATCTAGATCTAAATCTATAACTAGGTATAGATATATAATTGAAGGAAAAGCCACTACAGGTACAGTATTTTTTAAATATTTGGAGAAGACTATCGAATGAGATTGCTCCAGGCTTTACCTTAGACATAATCTTCCTTAAAAAAGAGATAGATATCAGTTCATAAGATAAGTGAACTCCAGGTCAAATGTCTTTGTGATATTTATTTCTTGTTTGATGAACATTTGGCAGAGCATGGTAGATAGATATAGTTTATTTATTCACTTATTTGTACTAGGTTACCAGGGTTGCTGACTGATTCAGAGAGGATTCATTTCAGACACA
This sequence comes from Protopterus annectens, assembly GCF_019279795.1. Taxonomy (NCBI): domain Eukaryota; kingdom Metazoa; phylum Chordata; order Ceratodontiformes; family Protopteridae; genus Protopterus; species Protopterus annectens. The sequence goes on along the minus strand of NC_056726.1, from coordinate 1,015,973,809 downwards.
GCCCAGGAGATGTAACAAAGATAAGTCAAACAAACTAAAAGGCATAAAGATGGATAATAAACATAGTGTATAGAGCTGTAATGACATGTTAGCAAATATTTGCAAGTCATTTGCAGAAAATATGTATAATATACCTACATACAAAAAGGACAGGAAGAGGAAAATAAGTGAGTAAGGAAGAGATAGATGCTTTCACAAGAGTGGATGTCATTCATTCAGAGAAAGATGGATGAAAACGTAAAGGCCCAGGACATGCTAAGATTGGAAAAAGAGATACAGTTTGAGATGTAAATAGTAAAAAAATAGAGAATGGGCAATTAGAAATTTGGCTATGAGAATAGGAGAAGTACATCGATGCAAGGAGATAGGTAACATCTGTTGCCTTACTCAGTGAGAAAATGAGTTCTATTTTTTTCTCAAGAAGTGGAATAGCATGCAAGGCAATCCAGACAGTGACACAATAAGTGAGGGCTAAATGGAACCCTGGATGACAGGAAGGCTGTGGGTTCTAGTCCCATACCAGATAGATTGATGACACCACTATGCAGCATAAAGGGTGGTGTGTGTATGTGTGTTCCTGAATGTCTTGTCCTTTGAATGAGCTGTTAAACAGAGGTCCCATCTACTTGAGTTGGGGGTAGGTCAAGTGCATGCAAAAGATGTGACAGCACCTATCAAAATGAGTAGGGGATGTTTCCTGATGCCCTGGCCAAATTTTACCTAGTACAATAAATACAACTCCAGGTCTCTCCTGAATTGAGGCCACCAGCCTAGTGGGACTAACAGAGTCTACAAAGGATAAATAATTGACAATGTGGATAGGAAGTGAAGGAAATGAGAAGATACGGAAGTGGATAACCTCCTAGAAGAGCAAAGAATGGGACAATGAATACATGTGTAACAGGGAAGAATCCACCCAGGAAATAAAACACATTTTACAGAAATGATAACATACCAGGGTGGCAGAGAGGTCTACGTCCTGGACAGGTGGATCAAGTTAGAAGGAATGGACCATGTAAGCAAAAGATCAATGGAAATCTTTGACCATACACCTGCTAACATGAAATAGGGGGTGGAACATGCATGTAAGCAAGGGGGAGTAGAGATAGAATGGGATGCAATGGAAGGGGGAGGAAGGGACAACAGTGCAGGCCTGAGGATCAAAGAGGAAAAAAACTTGAGAGAAAAGGAGGTCATATGAGGCAGTTTGTCAGATGGAATAAAATCTGACACATTCTGGTTGATAAATGAAATGGGAACATACTAGAAAGGATGCCAGGTAGTCATCAAAAAAGTGGGTATAGACTTAAGAGCTATCCAGATAAATATGGTTAAAAAGGGAAGGCCAAGTACCTTTCGGGATGACAGAAAGGGGTAAAATAAGATATGTAAAATCTAGAGCTAATGGTCATAGAATGGGGAATGTTGATAGAGAAATTTTAGTAGAGTGAAGCATTGAAGGTTCTAGGGAAGGAAAAGTCCAAAGCAACCTATTTGAAGAGATAGAAGGGGGCTGACTGAATATCATGAGAAAACTGAAACAAGGATAGTAAGAGTCCTCAGAGACATGTACATAACATATGATTCAGGAATCAGGATTCATCTAGTAATAGGAAAGATTAGAAAGAGAAGAAGGAGAAATGTAAGATAAATCAAAAATTTGCAAATAGGTAACCAAAGCAGTTAGCTAATTATTGTGATATGCTGGGGTGAGAGCACTGACTGCATAGGTAAGAGCAACAAGTTAAAAAAAACATGATAGTAATCATTCTTTCAGTTTAATCAAAGGTTAATATATCAGGGGTACAAAAATGGTGGCTATCACTTTGAGGGCATATGGAAGCAAACTGTGTGTGAAAGCACAGGCCAGTTAAGTGATTACTGTGAAATGGGCACTCATATGGCTTTTCTGGGGTACAAAGAAGAGTATGTGAGTAAGTCTGTGATCAACAAGTAGAAATGTGTTATTGATATTTTGTTTATTAATGTTTTCACATCAAAAGTAAACAAAGAAATTGTTTGGCTAGATGAAAGAGGATGTAAACAAAGTTCAATGACACAGTCAAGGATAAATGGTCATTGTTATGGCTTGTTGTCAAGGCAGTGTATGTATCTTTACTCCCTACATACTCCGATATGAAGAACTACCAGCCACCTCTGCTAAGCATAGATATTAACTCTTAAAATGCCTTAAATCAGAGTATTGGGATACTGTAAGATGCAAAACACTTTTAGAATAGCATGTTTTACTTTATTAACTGTTAAATTTTTGATGTACTAAGGATTTTAATAATGGTCGGCAAACATTCAATGGGTACCCACATTATTATGTGTGAAATTCACTATCCATGAATATACTCATGAGACAGATATCCTAATATGTTTAGAATGTTAAGCTTAGGTGTAAAGCAGATGCATATACTACCTTTAGTTGCTCTGAGAATGTTAACTGAATATTATGAGACAGTTTTATCTGTATATCTGTATCTGTCTAACTACCTGTGAATTTGTTTATATTTGTATTAGAAAGTAAACTACATATTCTGTTATCACATAATTGTTACTGATTTATTTACATTTGTTTACCAAAGTAGTGAACAGATCTGCTGACCTTTTTTAGTCATGACCCAAGCTCATAAAATAGGTATGCAAACACATCTTTTCCATTGAAAATCAATATTTACATGAATATGTAACCACAAATAACATAAAATGTATTTGAATGAATATTAGTAGAACACAATGTTGTGTGAAGTTTTATTTCAAGGAGTAAAAACATAGAATTACATTTAAGAGACATTAGGAAAACACAGCTATTTAAATTACTTTTAACTATTACTGTGAAAGCAAGTACTCATCTTATGTAATTTTTCTTTTAAAGTAGTTTTGAAGGCTTCCTGGTCTATAACTTCATTTGGCAGATGATTCCACCTTGTAAGTCCCAATTCTGAGAAGTCTATAGCTGCTTTCAAAGGGATCTGCCTAGTAAGAGTTCTTTTTCCCTGCGTTCTTCTTAGTGAAAAGTTTTGTTCTGTAAGGGGCAGCTTAAATCTTGGAGAGGGGGTGCAATAGTCAAGTTTTAGGATTTTATACAGAAGGGCAGTTAAGAATAGGGTGGTTCTATAGTGTAAGCTAGTTAAGTTAAGGCCCTTTAATACATCACAGTGTGTTTTTCAGGGTCATCTAATAAGAAAAATCGACATGTCTTTTATTTAACAGTTTGTAATTTTTGTGTGTTGTATACTGGGAGTAGACAAATTAGGGCAATGTGTACTCTAACTTGGGCATAAGTACACTTGTTGCTATGGAAGTACGTTCTGCAGAGGATAGATGAATAATTCTGTAACTTAACTAGCTGAGAAAGCAATTTTAATGCAGTTTTATCAGTAGGCATTGGAGAGCTAAGAGAAAGATCAAGGATTAAACTTCAATATTTTTCTACAGTGACACTGGGAATAATGTTGAGTAGGAACAGGAACAAAAATAGTTTATGCGGTGCTAATAATATTATTATGACATTATTAACACCTAATATTTGATGGACCACTTGCAAGGGCAGGAATCCCCACTGTATTTAAGATTTAAGGCTACTGAATATTTTCAGAAAGCTGATTATGACATCTGCATATAAAACTAAATTCAGAATTAAGATTATTGATAAAAACAGATAATGGAATAGCAGCTAACTCTGAACCTAGTGGGATGCTAGTACTGAGGACACTTTTTTTCGAACAATTAGCATATTTATTTGAAAGGTCTTGGGCAATCTGCAAGTCAAGCTTTCACAGTAAGGAGGAGTAGGCCTCCCTTTTCAATTTTATTTACATTTTAAGCAAAGGCTGCTCATTTTTTTAAAGTAATCTGCCGTAATGTATTAATTACTATTATTACTAATAACCAACGTACTTCAGCACACTCCCAAGCAGGCAGAGATGACGAAATTCACAATTTTAATTTCAACAGTGTAGAGGCTTCTTTGTATTTGTGAGAGTCACACAAATTTATTTATTTATTGACATTTGTTTACCGGGAAAGTCTACTGGGCCAGAAAGAGCCCATTTTCAATGGAGGCAGGGGAAAAAAGCTCCAGGTGAAATAACAAATTAAATACATTATTTACAAAGTATCTAATGTAAAAAAGCAAAATAAAAAAGCAAAAAAATCCAGAGTTTCATAAGAACAAATTAAAATGAGCAGATCTACAGGTTTCCAGGTAGTCGAGCTACAGATTCTGTGTCATTTACAGGTGATTTGAAATCAGATACAAATTAGTACAGAAGAAATACAAAGTTTTAAAGCAAATTCAAATATACAGTAGTTTCAAAAGAGTTATAGTTAGCAACAAGATTAATCAAACTGAAGTATTCTAAGTCTATAGATTGCTGTAAATGTAATCTAGGTAATTGTGAGTGAGGCTACAGAGCAAGAAAGTGAGTAGTTAAAAGCTAGATAGTGTAGGAGTAATACTAGGTCTGAAGGGGAGAAAAGTCAAGTGATGGCATCAAGTGGGGTAGAAGAGGCATTTGAGCAGTTACATATCCACTTGGAGAGGAGATGCTTGTGTGGGGCAGTTTTGAAGTTAGAGAGATGTTCACTGCAGACAGATGAAGGGAGGTTATTCCATAATCTGGCAATGATCCAGGAGTATAAGAGTTTTTCTGCAGGTAGGTTTGGTTTGTGAATTTGGAGTATGTGTTGGTGTTCTGATCGTATCTATTATGTCTCCTAATAGTTTGGTACTGGCTACTAATTCAATTTTTATAGAGCTCAGTAAAAGTATATTAAAACCTTCTTTGTTAATAGCTGTGTTTTCTGGGGAGTAAACAGCATTTTTTTTTTTCGCGTTTAGAGAAAGGTGTTTTTGTGGAGCCAGGATTCTACAGTAAAGAAAACTGTTTGAGTCATTTGTTGTAGTATGTTGGGGTTTGGTGCAGTGCAGACTATGACTGAATCATCTATGTACCGGACTAGGGAGGCTTTTGGAATAGCTTGGTGAAGATTATTTATAAATATGTTAAACAGAAGGGGACTTAAAATTGAGCCTTGCGGAATGTCTGTAGGGTTATGAAGGTAGGGGGAAATAGAGTTTTGCCATTTAACAGCATGTTGCCTATCTGAGAGATAGCTTTTCAACTAGTTAAGAGATTGGGAGGATAAACTTGTAGAAGAAAGTTGGGTCAGAAAGATAGACTGAGAGAAAGAATCAAATGCTTTTGATAGATCCAGAAAGCGAGTGGATACTGTATGGCCTGAGTCGGGCTTTGTTAATTATATCTAAGAAAGAGATTAGGGCAGTAGATGTGCTGTGCCCTGGACAGAATACATCTTGTGTTGGGGAGTGGATTTTGTTATTTGGAAGGTAATGGATAAGTTGTTTTTGAATACATTTTTCCAGAATTTTAGAGATAGGGGATATTAAAAGAATGAGTCAAAAGTTAAAATAAATAAACAAATTAATCAGAACCAGATTGTTTCCCTTCTGGATCACATCTTAACATATAACAGTATATATTTTTGCTTACTGGAATGTATACATTGTGGTTTAATCATGCCTAACAAGCACTTGTGAAGTAGTTTGGCATCCTGGTTTGAGAAATTTATATTTTTGATGTTATCTTTGGAATATTTGTTGGAGAAAGTCCAGCACAGTTGTGCTATGTAATTCTACGTTTTGTTAGAAGGGAGACGGCGTTCCATACAGCACAAATTTATCTTTTGCAATTGTGATAAACCAATATTATGTTTATTTATTAAATGAGGGAGTGTTCTTTTTAGGTTCTGTCATAACTGGATGCTCATGGAAGGAAAACTTATCAAGAGGGCCTTAGAAGGTTGTTTTGAAAGTGATAGAAATTACATTAAACTCAGTGCGTGTTTTCACATAGGCAGTGTTTGTTTCTTTGTTTATATAGTGTAGCCAGACATAGGCCTTGTATGATACAATGCACTAATTAACTTTTGACATCACAATATTTTGACCATTACAAAGCCACATAGTGTCTAGTCTTCATCAACAGTGTTGTAAATTGAATGATTCAATTGTGAATTACTTTTTGTCACAGTATATATATACACACACAAAAACAAAACAGATTTATTTATTTTACATTTGTTTACCAGGAAGGTTCAACTGGACACAAATCTTTTTTCAGCAGAGGCCCAGGGAGAAAAGCTTGACATAGATGTAAAGTGAACAATACAGTTGAATTAAACATCAAACTTCACCTTAAGAGTACATTGAGAATACTGCAGATACATCAGATACATCATATGTTTAAGACAGACTAATAGAGAATTCATATTTTTCATTAAAATCAAGACATCCATAAAACAAACAGGCTTTAGTTTGAGTTTTGCAGATACAGTGAATGTGTAAGACTGACAAATAGAGAGTGCATATTCATCCATCTTCTTCTTCTTTCGGCTTTTCCCGGTTAGGGGTCACCACAGCGGATCATCTGTCTGCTCATAATTGGCAGTGGAGTTTTACAGTGTCGAGTTGCCAGCCCGGTGCCCAGCCTTCCACAGAAGACACACACACACACACATACTCACACCTAGGGCCAATTTAAAGTGTCCAATCCACCTACTGCATGTCTTTGGCATGTGGGAGGAAACCGGAGCACCTGGAGGAAACCCACGCGACCACAGGGAGGACATGCAGACTCCACACAGAAGGCACCCCAGCCGAGAATCGAACCGGAGAACCTCTTGCTGTGAGGCGGCAACGCTAACCGCTGCACCACCGTGGCCGCCCAGAGCACATATTCATCCATAAAATCACTAAATCGAAACAGAGCATGAGATAATACAATATTTTAAAGCAGATGATTACATTGGCTGGGGACCACTGTTATTATTATTAATAGTAGCAGTGTGGTACCTGAATTTAGAGCATAGTAGGTTAGTAAGTTATTTGTTGGGTTATCCAGGATTTGAACAAGAGCAAAGCCAGGTATTCATTACCTGCCTGTGTTAATTCATTTTCACATACCTGCTTTTTTTCTTTTTGGAGGTATTATTGTGTATCAGTGTATCACTGTCTGCTTTGAAAAAGACAGTCAGCAGAAAGAAAAGCCTGTTAAAGTGGTTTGTTGAAAGAACAGTATGGTTAATATTAAACAGTGCTGTAGTTCCCATTATTTTGGTTGCACAGAGCCTACACTAAGAATTGTAAGAACTCAACAACTTCTAACTGTGATTGCTGTTATATCATTGTCACATTGAGCCATGGTTATAGCTAATAAGATGTTTGTAAGTGAAGCTTTTCTTATGCAATCAAGTTTATAACAGAACTATTAACTGCCTATTCACTATGACCTGTTACATTATTAATACTTATTTTCTTTATGTTTTAATACATTGCCAGGCAGAATCCAGATAAGAGGAGAAATCAAAACATGAAATGAAAAGATACTACAATTTAAGCTTAATGTGGTGCCAGAGTGAAGATGATTGATTCTATATATTTCTGACATGGAGGCCCTGCCATTGTAATAAGTATTTCTTAGAGGCACAGTGTTCTTTTAGACCTTCTGGGTGGAGTGTGTTATGTTAACGTCTTCTAAATTTTATTCAGAGAAGGCGGACTCCTCTGATGTAGGCCCAGCCATTCACTTGCTACATGCAGTCTGCCTTTCACAGGTGCCACCTGCTGACCCTGGCATTGACCATTTAAAGATGAGTTTAAAACAGGTAAAGTATTTAACAAACATACTCTAACAGAAAGGAGGAATAAACTTTTAAAAGGGTTGTTTCCCAGAGACAGTTCTTCCTCTAGTGAGGCTTTCATCTCTCAGTGCTCCAAGGATTCAGTTTCAAAGCTATCCAAACCTAAAGTTAATGAGAAGAAACATAAAAAGAGTATAACTGATACATTTCTTATCCTCCAGTAAGTCTACTCTTGTTGCTTAAAAAAAAAGAGAGAGAGACTGCACAATGATACTAATTGTTTTGTTAGTAATATTAGTTTTTTCCAAATTATTGGTCACTGTAGTTGATGACTTTGACCTAAGCTGAGTAGGAAGGACAGCTGATAACAGCTTACCTTACTCTCCAAAGCTGAGGTAGGCAATCTGACCTTTCCTGGACTTCTGACCCCTACACCATTTTTGTCCATATCTTCTCACTATACTCCCTGCATAACCCTATTGACTATAGTGAAATGACTAAATCTGTTTTGCAGGTGCAGTTGGAGATGGGTCTCCACCCTTTCCCAGTTCATTGAAGATCAGACAGGGACTGATTGTCATTGTCTATTTTCTTCTGAAAACTTTTCTTTACCTTCTGTTACAGTTTCAAAACCTAGAAGGCTGGTGCACAATCTCCAGAGGCTAGAGTTTATTCAGTTATGTGCAACGATGTTGAGAGTAGTGATGAGTCAAGACCACTTGAAGTTTCATTGATGTCTTTCACATTAAATACGCCATCAACGATGGTAGCATCAGAGCTCATTCTTTTGATGCAAAGTTCCAGGTGCTGGTACAAACAGGCTAAGATGGAATTTCACACCGATGTCTTCAATTCTATTTTAAAACTGGCTGCTTCTGCATTCAGACCCTTGTTACTGAAAGACGTTTTTTCCCAGCCTTGTACAGTGATAGTACTGTCAATGCCAGCATTATCAGAGCTGCTTCATTCTATCTCAAAATCTTTGAAAGTCCCAGGTGTTTGAGATGATGAGTCAGATTTGACACCAAGGCCCTTAACATTTTGACATGTAGTTAAGCCTGCATTGCAGCCCTTGCTGCTTAGAGGTTTTTTTTTTTTTTGCTTGTGTTGTACCTAAGAGAATTCTAATTTAATAACTGTTAGGGTTCCCAAATGAGTTCTTAAAGCCAATGACTGTTAAGGTTTCCAAATGAATTCTAGAAGCCAATGACTTGCTCCCAACAAAATGTTTAAACCAGTGACCATTACAGTTGGCCAATTTGTGCTGATGATGTCTAGGTGTCATCATTAGTGTTGTTCAACTTTGGCATCGATGTCCTTGAAACTGGATGGCTTCTTGGCGTTGACTGCATAGTTAATTTGCAGACTTCCCTGCGCAGTCCTCCATCAGCACTTGCTACAATCCTGGTAATGAATGAAGGCTCTCTCTTATCTGATCTTGTTCCCTTTCAATCATCCCACAAAACAGATAATCAGGTAGCTGTTATCAGCTTCCACCCTGACAGTTTATTGCTTTCTCTTAAACCATGTCCAGCAAGGAAAAGAGGGAGCCATAGTGGAACAGGAAGGTCGTTGCTTCCCCATTAGTGTGTCTGCTACCTGACTCTGAGGATGGTGATTCCAGGAAATTCCTCAAAAGTCTCCCGATGAACCTTAATTTGGGGAAATACTGTAAATGATGCAAAAAGGGGAGTGCACGCTAAACCCTTTCACATCTCAGCAGATGATCTTGCAGGAGGAGTTCCTATCTCCTCCCTTAACCTCCTGTGGGGCTCCCTCGATGTTAAGAAATATATTTCTTGCTGTCAGAAAGGCTTGGAAAGATCCAGTTGTCATAGTACCTATTCTTAGTAGATGGGACAGGATCTTTATTCAACTTCAGCTTCAGTGTCAAATGTATTATTGTGCTTATTTCTTCAAACCAAAGTAAATGTAAGCACTGAATAAATATAAATAAGTTAAGGTGTATGACCCACTGGAACTCATACATGTGCATCTTACCATAAACAGAGTCTTGCACCATATCCTTGCAACCTATATGTCCCCTGCATGTCCCAGAAAACTCATATCACCTATGTCAATGTCTAGAGTCCCTCACTATTCAACTCAGTACGATATTCATGGGGGATCTCAATTACCCCTCTATAGACTGGGAATCCTATACCACTTCTAATGCACAAGCCCAGCAATTCCTAAACTTTGTTAATATCAACATCCTGGATCAGTTGGTCCATTCTCCTACCAGGGGTACAAACAGCCTTGACCTTGTACTCACGAACATAGGGGACCGATGTTCTTCATCCAATGTAATATCTTTGGTCATTGGATCTGACTACAAGGCAATACTACTTGAAATAAAAGTTAAATCCAGGGATCCAGTGAAACCAAAAACCTTTAGGAACTATTCCAAGGCTAACTTCTCTCTCTACTAAGCAACACCTTGGCAAAATTCCAAAAATAGTAAACACCATAGTATATACTGAGCTATTTACAAAACCCCTGTACAGCCACATTAATGGTTGTTTGAGTGAGCTTTGCCTACTCATAATAAAAGTTATAAGAGATTGGGGGCATTATAAGAGATCTGGGGACAAAGGTTGACAGCAACCTCTCCTTCAACCACCACATTGCCACTGTGGTCAGAAAGTCCTTCTATGTGGCACATCTCATTACCAAGGGTTTTGCATCTAGGAAGAAAGAGGTCATCATCTCTCTCTACTCTTCCCTCATTAGACCAATCATCGAGTATAATGCCCCATTTGGCATGTACCCAACACCTACAACAGCTGGAAAGGACACAAAAGTACCTCATGAAGAGGATCCTAGGCCTTAAATGCATGCCCTATATGAACAGCCTCAAAAAAACTCCAGCTTTTTTCTGTCTCATATTGTCTATTAAGACGCAATCTCTGCTTGACTTACATAGCCATGTCTGACCCAGCCCTGTTAGAAATGTTACACCTAAAGAAATCCCAATCCCTCCACACCACACTCTTCAGGGACCTCAACCTCATTACCACAATCAACAGAACATGCTGGAAAGGACAGCTTCATAACCCAGAGACTGCCCATTCTCTGGAATAGAATTCCCATACATGTCAAGCAGAGCACCTCACTGGCCCTTTTCAAGAGAAATCTTGATGAGTGGATGGGAAATACAAAGTTCACCCCGGTGATCACTCCAGTGGCTCTACTTGACAGACGCACCGGGAACTAACAGCGGCATGATGCCAGGGCACTTCTATGGGATAGACTTGTAAAGGCTCCAGGGCCATTGGTCAAGTACACACCTATGAGTAAGTCAAACTCAAAAGACAAGCCTCCTGGGTGGAATCATAACATTAACTGGTTATACAATAAAAGAAAAAGAGTCTTTGCAAAGCATAGGATGAAGAAAGCCCAACATACTAAAACCCTCCAAGACCAATCAAAACAGGAGATAAGAGGGTTAATTAATTCTTCAAAGGCTAAATTTGATGAAAAAATAGCTTTTCAGGCAAAGGATACCTACAGCTATGTCTGTAACCTCAAGGGAAATACACAACAATGCACAGAACTTACTGTAAATGGCATCACCCTCACTGAACTGGAGGCCACTCCAACCTTTTGGCTGACAGATTCAGCTCACATTTCTCCCCCCACTAGCCCCTGATGGTCCAAAGGAAATACTGCATGCCACAATCTCCCCCAACTATTACTAGGGTACAGGTCTTCAATGTACTTTTCAAGGTCAAAAACACTGCATTGGTGGGCCTTTAATATCATTCCAGGATGCTTGATAAATAGCATGAAACATGATTTCTCTGGGCCACTTGAATCACTTTTCAACTATAGCCTACAGTCAGGTTTTGTGCCTGATAAATAAAAGATGGCTACAGTCATTCCACTGCACAAAGGAGGTCCAAACACTGGTCTGGTTAACTACAGTCACATAAATCTGATCAGCCTTATATGTAAGGCCATGGAAAAAGTTATGACATGATATATGAGGACATAGGTAGCTTGCAGATGCTGGGCCCATCACAGTTCAGCTTGGTTAAAGGAAAGCCATGCCTATTAAACCTGGTGGATGTCATTGAGAATGTCACCATAGCAAATGATGAGGGGAAAGACTGTGCACACAGCTTACCTTGTCCAGGCCAAGGCTTTTTCATACAGTACCCCACTCAAGCATTATAGACAAACTCTCTAAATTAGGAATAACTCCTTTTATCATCTGCTGGATAGCCAACTGGCTCAGTGATAGGACTCAAGAGGTCAAAATAGGTGAGGTTACCTCCACCAAGATGCCAGTAACTAGTGCAATCTCTTAGGGTTTAGTACTGGGCATGCTCCTTTTTGGCATCTATTTCTCTGAAGTTAAATTTAACACTGAAAGTTTGTAGCAGACTAAGTTGGAGATGATTAAAAGCTAGGGTCATCATCGTCTCCCCTGCAGACACTAACATTCTACAAGAAGGCCTATCACTGACTAACAAATGGTACCAAAGCCATGGCCTTAAAATGACTGCTAAGAAATGCATAATTGTACCATTTGGGAAGTCAACGATCCAAGTTGATAATACTCCCCTTACAGTTGGCCAAGTGGTCAGGGGTCAGAATAGTCACCTAGACAGTAGTCTTACCTTTGACCACCATGAGGCCACAGTTGTGAAAAAATCCATTTATGATGTGCAACTTATAAGTAAGGGCATAGCATCTAGGTCCAAAGAGGTCAGACCAATCAGAGTACAACACTCCCTTCTGTATGTACCTGACCAGGCATATGCAACAACTGCAGCAACCACAGAGGTTCCTTACAAAAAGAATACAAGGCATAACAAACCTGCCTTACACAGAGCGCCTTAAAGCCCCTTTCCTCCTAATGATTACTGAGGGGTGGTTTATGCCTGGCTTGCAAGGCATCTGCAAATCCCCCACTCTTAAGAATCTCCTGCATATTCGTAAGTCAAACAGTACCAGAAATACAAGTTCTAAGGACCTGAAGCTTTTTTGTGACTTAAGCAGAACATGCCGGAGAAACATATATGTGTCCCAGAGACTGGCCTTCCTATGGAACAGGCTTCCCATCCATGTGAAGCTGAGTTTGTCTATTACCCAATTTAACCACAACCAGGACCAGTGGTTGAGGAATAGGAAATTTGCACCAGGATTGACAACCATGTCCCTTATGAACAGAGGTAGCTTGTAAATGCCCGGCCCTCAATCTACTGTTTGGATACAGGATGTCAATATTCATTCAGTAAATCTTGACTAGGCTTAGAAAGGCCTCCCCGAGTCATTAGCCTAGTAATCTATGAATCTATGAAACGGTGCATCACCTTTCTCTGTTCTTATGTCTAGTTCAGTTTAAGTCAATCTTTGCCTGAAAGTTTGGGTATGGTGGTAACCATCATAATTTCTTGTTTCTCATGTCAGGTTTCACAAGAGGATTCTGCAATAAACTCTCAAAATACTATGGTCTCAGTGAACAGACAATTTCTTGGATCATATAAAGATTTTTAGAGCCTGCTAGGCATATCTTCACTAATAGTTACACAGTATAGTCTTTCACTGGGCAGTCCCTTTCTGATTTCCAATCCTGTACTGACATGAATGCCACTGTAGATGCCTCTCCCATAGGGACCAGTTGTCATTTGTTTGTGTCTTTCAGCTTTTCCCAGTTAGGGGTCGCCACAGCTGAACTCCGGTCCACTAATGATTGGCAGTAGATTTTTATGTGCTGAGTTACCAGCCTTGCCGCACAACTTTCAAAAAAGGTACGCGCATTCACACATGTCTCCACACAGGAGATGCTCTAGCTGAGAATCAAACAGGACAACGTCTTACTGTGAGGTGACAACACTACAGCAGCACCACCACTGCAGCTAGGGACCAGTTGTCATAATTGTTAATACTGTTACTTCCCATACAGAAGGTACAAAGTTAATTCTAACCCGTGGTCAATGCTTGCATGGAGATTGCATGTTTTCCATGTGTCCCTGAGGAGTTCCCCGCACCTTCCAAAAATATCCTAAGTGTTTCAGCCAAGAGTGGAGTTGTAGGGAGTAGCACAGAATCTAGATGGGGAAAAATGTATAGAACTGCTTTGGGCATCAACTATGCTGATCAGTATCGTCAAATTAGGAGAACTGGGATCACAGACTGTACGTCATGGCAGGCCTAGCCACTCGGCAGTGAAAAATTGTCTGCAGGTGATTCGGTTGGCTTTGCTTAATGACTAATGTCAGCCTTGGGTAGGGCAGCATTGACAGAATCCACAATTTATGACACATGGTCACAGTAGAAGGCTACTTTTCACCTTAGTACATTAAAGATGAGGGAAGTCCTCCTCACTTTTTAGGCATTTTGGGACTCCTCCCAGCCTCAGGGTACAGTTGCCATCTAGTCTGATAATATGGCTGTGGTATCATATATAAATAAGCAGGTTCATAGGTTGGTACTAGGCTATTGGCCCTAGTGCCTATACAAGCCTAGCCATAACAATTCCTTGGATATTTCTTCCCACGATATTTACTTCTCTGGACCCCTGTCTAGCAGGGCGGTTGACATGATCCCTGGGGTGAATTTCCTATCTCCCATCCAATCAACAAGGTTCCTTTTGAAGAGGCCAATGAGGTGCTCTGCTTGACATGCATGGGCATTCTATTCCAGAGTATGGGGAGTCTCTGGGTCAGGAACCTATCCCTCCAGCATGTTTTGTTCATTGTGATGACAAGGTTTAGATCCCTGGAGTGTGTGGCTCTGAGGGATTGGGATTTCTTTAAGTGGAGCATGTCCAACAGCTCACGGTTTGACATGGCCTTGTATGTTAAGCAGAGATCACTTCTGAGTAGACGATATGCGACAGAGTATAGCTGGAGATTTTTTTAGTTGGTTAGCATATGGCATCTGCTTTAGGCCTGTGATTCTTTACGGGAGGTATTTCTGTGGCCTTTCCAGCTGTTGCAGATGTCTTGTGAGGTACATGCCAAACGGGGCATTATACTCTATAATGGGTCTAATGAGGGATGAGTACAGTGGGACAATGACCTCCTTTTTTCTGGATGAAAAGCCCTTAGTGATGAGGCGTGCCACATAGAAGGATTTCCGGACTGTTGTGGCGATGTTATCAAAAGTGAGACCACTGTCCATCTGTGTCCCTAAGTCTCTCATCACACTTTCAATGTTTAGTGTACTGCCACCTATGTGGTAATTCATAGGTACATGTTTTTTTCCAAAGGGGATAACTATACATTTCTTGGCATTAAGCCTGAGCCCATGGCTCTAGCACCAGGCATCTGTTTCTGTAAGGCCCTTTTGTAGAATATCCACATCATTTGGGGATTCAATAATGCTTCCCAGTTTGCAGTCATCTGAGAACTTTGTTAGCCAGAGTCCCTTAGTGTTGGCCTGTACTTCAGAGAAGTAGATGCCAAACAAGAGTGGTCCCAGGACTGAACCCTGAGGTACTAAACTTGTCACTTGTCTGGAGCTGGATTTGGAGTCGGCTATTTTTACAGTCTGGGTTCTGTCAGTAAGCCAGTTGGCAAACCATCGAATGACATAGGGATTTATGCCCAGCTTAGTAAGTTTATCTATGATTCCAAAGTGGGGAATGGTGTTGAAGGCCTTGGCGAGGACCAGATAGGCTGTGTGGACCGCCTTACCCTCATCCACAGCTCTGGAGACTGATTTGAAGAAGTCAATCAGATTCAGGAGACAGGATCGGCCCTTCACAAACCCAAACTGGGTGGGGTCCAGTGTTTGAAGGTTGACAATATCTTTGTTTATAAGTTCCATGATAATGCGTTCCATGCCCTTGCAGATCAGGCTTGTCTGACTGATGGGACAGTAGTTCCTGGGATCCAAGGCGGATCCCCCCTTGTGGAGTGGAATAACTGTAGCTGTGTGACACTCAGTGGGCATGAAGCCTAAGATGAGGCTATGATTAAACATGACACTTAGGTGAGGGGCCAGTTAATTTTGTAGTTCATGTAGTACACAGCCCAGGATGTCATCTGGTCCCATGGATGTTGTATTCTTAGCTTTGGAGAGTGCGGTTTCTACCTGTGTGGCCTTGATTACCGTTATTTGGCAATCTTTTGGTATTGAGATGGGCCCTTTTAGGGGGTGAGAGGGGGTGAAGTTGGCACTAAATCGATCTGCCAGGATATTGGCAATATCCTTGGTTTCAGTATATTTGATGCCATTCTGTTGTAGCTCAGAGCAGATCTGAGCATTGCCATTTAGATTCTTGACAACTATTGAATGCCTTGTGGTTTTCTTTGGAATCTTTGGCAATTTTATTTTCATAACTAGCTTTTTAGGATTTTATGAGGGATCTCAACTTCTTACTGAGGCTGGTGAGGGAGGTTTTTGCATCCTGGGATTTTCCTCTATTGTGCAACAGTTTCTTCTTTCTGTTGTGTAGTTTGTTTATAGCAGGGGACCACCAGATTGGCTTCCTTTTTTGGAGAAGAGCATCTTGGTTCTGTTTGGGATGGCATGATTCATGCACGAGTGGATGTGCTTGTACAGTGCCTTAGTGTAGGATTCTGCAGTCAAACTTTCAGATCCTATCTGCATGGGTGTTGTGAAGTTTGTCACTTCTGACTTCAGTAGCATGAAGTTGGCTTTGGAGACGTTTTTTAAGGAGGTCTCATTACTGGGGGGTGGGGGTGGGATGTGGATGTCAAGGGTGATTTGCTTATAGTCAGACCTGACCAATGAGGGGGTGACCACTGGTGTGGAACATCTATCTCCCATGTTGGTAATGACCAGGTCTAGGATATTGGAGCCTCTGGTGGGACAATGGATTAGTTGATCCAGGGCATTGGAATTTATGAATTCCAAGAACCGTTGGGAAAAAGAGTTGGTACCCGAGTAGTTTTCCCAGTTAATGGCAGGGTAGTTGAAATCACCCAGTATTAGGATGTTTGGTTGTATCTTAATATTTTCCAGTATGTTTATAAAGGTGTAGTGAGAATCTTGGGGCATGGTGGGGGATCTGGAGAAGCTACAGTTTGGATTGCAGTTTTACCTAGTGTTAGTTGCACCTGGAGAATTTCAGATGCTTTGTGTTGGTCAACTAGCCTGTAGGTGTGAATATCCTTGGTGAATATGGACACTGCACCTTTAGTGTTTTGGTCTTGGTTTTGTGGCTGAAAAGTGTGGTAAGAGTTGTAGCCTGGTATTGCAGAGGTGCTCTCTGGAGCCTTGATTAACTTATTCTTAACTCCTGTGTTCAGAGACAGTGAGGTTACTGGAGTGGGCTTTGTCAAACAAATGCTTTCTTATAGTCAGTCATATTTCTTCAGTATCAAACTATCTTTCAGATAGGCTCAGATGGTTCATTCTGATATCATGTGACTGATCCCTCATTTTCTCTGTGGCCTGGAAACTCTTACCTCACTGTGGCTGTTTGGTCGTGATCTGTTTGTATCTCTGCACATCATCAAATGGAACCATTTCTACTTACCAATTACTCTTCCATAAAGGAATGCTTTTCCTCAAATATGGACAACAAGACTTCGCTAAATTCTTCCCATTTCCCTTGATATTCAAGTTTATTCAGACAGCCAAACAGAACAAGCACGAAGACTAAGTCATGGTCTTTCAGATCCCACCTGACATATCCCACCTGTCCAGCAAGCCTCATCTACAACATCAGTCCCTGTGTTTAATCATATGCAGAGTAGGGAAAAAAAGCTAACTGTATTCTCTTGTTGACAGTTTCCTGCTTGATGTCTCTTTGCAGTCACCCCTGATTGATTCACTGGTAGATATAAATAGGATTAATTTAATAAGGATCTTTTCTGGTGGACTACAATTTTCACCAATGTTTCTTCTTAGTATTAATGGTATTGCTTCACTCTGAATGGAATTTGCTGAACACCAAAGCACTATGGAAGCTGCATGGAATCAGGTATATCCAAGAGGACAAAATCCTCTTCCTCAAAGAAGGGAAAACCTGTCTTGCGGATATCTGCAATAAATATCTATGCAGAGTTCTACAGCAGCAGAGAGAGAAAAGAGAGACTTTGGAGTGATTATCATTTTTCTGCATTTTTCTTCCTGCCTTTAGCTAATTCTGCCTAAAACGCCATTTTTTTAGAGTTTCCATGATTTAAAAAGCTTGTTTCAGCTACATATTGTACTTATTTTATTGCCTGCATTTTAACAAAGTTGTTTTTGTGTTTAAATTACCTGTTTAACTGTTGTAGGCTACACACTCAAGTGTGATAGCCATTTCTGTGCATTTAAAGTGTTTTTTTGAACATTTCTAAGCTAGTATAGTCCAGTTTTCAGGTTAGTGCTGAATTCAGGGCTGTGTTGCAAGTTTCTGTGTTTGCCCATACCTTACTTGGATAGAAGGAAGTTTCTCTGTTCACCTGTGAGAGAGGAGAGCTTTAAGCAGCCTATCTGTCCCTGGAGGAGTGGTTTCAGCCCAGAAATTAGTAGTTTATTGGCCATTTTGGGCTAATTTCTATCTCTTTCATTTCCCTGCTATAAAACCCACATTAACGTGGTTTTGCGCACCTGCCAACGCCAGTTAGCTAGGGTATAACTATTCCCGGATCCACAAAGTCTACTCTTCAATTTTTCCCTTGGAACTAGACAAACTTTCAACTTAAGCACTCAAACCATTCACTTCGTAGCCCGACACTTGCTCAAAACTCATAGCAACCACTAATAAACCTTAGTACTAGACCCCCCCCATACTGTAGAGAAGAGCAAGGCTCTCTATTCGACTTTATCAGCCAATCAGTACAACAGCTCACTGTACATATCCAGGCATGTTGAAAGGGTAGTTTCAGGTGTACTCTCCGGTCCAACTGGTGAATCTGGGCATTTTGAGGCAATGTTACAACTGCCTCATCTACACAGACAACCCTCTATTCCTACCACCAAACAGTAATACATGCAAGAGATGCAATTATACAGCCAAACTGGAGACTAAGCTCTCTCAACCCAAGACTGAACCAGACAGTCAAGACGAGAAGGGAATTACTTGCATCACACCACCAGTCTCACATAGACCTATGAAACCAGCACTGGCAAAAAACACACATAAGTACACAAAAACATACTCGGAGACTCTAAATAAAAATCTGCAAAAGCAACAGAGACCTCCAAAGCAGACATCCAAGCAACCTCCACTCCCCCAACACAAACCATGAAACACATACTTCACAAAACCAGTGTGTCACGCAATCACAGCCCTTAAGGCAAAATAATATACCCAAACACTAGTAATAGGTGACTCTATAGTCAGGCACACTGACGTCCCACTCACTAGGCTGAACAAGGAGAAAGTTACTGTTAGCTGCCTGTCGGGTGCCAGGATCGCCACATAACACAAGCACTCGGGTCACTCCAGAACAAGTACAAATATGACTTTGTCATTGTCCATGTTGGCGTGAATGACCTGAGCCATGCCTCCCTGGACTACATGAAAAGAGACATGGAAGAGCTCTCTGATCATGTAGCCCAGGCCAGTATGACCCTAACCCTGAGTAGCATCCTGCCCTCACCAAGAATGATATCACAGTATAAAGAAAAAATTATCAATTTCAACAATTGGCTAAGCTTCTGGTGTCATTCAAAGGGGATCCAGTGTCTGTCAGCCTGAGATGACATGCTCAACAAGCCACGCTGCTTCATTAGAGATGGCTTGCAACCATCACCCTTAGACTTTCAAATACTGGCCAAGGCTCTTGTCACCCCCATAGTGCCTTTTTTAGGCAAGGCTCAAAAGACAAACCCACTGCCATAAATAGCACAATTAACAAAGAACGGAGGGTAATGCTACTCAATGCCAGAAGTCTAAACCTCAAAATGTATGCACTCGAGGCACTCCTCAGTATGGAGAAAATAGATATATGTGCACTAACAAAAACCTGGTTTAAGGCTCCAGAGAGGACCCCAGCACTACCAGGCTACAATTCATACCATACATTTCAGCCACAAAACCCGGACCGAAATACAAAAGGTGGGGGCGTATCCATATTCATCAAGGATACCCACACCTCCAGGTTAGTGGCACAGCATGATGTTTCAGAGATCATCCATGTGCAACAAACAGTTGGCAGAACTACAATTGAAATTGTAGCTTGCTAAAGATCACCCACCATGTCCCAGGACCCCCATTCCGCATTTCTGGAAACACTGGGAAACATAAAGGTCCTACCAAACACCCTGATATTGGGTGATTTCAACTACCCACACATTAACTGGGAGAACTACTCAAGTACTAACTCCCTTGCCCAACATTTCCTAGAATTTATAAACTCAAATGCCCTGGATCAACTGGTCAACACTCCCACCAGAGGTGACAACATATTGGACCTGGTCATCATCAACATGGGAGACTGGTGTTCCATACCGGAAGTCAACCCCTCACTGGTTAGATCTGACCATAAACTAATCACTCTGGATATACACATTCCGCCCCCACCCCTGGTCAAAGAAACTACCGTGAAAAACTTTTCAACTTCACATTAACTTAAGGCCGAGGTGGAAAGTTTCAAATCCCCCATGCTAAAGGATAATGTTGCCCAAGCTGCAAAATCCTTTACTAATGCACTCTACAGGCACCTACAAGAATTCATGGATTGTGCTATCCCAAGCAAAACCAAGACTCACTCCTCCAAGAAAAGGAAACCAGTCTGGTGTCCCCTGCCATAAACAAGCTATACAATAGAAGGAGGAAACTAGTACAGAAAAGAGTAAAATCCCAAGAGGGGGAGACATCCCTGATCAGTATCAGCAAGAAACTACGATCCCTCATAAAATCATCCAAGGCTAGCTTTAAAAGAGATTTTGCCAAGGACTCCAAAGATAACCACAAGGCATTCTTTAGCTATGTCAAGAATTTAAGTGGCAATTCCCAGACCTGCTCGGAGTTAGTGCAGAATGGCACAAAATACACTGAACCGACCAATATCGTCAACATTTCTGGCAGACAGGTTCAGTGTAAACTTCACTCACCCCCAAAAGGGCCCATAACCATACCAGAAGAATGTAGAGCCCCTGAAATCACAGACACTCAGGTTAAAACAGTCCTCTCCAAAGCCAAAAGCACAGCATCAATAATGGGACTGAACGGTGTCCCAGGTTGTGTCCTACACAAGCTCAAAGATGAACTAACCCCTCACCTAAACACACTATGTAAACTCAGCCTCTCCACAGGCTACGTACCCATAGAGTGGCACACAGCAACGGTTATTCCACTCCACAAAGGTGGAGCTACAACAGACCTTGGGAACTATCACCCTATAAGCCTGACTAGCTTGGTCTGCAAGGCTATGGAGCAGCTCATCATAGACCTCATTAACAGAGACATTGGGAACCTCCAAACGCTGGACCCTACCCAGTTCAGCTTTGTTAAGGGAAAAACATGCCTCCTAAACCTGGTGGACTTCTTTGAGACAGTTACCAAGGCTATAGATGAGGGAAAGGTGGTCCACACAGCCTACCTAGACCTCGCAAAGGCCTTCAACACCATTCCCCATTCTGGTTTTATAGACAAGATCACCAGCCTGAACATAAACCCCTACATCATGAGATGGGTTACCAACTAGCTCACGGACAGAACCCACATGGTAAGAGTTGCAGGAGCTAAGTCTGACTCTAAACCGGTTACAAGTGGCATTCCCCAGGGCTCAGTCTTAGGACCCCTCCTTTTCGGCATATACTTCTCAGAGGCATAGGCAAGCACAGGAGGACTTTGGCTGAACAAGTTCGCTGACGACTGCAAACTAGGGGCTATAATTGACTCTCCTGATGACACAGACATCCTCCAAAAGGGTCTCATTGACAGATACCTGGTGTCAAAACCATTGCCTCAAGCTAAATGCCAAAATGTACATAGTCATCCCCTTTGGAAAAAACAAAGTACCCACAAATTCCCACGTACGTGGTAGCCCCAGATCAAAAGAGGTCATTGTGCCCTTCTATGCATCACTCAGCAGACCCATCATAGTGTACAATGCCCCATTTGGGATGTAACTTACAAGACACCTGCAACAGCTGGAAAGACCACAGAAGTACCTCACCAAGAGGATCACTGGCCTAAAACAGATGCCCTATGCAGCTCGACTGAAGAAACTCCAGCTGTACTCGGTTGCATACCGCCTACTCAGAGTTGATCTCTGCCTGACATAAAAGGCCATGTCCAACCCAGAATTGATGGACATGCTCCACCTAAAGAAAACCATAT
This sequence comes from Protopterus annectens, assembly GCF_019279795.1. Lineage (NCBI taxonomy): Eukaryota > Metazoa > Chordata > Ceratodontiformes > Protopteridae > Protopterus > Protopterus annectens. The sequence goes on along the minus strand of NC_056726.1, from coordinate 1,015,951,935 downwards.
CCCCTCGAGCCACACACTCTAGTGACCTAAACCTCACCACAACAATAAGTAGGACATGCTGGAGGGATAGATTCCTGTCCGAGAGACTACCCATGCTCTGGAACAAGATTCCAATCTACATTTAAGGCAGAGCTCCTCCCAAACACTCTCCAAGAGAAACCTTGACGAGTGGATGGGAAAGAGGAAGTTTACCCTGGGGATCACTTCAGTGGCTCTGCTGTACAGAGGCACAGGAAACTAATCTAAGGGGGCAGTGAAAGCCAACACATTCTGACTAGGCTTATAAATGCCTTTGGACAGAGACCCTAGTACCTACCTACGAACCTATAATGAAAGGAAAAAAATACTGTCCACTACCAAGAAGAAGTAGGTGCCTAATTGGAAACAACCTCTTCTTAGCATGAACAAGCAAATAAGAGTACTAGTAAAATCCCCCAAAGCAAACTTTGAGTACAAACTGGCCACATCCACTAACGATAATCATAAGACCTTCTTCATACATGTCTAAAATCTCAAAAGAAGCACTCAGATCTGCTCAGAACTGGTGGTTAAGGACACCCCATACACAAACACAGTAGATATAGCCAACCTAGGTTCAGCAAAAACTTCACCCCTCTGTGCCCCCATCAGTAAATCAGGACATCCACAGCACCTGTCCCCTACCCTTATTTCTAGGGAGTAAGTCATCACTGCCCTCTCAAAGGCAACAAATACAGCCTCCATGGGACCCAATAACATCCCAGGCTGCATCCTACATGAACTCAAGCAGGCACATGCAGCACCATTAGGCGTCCTATTCATCAAAAGCCACTGCCATCCTTTTGAACAAAGGTGGAGCATCCACCGATCCAGGAAATTATAGACTCATCATCCTAACTAGCTTGATCTGCAAGGCCATGGAACAGATTATCAAGGACCTCATTAACAAGGACATTGGTAACCTCCAAACACTTAATCCCACACAGATTGATATTGGCAAGGGGAAGTCATAGGTTCATAGGCTGGTACTAGGCTATCAGCCATAGGGCCTATACAAGCCTAGCCATAACAATTCCCTGGCTATTTCTTTCCACACCATTTACTTCCCTGGACCCCTGTCTAGCAGGATGACTGACATGATCCCCGGGGTGAATTTCCTTTCTCCCATCCAATTGTCAAGGTTCCTTTTGAAGAGGAACAAAGAGGCACTCTGCTTGACATGTATGGGAAATCTATTCCAGAGTCTGGGGAGTCTCTGTGTCAGGAACCTATCCCTCCAGCATGTTTTGTTCATTGTGATGACAATGTTTAGATCCCTGGAGCGTGTGGCTCTGAGGGATTGGGATTTCTTTAAGTGTAACATGTCCAACAGCTCTGGGTTTGACATGGCCTTGTATGTTAGGCAAAGATCGCCTCTGAGTAGACGATATGCGACAGAGTATAGCTGGAGTTTTTTAAGGTGGTCAGCGTAGGGAATATGCTTTAGGCCTGTGATTCTTTTAGTGAGGTATTTCTGTGACCTTTCCAGTTGTTACAGATGTCTTGAGAGGTACATACCAAACAGGGCATTGTATTCTATAATGGGTCTAGTGAGGGATGAGTACAGTGGGACAATGACCTCCTTTTTTCTGGATGAAAAGCCCTTAGTGATGAGGTGTGCCACATAGAAGGATTTCCTGACTGTTGTGGCGATGTGGTTATCGAAGGTGAGACCACTGTCCACCTGTGTCCCTAAGTCTCTTATCAAACTTTCGGTGTTTAGTGTACTGCCACCTATATGGTAATTCACGGATACATGTTTTTTCCCAAAGGGGATAACTATACATTTCTTGGCATTGAGCTTGAGCCCATGGCTCTGGCACCAAGCATCTGTTTCTGTAAGGCCCTTTTGTAGAGTATCCACATCATTTGGGGATTCAATAATGGCTCCCAGTTTGCAGTCATCTGTGAACTTTGTTAGCCAGAGTCCCTTAGTGTTGGCCTGTACTTCATAGAAGTATATGCCAAACAAGAGCAGTCCCAGGACTGAACCCTGAGGTATTCCACTTGTCAGGAGCTGGATTTGGAGTCAGCTACTTTTACAGTGTGGGTTCTCCCAGGACTGAACCCTGAGGTACTCCACTTGTCACTTGTCTGGAGCTGGATTTGGAGTTGGCTACTTTTACAGTGTGGGTTCTATCAGTAAGCCAGTTAGCAACCCATTGGGTGACGTAGGGATTAATGCCCAGCTTAGTAAGTTTATCTATGATGCCAGGGTGAGGGATGGTGTCAAAGGCCTTGGCAAGGTCTAGATAGGCTGTGTGGACCACCTTACTCTTGTCCATGGCTCTGGAGACTGATTCGAAGAAGTCAATCAAGTTCAGGAGACAAGATCGGCCCTTCACGAACCCAAACTGGGTTGGATCCAGTGTTTGAAGGTTGCCAATGTCTTTGTTTATAAGTTCCATGATACTACGCTCCATGGCCTTGCAGATAAGGCTTGTCAGACTGATGGGACACTAGTTTTCAGGATCCAAGGTGGATCCCCCCTTGTGGTGTGGGATAACTGTAGCTGTGCGCCACTCAGTGGGCACAAAACCTGAGGTGAGGCTATGATTAAACATAACACTTAGGTGAGGTGTCCAGTTCATACTGTAGTTCATGTAGTACACAGCCCGAGATGTCATCTGGTCCCATGGATGCTGTATTCTTAGCTTTGGAGAGTGCGTTTTTTACCTGTGTGGCCGTTATTACCGGAATTTTGCAATCTTCTGGTATTGAGATAGGCCATTTATGGGGTGAGAAGGGGGGTGACGTTGGCACTGAATTGATCTGCCAGGATATTGGCAATATCCTTGGCATCACTATATTTAATGCCATTCTGTTTTAGCTCAGAGCAGATCTGAGCATTGCCATTTAGATTCTTGACATAGTTATAGAATGCCTTGTTGTTGTCTTTGGAATCTTTGGCAATTTTCTTTTCGTAACTAGCTTTGGAGGATTTTATGAGGCATCTCAGTTTCTTACTGAGGCTGGTAAGGAAGTTTTTTGCATCCTGGGATTTTCCTCCTTTCTGCAACAGTTTCTTCCTTTTGTTGTAAAGTTTGTTTACGGCAGAGGACCACCAGATTGGCTTCTTTTTTTTTGGATGAGAGCATCTTGGTTCTATTTGGGATGGCACGATTTATGCATGAGTGGATGTGCTCGTACAGTGCCTTAGTGTAGGATTCAGCAGTTGAACTTTCAGCTCCCGTCTGCATGGGTGTCATGAAGTTTGTCACTTCTGACTTGAGTAGCATGAAGTTGGCTTTGGAGAAGTTTTTTATGGAGGTTTCCTTACGGGGGATGGGGGTGGAATGTGGATGTTAAGGGTGATTAGCTTATGGTCAGACGTGACTAAAGAGGGGGTGACCATAGGTGTGGAATATCGATTTCCCATGTTGGTAATGACCAGGTCTAGGATACTGGTGCCCCTGGTGGGACTATGGATTAGTTGATCCTGGGCATTGGAATTTATGAATTCCAAGAACCGTTGGGCAAAGGTATTGGTACATGAGTAGCTTTCCCAGTTAATGGCAGGGTAGTTAAAATCACCCAGCATTAGGGTGTTTGGTTCTATCTTAATATTTTCCAGTATGTTTAGAAAGGTGTAGTGAGAATCTTGGGGTATGGTGGGGGATCTGTAGCAAGCTACAATTTGGATTGCAGTCTTACCTAATGTTAGTTGCACCTGGAGAATTTCAGACACATTGTGTTGGGCAACTAGCCTGGTGGTGTGAATATCCTTGGTGAATACTGACACTCCTCCACCTTTAGTGTTTTGGTTCTTCTTTGGTGGCCGAAAAGTGTGGTAAGAGTTGTAGCCTGGTATTGCAGGGGTGCTCTCTGGAGCCTTGAACCAGGTCTCAGTTACTGCACAGATATCGATGTTCTCCATTTTTAGGAGTGCCTCGAGAGAATGCATTTTGAGGTTTAGACTTCTAGCATTGAGTAGCATGACCTTCAGATTTTGCATGCTTGTACCTGTTACAGTGGTGGTTTTGTTCTTTGAACTTTGCCTAAAAAAGGCACTATAGGGGTGGCAAGAGCCTTAGCCAGTAACCTGAATCCCAGAGGCGACAGGTGCAGACCATCTCTGGCAAAGCATCGTGGTCTGTCAATCATGTCGTCCCAGGCAGACAGATACTGGATCCCCTTTGAATGACACCAGAAGCTTAGCCAATTGTTGAAGTCAATCATTTTGTCCTTGTATTGTGGTATCATTCTGGGCGAAGGCAGGATGCTACTCAGGGCTAGGGTCATACCTGCCTGGGCCACATGATCCGAGAGCTCTTCCATCTCTCTTTTCATGTAGTCCAGGGAGGTACGTCTCAAGTCATTCACTCCAACATGGACAATGACAGAGTCATATTTGTACTTGTTGTGGAGTGACTTGAGTGCATGCGTTATGTGGCAGATCCTGGCACCCGACAGGCAGCTGACTGTAATTTTCTCCTTGCTCAACCTAGTGAGAGGGACATCAGTGTGCCGGACTATAGAGTCACCTATGACTAAAGTGTTAGGTACATTGTCTTGCCTTAGGGGCTGTTGCTGGGTGGCACACAGGTGTTTTGAACTATGTGACACTTTGGTTGTGACTGGTGTTTGTTTGTGTTTCAGCTTCAGAGGTCCTTGTTGCTTGGGCAGGTTACAGTTAAGGGCCTCTGCATATGTGGATTTAGTGTTGCTATATGTGGGTGTTGGTGGTGTGGGTTTAGAAGGGCTATGTGTTGCTTGAGGTGTAGTGTGGGTGTTAATCTTCTCCTCTTGACTATCTAGCACAATCTTGGGTGGAGAGAGCTTTGCTTCCATTTTGGCTATGTAAATGCATCTCTCACAGGTTGTAGGAGGAGAGGGTTGTCTGTCTACATGAGGCAATTGCTGCATTGCCCCAGTATGCCCAGATTCACCAGGAACGACAGGAGAAATCACTCGAAGCTGACCCTTGGACATGCCTGGTTTGATGCTTTTTTTTTGGTAAAGTACAGGAGCTGTTTTCCCTTATCTTAGCAAGGTACTTTGCAATTATAGGCTGTTTAGTGCCTACTATTAATTTCTCCTTATTAACAAGGAGAGTTGAGTGCTTGTGTCAGTTTAAGGCTTCCTAGTGCTTTCCAGCAGGTATTAGAGAAAGTGCTAGTCAAAGGGATGCTTAAAAGTAAGATGAAAAAAAAATGCACACTGCAGTGTGCACTAGAGAAGGTAGACGTGAAAGTAGGTAACTTAAGTTTTACCTGTTTAAAAAGTTAAGGTTTAGTGGAGAGTTACTATTTTTAAAACAGCAAGATGGGTTGAAAGGGGTGGTCATTTATGTATTCTGGTACTATGGAATACAGTAGGATGGCCAATAAATTTAAATAGTTGAAGGGGAGGTGTTTTTGATTTAGTGATTACTCACACAAGCCACTGAAAGTAGAGAGGAAATGAGATATATGGTCAGATTAACATAAGAGGCAGGCAACTAGAAAGACAGTGGTATTTAACAAGACAACTATGACTGGGTGGGAGGGCAGGAAAAAAAATTCTGCCTGACTCAGAAGAGAGAGAGAGCTGTGGTCTCTTTTGAAGTTTTAATATGCTGTTAAAGCAGAATGCAGGTAAAACACAAGGTAAAGAAAACAAACTACAGTATTTAAAATATACAAAATACAAAAAATAAAAGCAAACTAACCTTTCCTTCACAGCAAAGTGTAGCAGAGTCTGGATGAGCCTTTCTGGTCATGCCTGTTAAACTTGGTTGAATTCTTTGAGACAGTCACCAAAGCCATGGACGAGGGAAAGACAGTGCACACTGCCTACCTTGACCTAGCCAAAGCCTTTGATACTGTTCTCCACTTGGGTATAATAGATAAACTCTCTCACCTAGACATCAATCTGTATGTTACCAGACAGGTAGCAAACTGATTCACTGATAGAACCCACCTAGTCAAAATAGGGGAAGCCACCACAAGCAGGAGATGCATAACAAGCAGCATACCCCAGCAATTGGTCTTGTGGCCCTGTTGTTTGGGATATATCTTTCTAAGGTGCAGGTCAAAACCAGTGGGCTATTGTTGACCACATTTACAGATGACTGCAAGCTGGGTGCTGTCATCAATTCCCCTAGTGATGTAGACATCCTCCAAGAGGGTCTCAAACAAACAAATGACTGGTGCCAGAAACATGGCCTCAAATTGAATGCCAAAAAATGCATCATCAACCCCTTTGGGGAGAGTGACATCCCCACAAATTATCACAACAATAACAAGGTTCTAAGCATGCAATCTGTTGTGATGGACTTGGGCACCCTGGTTGATAGCAACCTGACATTTGACCACCATAATGCCTCTGTTGTAAAGAAAGCCTTCTTCATGGCCCACCTCATTAGGAAGGGTACCTCATCCAGGTTCAAGAAGGCCATAACATCCCTGTATTTTTCCCTTATAAGACCCATTATGGAGTACAATGCCCCTTTTGGCATGTACCTCACAAAGCACATGCAGCAGCTGGAGAGACCACAGATGTTCCTCGGCAGAAAAATCCAGGGCCTCAAACATCTACCCTACACAGATAGGCTAAAAGCCCTGTCCCCTCTACTCAGTCTCATACACATTCCTCAGAGTTGACCTCTGTATGGCATACAAAACAATCTCAGACGTCACCTTGATGGGACTGCTGCATATCTCCAAGTCAAGCTCCACTCGAGTAACCCGCAGGCCTAACTTCAACCTGTTCTGTGGCATCAATAGGACTTGTTGGCAGCAATGATTTGTATCCCAGAGACCCCCCTTCTGTGGAATAGACTCCCCGTCTACATCAAGCAGAGTACCTCATTATCCCTTTTTAGCAGCAACTTGGCTAACTGGATGGGGAACAGAAAATACACCCCTGGAATTCCACCTGTGTCCCTGTTGGACAGGGGCATCGGGGCTGACTTATTGGAATATGGGCTACATTTTTGGCTAGGCTTGTAATAGCCTCAGGGCAAATAGCCAGTAACTTCTTATGACCCTATGATCCTATGAATGGTACACCTAATTTGGGATGGTCTCTACTATTGTTTTTCAAGTGCACATATGAAACTGAAGAATGGGAATAACTGCCATTGCAGTCTAAAAAATGATCAATAACTCATTTTAATGGCTGTATGTGTCTTTCTGTGATTTTTATGCAGCTTTTCTAATTAATACTGCTTTAATGTCTTTAGTTGTAGAAAAGGTCAACTACCATTATTTAACTAATTAATGGTCCCTTGATTATCTGTGTGAGTTTAAACTGATGTTTTTGTTTTTTTTTACTTTGTTGTTGCTGTTTAGAAAACCTTTTGTTTGAGGAACTATAATATTTTTATTATGCAGTGTATTTAATACAATTCATTAACAGATTATTTTGTTTGTGTGGTATCAGTTAACATTCTGTAATTTTTTGCTTATGTATTATTTTCAGAATGAATGTCAAACACAGCTTGATGCTCTAATTTACTTAATTTACATACATATTTATTTTCTTATAATGCTGTCAAAAGCCATCGTATAGAATGGAATGGTCTAGCATCTTTATCAGACTTCAAGATATATCTGTTGCATTATGCTTTGAAGGCTACCATAACAAATACTTGGACATTTTTCTTTAGTCTGTTAATGTATATGTAACTTTAAAATTACTTAAAGTTGTCAAACTGATTCTGTTTTAGTTTTGTGCTTATTTGCTTTTGGTAAGATTTATCTCTTTTACTGTTTATTCTGTCGTTGCTTCTGCTTCAGCAGCTTAATTGATGTTTCCAGATGCCATTTAATTTGAAATACATTTAGCTGATTCCAACGCAGTAGTTTCACTTTGATATAAACAGATTAGTTTTAAGCACTTACATACATTTAACTTAACTTAGCATCACCTTTGACAGTGAGAGCTAACCTGCAGTTAGTATAGTCATCCTACAAGTTTGCAGTAGGAAGAAACATCACATGATGTTAGAACAAATTAGTGTATGTATCCTTGAAAAGGATAGCACTAGTTATGACTGCTACTGCCACACATAGAATTTAAAATTGTGTATATGTTGGTTTATTGAAGTGCAGAAGCACTGAAACACATATTACTGAAGCCTGCTTATGAAAATTCCCAAAACATTGTAACAAAAAAAGATGCAAAAGGAAAACATGGTTTCCTTTTGAGACTGGTTAAGCAAAATGCTAACTTTAATTTAAAATATTTGATCCTCCCCTGTACTACCGGTTCTTGTTCTGGTATTAATCTTGGTGGCTTTGGAATTGCCCTCCCCCACCTGTAAATTTGTGTTTGAACACTCCTCCTGGGGCTATTTCATTTGCCCACTCAACCCAGTGGAGTGAGATCATATTTTGACTTCAGACACTCCTACCAGAGTAGAAGTACACATCTGTTCAGCTCTATCCCAGTCTAGTGTCACTAGCTCATTCCACCTAATACACAGAGAACATTTGTGAAGGGCAAGCCACTTAGGTCCTTAATGTTGAATTATCTTCTGTTTCTCCTTTCTCCCTTTCCAATTTCCAAAAAAAGCTCGTTTCCTGCCTTTCTTGTAACTAGTCTAGTCCAGATACAGATTTCCTGTATCCAGGACGGTTTGTAAGCTTCTGAGCCCCCAAAGCCTTTCTGTGTTGGAGGAAAGCCTTCTAGCTTATCAGTGGGAGTGGTAAGCATTAGGTAGCCTATCTACCCCAAGATCCAAGTACAGATTCTTAGTTTTAGCACTTGAATTTGCCTATTCGTGTTCAGAACTTGTTGATAGCACCAAATAAGCTACAAATTACTACAGCACTTAACCTTCCTCTTTATCTAGAGAAAAACAATTTTTGTACTTACTTTCCTCACTTGCTTAGAGAAAAACACCTCTTATACTCACTTTCCTCAAAGTAGTTTTTATTCAGGCATGTCCAAGGGTCAACTGCCAGTGTTCTCTCCTGTCTATCTGATGAATCTGGGCATCTTGGGGCAATGTAGCAATTACTTCATGTACACAGACAACCCTCTCCTCCTACCACCCAACACCACAAAATGTGAGAGATGCAGTTATCTAGCCAAACTGGAGGTAAAGCTCTATCCAACCAAGACTGAACTTTACAGTCAAGAGGAGAAGGTAAAAACGTGAACCACAGCACACTCACCACATAGTCCCACTAAAACTACACCACCATAATCCACACATAGAAACACGAAAACATTCACAGAGGCTCTCAGTAATAATCTCCTCAAGCAACAGAGACCTCCAAAGCAGAAACGCAAGCAACATCCACCCCCCAACACAACCCAAATGACACATAGCCCACAGACTCTGTGCCAATAAACCACAGCCCACAAGGCAAAACAACATACCCAACACACTCGTCATAGGTGAATCTATAGTCAGGCACACTGATGTCCCACTCACCAGGCTAAACAAAGAGAAGGTTACTGTCAGCTGCCTGTTGGGTGCCAGGATCTGCCACATAACCCATGCACTCTAACTCCACAACAAGTACAAATATGACTGTCACTGTCCATGTTGGTTGAACAACCTGGGATGTACCTCCCCGGACTACATGAAAACAGACAGGGAAGACCTCTCTGATCTTGTAGCCCAGGCAGGTATGACGATAGCCCTGAGTAGCACCCAGTCATCGCCCAAAATGATACCGCAGTACAAGGACAAATGATTGGTTTCAACAATTGGCTAAGTTTCTTGTGTCATTCTAAGAGGATCCATTATCTGTCTGCCTGGGACGACATGGTTGATAGACCATGATGCTTTGCCAGAGATGGCCTGCACCTGTCACCACTGGGATTCCAGACACTGGGTAAGGGTCTTGCCGCCCTTATAGTGCCTTTTTTAGGCAAGGTTCAAATGACAAATTCACCACCATAACAGGAACAGGCAAGCAAAAACTGAGGGTAATGCTTCTCAATGCTAGACTTCTAAATCTCAAAATGCACCCACTCGAGGCACTCCTTAAAATGGAGAACATCGATATCTGTGCAGTGATGAGACCTGGTTCAAGGCTCTAGAGAGCACCCCTGCATTACCAGGCTATACCTCATACCACACTTTTTGGCTATTTAACCTGGGCCAGAACTCCAAAGGTGGAGGTGTGTCCATATTCATTAAGGATATCCACACCTCCAGGCTAGTTGCGCAGCATAATGCATCCAAGGTTATCCAAGTGCAACTAACTCTGGGTAAAACTGCAATCCAAATTGTAGCTAGCTACAGATCCCCCACCATGCCTCAGAGTTCCCACTCATCTTTTCTTGATATACTGGAAAATAGTAGGGTTCAACCAAACACCTTAATAATGGGCAATTTCAACTACCCCACCATTAACTGGGAAAACTACTCATGTACCAACTCTTTGCTCAACACTTTCTGGAATTCATAAATTCCAATGCCCTGGATCAACTTATCCACACCCCCACCAGGGGCAACAAATATCCTAGACCTAGTCATTACCAGCATGAGTGTCCGGTGTTCCACACCTGAAGTCAACTCCTCGTTGGTCAGATCCGACCATAAACTAATCACCATTAAGAAACCATGGTAAAAAATTTCTCCAAAGCCATCTTCATGCTTCTTAAGACAGAAGTGGTGAACTTCATGACACTCATGCATATGGACGATACAGTTACGACTGCTGAATCCTGCACAAATGCACTCTATAAGCACTTACACGAGTGCATGGATTGTGCTATCCCAAATAGAACCAAGACTCTATCCTCCAAAAAAAGGAAGCCAATCTGGTGGTCCCCTGCCATAAACAAACTCTACAACAGAAGGAAGAAACTGTTGCAAAAGAGTAAAATTCCATGAGTGGAGGAGTTTCCTGGTCAGCCTCAGTAAGAAGCTGAGATCCCTTATAAGATTCTCCAAAGCTAGCTATGAAAATAAAATCACCATTGATTCTAATGGCAACCACAAAGCATTCTATAGCTATGAGAAGAATCTCAATAGCAACACCCAGATCTGCTCTGAGTTACAGCACAACAGCACAAAAATGGCATAACCAACTGATATTGCCAACATCCTGGCAGATAGGTTCAGTGCTAACTTTACCCCCCCACCCACCCACTAAAGAGCCCATATCTATACAGGAAGAATGCAGAGTCCCTGTAATCACATCTATGCAGGTAAAAGCTGCACTCTCTAAAACCAGAAACACTGCATACATGGAACTGGACAATATCCCAGGCTGTGTTTTACATAGACTTCAGAACGAACTGGCTCCCCACCAAAGCACCATGTTCAATCATAGTCTCACATCAGGCTTTGTGCCCACTGAATGGCACACAACAACAGTTATCCCACTCCACAAAGGGGGAACCATCACTGATCCTGGGAACTATTGCCCTATAAGCCTGTTGAACCTGGTCTGCAAGGCCATGGAACTCATAAACAAAGACATTAGTAACCTCCAAACTCTGGACCCCACCCAGTTGAGGTTTGTGAAAGGCAGATCATGCCTTCTGAACCTGATTGACTTCTTTGAGGCAGTCACCAATGCCGTAGATGAGGGTAAGGTGGTTCACACAGATTATCTTGACCTTGCCAAGGCTGTCAACACCATCCCCCAATCTGGAATTATAGCTAAACTCACTAAACTAGGTATAAATCTTTACGTCACAAGATGGGTTGCCAACTGGCTCACTGTCAGAACCCACAATGTAAAAGTTGCAGACTCCAAATCTGATTTCAAACCAGTGACAAGTGGAATACCACAGGCTTCAGTCCTGGAACCTCTCCTGTTTGGTATCTACTTCTCTGAAGTACAGGCTGTCACAGAAGACCTCTGGCTAATGAAGTTCACAGATGACTGTAAACTAGGAGCCATAGTCGAGTCCCAAAATGATGTGGACATCCTACAGAAGGGCCTCACTGAGACATATGCCTGGTTTCAGAGGCATGGCCTCAAGCTCAATGCCAAAAAGTGCATTGTCATCCCCTTTGCTAAAACTCTGTACCCATGAACTACCACATAAATGGCAGTCTACTTAATGCCAAATGTGTGATAAGAGACCTTGGGAACCAGGTGAACAGTAGTCTCTCCTTTGATAATCACATTGCCATAGTAGTCAGGAAATCCTTATATGTGGCACACCTCATCACAAAAGGGTTTTCATCCAAGAAAAAAGAGGTCATTGTTCCCCTCTACTCGGCACTCATTAGACCCATTATAGAGTACAATGCCCCTTTTGGAATGTACGTCACAAGACATCTGCAGCAGCTGGAAAGGCCACAGAAGTACCTCACAAAGAGGATTACTGGCCTCAAACAGATACCTTACACTGTCTGTCTCGAAAAACTCCTGCTTTACTCTGTAGCATATCACCTACTCCGAGGATATCTCTGCCTAACATATAAAGCTATGTTAAACCCAGAGCTGTTGGACATGCTGCACCTAAAGAAATCCCAATCCCTCTGAGCTACATGCTCTAGGGACCTAAACCTTGTCACCACAATAAACAGGACATGCTGGAGGGATAGATTCCTGTCCCAGAGACTTCCTATACTCTGGAACAAGCTACCCATCTATGTCAAGCAATGTTCCTCATTAGCACTCTTCAAGAAAAGTCTTGATGAGTGGATGGGAAATAGAAAATGCACCCCAGGGATCACTTCTGTGGCTCTGCTCAACAGGGGCACAAGAAATTAACTTTCTTGGGTGGTGTAAGCCAGGGAACCTTGTTGGCTAGGCTTACTTATGCCCTTGGGCCGATAGCCTAGTACCTACCTATGAACCGACCTATGAACCTTATTGATACATGCTGACCTCACCTTAGAAGGTCCACACCTCACCCTAGAAAACCCCTTTCCATAACACTACTACTACACAAGACACGCACACACCACATGCAGCAGCACAGCTGTACAGCCCTAGCCCTCACTCTAACCCTAACCCCACAAGCACTCACACACACATTCCTGCCCTTAATGCAGACACTTTTGGTAGTATCTGCAAATGTCAGCATTAAAATCCTAAACCCATGTTAGTATTATCCATATGCACTAGTCTACCTTATTGTGACATCTCCATCACCCAGTAATGAGTACCTGCTACAAACTCTTCACTTTGTTGACAAGGTGACAGTGTGAAGTACACCCTTTAAATCAGATGTACTGCACAGATGGATTCAGTAATTAAGGGGACCAGAAAGACAGTAATGGGAACCCAAACCTGCTCTGTAGTGAAAAGGGGAGAGAAAAAGGAAAGTGTAAAATACATTGCATATTACAGACAACATATCTGATGATAACTATACTGAAATACCAATTTCAATCTTCAAAAAGGCGATATGAAACAAGAACAGGTACTGATCAGTAAAGAAATAAAAGCACACAAAGTCATTTAACATATGGGACCAACCAAGGACTGAGGGCCACTTATAAATGCTGACTGGTTGAGAAATTAGGAGCTCTTGTTTTTGTAACAGCAAATTATTCTTTTTACTTCCAGTTTTCCTTTTAGTATATCAGTTTCCAAAACATAATTAGTGAATCCGAGGACATCCTGAATGCAGGATGTTATTTATTGTGGTCATGTGACTTCAGTGCTTAGATGAGATGAACCACTTTAGCCTTTTCAGATTTGTTGTCACACTACCGCATTCTTGCTGCTATTACTTCTTTTACATGAATTATGGAAACTGAACTGTGTGATGATTAAATGGCAGATGGACAATATAGTTATTTCTGTGTTATGACCATGTAACTTACATCATCTAGTAACAGTGAAAATCTAGAGTTTGCTTTAAAAAGTAGTGTCTGTGCTGATTATAACAGCTCTGATATTACTTCAGCTGCAGTCATTGCTCTTCTGCTTTTCAAAAACTCTTCTCCTCAGAAAATGTTATAAACTGGTCAAATTTCCCCTAGCAATATAAATACAACCTTGACCCTCCCTGAAGTGAAGCCAGTGGCTAGTGGGACTAACTTGAGCAGCAAAAGGTAGATAGATAGGAAGCTAGATAAACATGAGCAATCAACCTTTATCTATCAATAAAAACAGAGAAAGTAGCTGCATTTCACATATTTAGAGATTCAGCAGAGAACATACTAAACATATGTATTGGATATATCTGTTTAGCTTCTGATGTAAATTTACGTTCCACCAATGACTATAGCTGTTGAAACCACCAATGCATTTTTATGACATATGGCAGTAATTGCTTAACTGTCTGTAGTAAATAAAACTTTTGCATTTAAATGCATTTTTAAACTTGTCTGCTATGCCCCCCCCCATTGAAAATGGGTGACAAACCAATTAACAAAATATAGATAAACTGAGAGAGGTACCTATAATGTTGCCATTTCATGGAGCTGTGGGCAGAAATATGGCCTATCGTATTGTGCAGTGACTTAATGGGTTTGAGAACTAGCTAGGGCCACATGAAACACAAGTGCAATTTAAAGGAGAAATGGACCATGGAGTCTACTACTTCACTTTGTTGACAAAGTGACAATTTGACAGAGTCGTATACCAGTTAAATCAGATGGATTCAATAAATATAGTATTAGAAGAAAGCGAGCAGGTCATTGATTCTCAATATAAATGATATCACTGATAACACAGAAATAAATATAGTAATGGGAACACAAACCTTCTGCTCGGTAGAGAAAGACGAGTGAAAAAGAAAAGTCTAAAATACAATGCATATTACAGACAACATATCTGATATAGTGAAACAGAATTTCTAGTCAGTCAATAACATTTTCACTCTTTAAAAAGGTGATATGAAACAAGAATAGGTACTACTCAATAAAGTAATAAAAGACACAGAGTCATTTAACATATGGTACGAAGAAAGGATCGAGGGTCACTTACAAAATGACTGACTGTGGTATGAGACATGTCAGTTTGGCCTTACAAACATGTACGCTGATAGCGTACCATAAACTGGAGTTGCATGCAACATCAGATAGAACATGACCAAGGACAATGACATCTACCACAGTCTGTACACAGGCCAAGTAACATATTCACAATACACACTCTGTCAACAATCACCATAAGTACACAGACGTCACTACTGTACACACTACAACAGGATTTCCAGGTTTTGTCCTCAAATATGAGGCCTACTATACATAACATGTCTAGCAGTCTGATATCTCACTGGCTTCTTAGCAGGTATGATGTCAGTAAATAATGATGTACTGTACATATGCACCTCTTACTGCATGACATATGGAAAAAGGGTGAGAGACTTGGGGGACAGAGGCACAAACACAATGCCAGTATTGACATATTGCTATGATAATCTGAGAAACTTCCTGGAGTAACATGGTTTGTTGTGACATATCTTTTCTGAGGGATATGAAGTCAGTAACTCACATGGATGTCACCATGTACTGACTACAATCATCAGAGTATGCTACAGCATATCTAAAGATAGGAAATGTGTCAGTAACACATCCCATGTAAGACTACAAACTCTGGGCAGTCTGCAGATAGCCCTACAGGTGAGAATTTCCTCAACCATATAACACTGTCATGCCAGACTTTAAATCATGTAGAACAGCCATATCCACACAAACACTGTTAAATCAACATTACTTCAAATGTAGAACAGCAATACTTACATTTTGTCCCCATGTCTGGAACATCCCTCTCCTGTTTGTTGTGTTTGTTGTAAGAGGTATTTCCAACTGCCCTCTGTGATGTTGATTGTCAAACACCCACATAAAGTCCTGCTCACAGTGAAAGAAAAGGGCTGACACCCACATGAAGTGCTTAGTTATAGGAGTGTGTTTCCATGCAATTGGCTATAGGAATAATACCACATCTGTTCCACATGCAATTAGAAAGTGGGGGACTGCAATTAGTGGACAGGCCATCAGCTGATCATGAGCATTCCTTAAAAAAACTCAAGCCGCTGCCTATGCAAAGCAGATGTACTTTTCCACATCCACCAGAGAGGGAGAGAGAGACAAGAGACAAAGTAAGAAAGGGAAGGTGTAAGAAAGTAAAAGCCAAGTGTGTTTGTGTATGATCCATGGTATATGGGCATTATAACAGTTGCCTATATTGTTCACTAATCCATACTGTCACATTGTAATTGCAGATGGCTGTACACATTTATGGCTGAGGATTGTCTTCAACAACCTCTACAGTGTTTGTAACCTGTTGGCCTTGTAATGTGGACATTGGGACATATAGGTCCTCAATATAATGATGTAGCAAAACCCACACTGCAATGGATCCTGTCAGTACACACTCACCCCAACACCCACATAGGATACTGATGACGCACACAAACACGCACTTACCAGTACTGAGTTTTAAACTCCTACCTGACTATGTATTACTATTACAGTGTTATGCAGTTATTGCAGGCACCACAGAGCTTACATGTTGGAGAGGTGTCCAAAGGTATCTTTGAAGGTGAGTGACATCAGCAACAGTGCTAAAGAAGTTGGTAAGGGAAGTGTAGTACATGTGAATGTCCATGAAAGCAGGTGTCAGTGGAGACACACACACACACACACACACACACACACACACACACACACACACTCTGTCAGGGAACACACACATCATCACAGTTGACAGGATCAAGATTAGAACCACTACTTAACCAGTTTGCTACACTATAGTATTATGCAGTTATAAGTGCCGCAGAGCTATGGCTGATATATGGCCAATGGGTTATGTGAAGGTGAATGACATCAGCAGGCATGCTAAAGTAGGCCAATGGGAGGTGTAGTGATTGTGAATGGCTTCAAAATCATTAATCTACACACACACTCAGTGCTTCACAGGCATGTAGTAGGTGTATGTGCCTGACAGCTGTACAAAGCTAGGCAAAGGGAATACCTTGGCATCAGGCCGCATGACAATGGTCTACAGTGTGGCTCAGGGTTGTAGTCCCTGGAGAGGTCCCCACAGGTGGGTATTGTATTCACCATCCACTCATCTGGGTTACTACTCTGGGTGGCCAGTGATGTCCACTGCTTCCCATGTATGTGAGCTATATTCCATAACATGGACAGTGTCTGGGTTGTGCACATGTCCCACACTCATGTTCTTTGACATGTGGGTGTGTACTTGAGGTCTCTGGGTCATGTTGTGTGTACAGATTGTTATCTTCTGATGTAGCATTCCTGACCTCATTTGGGGAGACCTGGCTATGGAACCGAGGTCGTGCTTGCACCTACATTGACAGCATAATACAGGTATTCAGTAGAGTTAGTGGTGTCGGTCCATACAGGGCATGTGTATAAGGCATTGTATTCCCTTTGTGGGTTACATTTGCAGACTCTACCATTGTTGCAGGCATTCAGTGGGGAATATAGCAAAAGGACCACTCTAAGCATTTATTTGTCTACTGTGGGGATGGAAAAGGGTGCCATGTCCTTTTACGTGCTGGATAAAATACAGGCAGGAGATGTTATACATCACAGAACTTTATGATGTCAGTGACAGTGTTGTGGTCAACAGGCATGTAGTCCACTACAATCACACCATGGTTACTATCTGTGGGCAATATGCATGGAACTACCAATAGAGTGGCTGTTGCCTAGCCAAGTGTGTTTGTGTATGAGACATTGGTGGACAGTGTTCTCTGAGTAATACAAGGTTCATAGTTCATAGTTCATAGTTTAGTACTAAGCTAACTGCCCTTGTGAGCCATTTTAAGCTTAGCTAATTATCCTTTGTGGAACTCAAACCCTGCACCTTGTGTTTGTAAGGCAAACACCTTAGCCATTAAGCCACCCTCCCAACCCTGGGAGGCTGCCTATATTGTTCACCAATCCATAATGTCCACATGTAGGGCTAAGGATTGTCTATACCAGCCTCTCTGCTCTTTGACATCTGTTGTCCTTGTAAGGTGGACATTGTGACATATAGTAGATCCTCAATATAATAATTTAGCAAAACCCACCCCACAATGCATCCTGTCATTATGCAATTACAGCAAGCTCCACACAATATACTGATGACAGACATGCACACACACTTGCCAGTACTGAGATTCAAACCCCTGCTTAGCTATGTATTGCTACTACAGTGTACCACATTTATCGTATGTGCCACAGACCTTATTGGATGGATGTTGTCCCAAGGCACTTCTAAGGTAAGGAACATCACCAGCCCTTGAAATACTGGCATTGGGTGATGTAATAGGTGAGAGATCCCAAAAATAATTTTACTCTAGTCACACATTTACATTTGCCAGGGATGAGGTTCAAACCTCTATCTAAACAATCTTTATGGACCATTATGTTACGCATTTTCCACATGCACCACTGACCTGACATGGTTTAGGCTTGGCAACAGGTACTTGTAAGGTGGTGATATCTGCAGGACTGCTAAACCCAGGCTCTGAAATGTGTAGTGGCTGTAAATGGGCCAAAAGCTTTGGGGTACACACTCAAATACTTGCCACAGATGAAATTCAAATCCATAGCTGTGTAGTTATTACTACTACATTGTTCTGCATTCATGGCACACACCATGGAGATTATAGGGCTATCCTTTGTCCAAAGGGGCGTTTCAGGGTGACTGACATCAGCAAGCATGCTAAAATAAGGCAATGGCAGGTGTAGTGACTGTGAATAGTCTCAAAAGCATTAATCTATACACACAGTTTCACAGCTGCCATATCTGGGATTAGAATTCCTACCGGACTAGTATGTTACACTATAACATCATGCAGTTATTGCATGCACCATGGAGCTTATAGGGCTAGCCCTTGTCCAAAGGTATATTTCAAGGTGAATGACATCAGCAGGCTTGGTAAAGTAAGGCAATGGGAGGTGTAGTGACTGTGAATGGCTTCAACAATCATTAATCTTTACACACACAGTTTCAAAGTTGCCATGTCTGGGATTAGAACTCCTACCTGACTATAATGTTGCAGTATAGCATTACACAGTTATCGCATGCACCATGGAGCTTATAGAGCTAGCCCTTGTCCAAAGTGGTATTTCAAAGTGAATTACATCAGCAGGCTTGCTAAAGTAGGACAATAGGAGGTGTAATGACTGTGAATGGCCTCAAAATCATTAATCTCTACACATACAGAGTTTCATAGTTGCCATCTCTAGGATTAGAACTCCTACCTGACTAGTATGTTACACTATAGCATTACGCAGTTATTGCACATGCCACAGAGACTATGGGGCTGATAATTGGCCATAGAGTTATTTCAAGGTGACTGACATAATCATGCATGCTAACATGAGCTATGGGAACTGCAGTGTGTGTGAATTGGCCATAAACTATTTCTCTGGGAACACACACACAACACTCAGTCACACACAACTTTAAATTTGAAAGGACTGGGTATACAAATGCTAGATGAATACTGATTTGTACTATTATGTTACACAGTTATCACAAGCACCACAGTCACTATTGGGCTGAGGGCTACCAAAAGCAAATATGTACAGTGATTGACATCGGCACATCATGTGATATTGGCCAATTTGATGTTTGGTCGGTGGGACAGGACTCATGATGGCAATCTCTTTGGCACTGTCTGCCTCTCTCTTCCCCACATCTCTTTATGTGTATGTTTGACCTATTATAGTGTGTTGGCCTTGGATGTGTGTGAGTATTCCTATCCAATGTGTGTGCAAAGCATGAATGGTGTGCAATGTGGTGTGTGTGTACATAGACATCTGCGACTGACAGATATGTATAGTCTACTGTTGTTGTTAGACATGGGTTTCATTTCTCTTTTGTGTTCTTCACCTACAGCTAGCAACCTGTTTCTGCAGGATAGCTGTAGATAGTTTGACAATATAGAGTCACAATGGGCAATAGATAGTGGGATACTGTAACTATTGCTGTCTGTGATACTTGTGTTACATGGTTGGTATTAGCAGAGATATTCAGACATGTACTGTTTTACAATGTGATGCATTATGGTATCAACTACCAACAGATATACTTATTTGCTCACAGTTATTTCCAGGGAAATAAAAGATGAATGAAACGGTATCCAGTATTGTGGTCTGCGGCCTACATATTCTTGCACACTCATGCCATTCTGCAGGGGTAGCTGCAGACACTTGCTGATGGATCTGTGTAAATTGTCTAGCACCTTGGTACAGTGGTGGCTGAGGATCCCCTGCTTGTACATCTATTGACATAACAGAATGGCCATATCCTGCTGTGGCCATATCTCTCAGCTGCAAAGATTCACCTACGTTACCCAGAGGCAGGGCTCATATATCTGGTCAGTTCCCCTTCACATAGTGGTTTATGAGCGGGTTTGTAGCTACCCATTACTGGGTTTGCAGGCTGGGGTAGTATGGGCACACAGAGTTTCAGACTTCACACATTCTATGGTGTCTATGCTTCTACACCCCCCCCCAGTTTGTTATTCTGTCCTATAGTTGTCCCTTCATCCCAGCATTATTTAGAGGTTGGTCCACAGTTCATGCAGTAGGACACGGTGGGCATGTTACTGGGATTTGTCGACAAGGCCTTGCATTTGTGTTCTGTGGACTGTTATGTTATTATTTGGGACCCCATGAGATAACATACATTGGTAGTACAGGTGAGGCACAGGCCTTTGACAGAGGACTGTGGGGCATTTGGTAGTGATGCAGGCCATCTGTAGCAGGCTAGTGCATTCTGTCACTCCTACAGTCCCAGGCTGCAAGCCACTGGATTCCCCTAGGGTGACAGGGTAAGTGTGGGAAGTGTTAATTGCAATAGTTCCTGTATATATTAATCCATTGGTCTGTATGCTGGCAGGGTGTTTCTTACAGCTAGGGAGGGACACACCTGCATTGGACACCTCTTCAGCATGCTGCATTCTGTGGGTATTCCCATATAGAAGTGGGGGTCATGCTGTACTCATTCCCAACAACAGGGATATGACCTGTGATAAACCTGTGGATGATGGTGGGGTGAGCTGAGTGCATGTGTGATATGGAGGATTTTTGCAGCTGACTCACAGATATACCTGTGACATTCCCCTTATGGTGTCTTGTGTGGGGACATAGACATTCTCTCATTACTTCATACCTGTGACTTTTGTGGTCTGCCAGTGATTGACCAGAATACATCAGTATTCCATACTGCATGGACAACTAATGCGCTGCTAAGCTGTATGTACAATTCCAAAGGTGGGTGCAGTTGACAGTTACATTTTATGTACTCTGTCTAGGGTACTTCACCTGTGTACTGTGTGAATGCTTGGGCCTACATTCATGGCATGTTTATCTTTCAGATGATGACAAATATTGACATCTGAACAATGAGTATGGATGACTGCTGAATTTAATCTTGCTGGGATGCATTGTGGTTGGCACTGCAGTTGTCAGAACATGGCCCCGCCATCAACAGTAGTGACCATAGGCCACTGGGACACAACTCTCCATGTCTACATGCTGACCACTTCCACACAATGTACAACACACAACAACCTAACACATAGAGCCCTGCATATTGTACACATCCAACAATCTATCCTGTAAATTGGGCCAGCTCAGGTAATCTGTGCTCCACTGTTATTTACCCCACTTGTACATGTTACTGCATAGGATTGGGGGGAGGCACACCTAACAACTGTAAACATTTACTATGACTGTACTGGTATTTCAGGTACTCTGTTGGCTTCCATTTCGTTTTGTATTCTGACCTATCATGCAGACTGGAGGCATATCAGTAGAGTACAGATCTTAGGTTTTTTTGACCTACATTTCAGTTTTAGACTTCATACCCTGCAGAACTAACATACAACTGCCTGACCTGTTGTAGTCTGTCTGTGTAGGTCTGGAGGGGGGGGCTGTTATCCATTGCCATTAACTGTAGGCCTTAGCACAACTCTTCTTTAAGGTCATCTACACCTTTCCTGCTGGCTGAGGCTGGTTTTGGGTATGTGAGCCTCACTGACAATGTATGTGTTTGTCCTATGGCCACACATTTGTGACATGCATGTGCATGTCCTATGGACACACATTTGGGCCACCACATGTACTGCAATGGGATTTGTCACCTTGTTTAGTGCTGCCTACTTTGTTGACACCAGTATTTGTTATGGATTCCATGCTGCCCATATAGGTGTCCACTATCTGCTGCCATCCCAGCCACCCGATTCCCTTGCATGCTCACATCCATACCATAGCTATGACTAGCAGAACATACTACTCTATTCAGCAATTGATAGGAAAAGTGAATTACTTGTGGCTGTGCCAGTATTGAGGATGGTGCTGGAGGGCTGACTATGTTGGATACACATAGTACATTCCCTATACATGGTAAAGCACAGGTAGTGTCATGTTTGGCATCCCTTTTACTGTATGTGCAAGTCAGAGAGGGTGTCATTCCTTGGGTTCCTACCATGTCAGTGTTTGTGCTATGCATTGCCTCTTTGCCAAAGCCTGGGCATACTGTGCATGGCTCCTTCTGCCTACATGGGCAGGCTCAGGTTGTTCCTCCTCAGAGTTATTCTGTGACTGTGCTGGCCTTGGCAATGGTGGGGGGCTGTGTGGCCCTGCTCCATGCTGTTCCTGCTGCAGATGTTTCTGCAGGACCATACTGTTTAACATGGCACATACATTGAAAGTCTGGGTACATGTAGCTGGAGAGTACTGCATGGCTCCACTGGATATGTCCAGGCACTGGAACCGTGACTTGAGCATCCCAAACACATGCTCTATTATGATTCTCATTTGTGCATGTGCTGGAGGATGTCCCTGTCTACCCTATAGTGCTTCACTATCTCCAGCTCATGTAGCCCCTGGTAGGTTGCCCTGGGTATGTGCGAGTGATATTTATTAAGATATTTTCCTTGTTGTTATTCACTTTTGCTAAAGGTATAAATGTCTCTGCAAAAAAAAAGTGTCATTACTCTACAGCTAACAATGTGCTAGCCGATATATTTCTTATGTTTCCACATCTAAACGGTTTAGGACCATGTGTCTCAGTAGCGTTTTTGCCTTATGAACAGTTTAGATAGCTGTAGCATATTGTTTGTTGTATATTTTAAACAAGCTTGTTAACCTGGCTTGATATATTTAGCCGAGTTCAAATGAGTAATTTGACATGTTTCTGATCAATGTAGATATGTTGGTCAAGAGGTATCGCGCTTTGCTCTTCTTATATTAAGATAAGGAAAGGTGGCGTTTTGACTGTGCAGGGAATATTATAAGGGTGGTTGTGAACTACCCTAGTTGATATCTCTCCTATCTAGGTTTTTTTAACTGTCCTATCCTACCCAGTGGACTGTGTACTATTAAAGGAATTTGAGTGTGTTATCCTCCATTAGTGTCCGTTCTTCTCTGGAGGCTCAATTAATATTTTGCCCAGAAGCTCTGGCACTGCCTAAAACACTCTGGTAACATTTTAACTTTGTTAATTGCAGATCGCAAGGTGCGGCTGCAACTCTACCCTGGTTGCTATCACTCCTTACAAGGTTCTTAACTGCCCTAACTAGCCGCGTCATCTCCATATGGTTAAAGGGGAATTTGAGTGTCTTTTTCCACCATTAGTTTTAACTTTGTTAAGAGCAGATCCCAAGGTGTGGCTGCGACTCTACCCTGGTCGCTATTCACGCCTAACAAAGTTCTTTATGGACTTAGCTAACCTTGCAGTCTGCATATTGTTATTGGGGAATTTGAGTGTTTTTTTGTCCACCATTACTTTTAACTTCATGAAGTGCAGATCCCACGGTACAGCTGCTACTCTACCCTGGTCAATAATCACTCCTAACAAAGTTCTTTAATGCCTTAGCTAACCTTGCAGTCGGCACAGTGTTAAAGGGGAATTTGAGTGTTTTTTCCTGCATTGTGTAGAGCATATCCCAAGGGGCAGCTGCAACTCTTCCCTGGATGCTATCACTCCCAACAAGGTTTTAATAGCCCTAACTAACCCTGTAGATTAACACTATAAACTGCCTAAATTCCAGGTAGCTGTTTCCCGCTACATGCGATGATTGGTCAATTAATGAACATTTTCAGCTAATTGAGCAGATTATAGTGTTATCTCAACGCCGAATGCTAGATATTATTGGGGGCTTAATGCATTTCTACAAAGACTTTATTTTTAACGGTTATTAGAGTTGCTGATTAAGTGGAATGTTAGCGGACTTAAGAGCTATTTGATACGTTGATATTTAGAACTTGAAGAACTCAAAGTCTCTAATTAGCTGCTTCTACCTTCCCTAAGCCTGCGTTAAATTAAATAACATATTTTGGATAATGACCTATGCATTTTCTGGCAGATGTTGTTTTCAAATGTGCAGTATTTTACAGTTTAGTTTGCTTATAGTCTGCTTCTACCTTGCCTAAGCTTGTGCTAACTTATTTATTTTTTTTTGGATAATGACCTATTGCATTTTTTGGCCAATGTGTTCTCACATGTATAGTCTTTTACCATATACTTTTGCTTTTAGTCTAGGTTTAGTCCCACTGCCTATTTCAATACATTTCTCTTCTCCTTTTGTGTACCCAGCTCAACAACCGCCTGACCAGTACTAGGTCTAGGGTACTTATTCTGTCCAGAACTGCTGCCACCTCCCTAAGCTAAGGAAAAGAGACAAACCTCTGTGGTCATCTCTCCCTAAAGAACTCAAGAAGGTACGTTTCATACTGACTGTTATCTACATTTAAGTGTGTTATATACACATCAGGTGCCTACTGCCAACTCCATAGCCAGGACAGCCAGCAGCTAAACTCTTCCCCCCTCCCTGCAAACAGTATATCCTACTCATACAGCCACCTTAACTTTGTCTGTGTATAACTACCTTTCTCCTTAGAGCTGCACTCTGGTTCAGCCTTGGTTGCAGTTTCTCCCCTTGACCAATAGGTGGCAACCCCCTTCCAGGATCTTTCCCCTTACCTATTTCACCTCCAGCATACAGAATTTTACCAAACACCATTTTCTAACTTTCTGATAGACCCACTTACACTCCTTCCACTGCTACTACACACTTCAATATCTCCTTTAACTTACCCTAACAATCAGCAGTTCACTGATTGTTTTCCCTACACTTGGTCCTTCTCTGGTTCTACCCGCTCCGTTCACCCTGCAGGCTCACTTCGCTCCCCTACCCTGCCCCCAATTCCCACCCACAACTCCTACATTTATACTTTCCAAACCACACCCCCATTGATTGGACATTCCCACTAACCACTTTTCAACCTATCACTACCTAACCTTCACTCACACATCCCCATTTCCAAATTATCTTACACTCACTAATACACCACCATACCTTTTTCTCTTAACTTATTTAGCACACAAACCACTATGTCTACACATACTACCACTTCAACTTTAAAACTCAAACCATTGTATTACCTCACACCCCCAATTTTGATACTTTATATAGCTACCACCTATGAATTCCACTACCTATCTACATCCATCAGTCACTTCCACATATACCCAAACACACAACCCTCCTGTCATACTACCTTACCTCTTGTCACAGTGTGCTACTCCAAAACCTCTCCATTCTATACAAACTAATTATTTAAACCCAAAGAATAAAAGCTATTACCAACTCATACTAAAATACTCCAAACTTATAAGTTTACTACCTAACCTCACAGCTGATGGAGACATCCATCCCAACCCAGGTCCTAACTCACCAGCTACCACTTACACCAAAATAAAAACTCCCACCAACTTAAGAAATTCTCACAATGCCCCCAAAGCATTTCTAGTCTGCCACCTAAATATCAGAAGCATAAAAAACAAACTCCAAGAGCTGCAAGCTCTCATAGACATCCACTCTCCTGATATTCTTTGCCTCAGGAATTTGGCTCAAACCCACCATCCCTGACAATGAAATACTTCCCCCTGGCTACAATATTACTAGAATGGATTGTATAGGTAGAAAAGGAGGTGGAGTTGCCATTCTATACAAATCCACCCTTGAGCTATCCAGAATTAGCATCCCATCAGACCTAATTGCCACCAATACCGAAACTATCCTCTCAAGAATCCAACTCAATAACAACAAATCTATTAACATAGTGTGTAGTTATATTCTCCCAGGCAATAACATTAACATCTTAGAAAGTACCCTCCATTGGCTATCCTCCACCCACCCCCAAGAAACGATCATTCTTGGGGACTTCAACATCGACTGGACAATCTGTTCAGCTAACTTCCCCACTACCCACATTAACTTACACAGTTTCTCCCAGACAATTTCTACCTCCACTAGAATCAACAAACCCAGCAATAAGGAAAGCATTTTAGACTGGATCTTAATAAATAACAAACCACAGTTATACAAATCAAGCACTCAACCTGAAGCCATGAGTGATCACCTGCTAACCTACATAATGAGAAAAAGAGAAGACCTGCCCCACTAAACCACCTTTAAAACTCTGATCCAAATAAAACTTTAACCTAAATAGTTCATTATCTGATTTAAGCTCACTCAAATGGGACAATCTTAAACTACTCCCCCTAGACCAAGCAGTTTCATATTTCAACACCAGGTTCCTAGCCATCCTAGACAATTATGCTCCCATACGTAGAGAATCAGAACCAAAAACAAAATAGCTCCATGGCTAACCAATACTGCTAGACAAAAACTAACAGCCAGAAATGCAGCATGGACTAGAACAACCAAATCCTCAAGCCCACCAACTATTCAAACAATTAAGAAACAAAGCGAAAAGATCCATCCTGTTAGACAAGCAAAGCTATTATGTCAACTTACATCAAAAACACCAAAATCAACCTCAAAAATTTTGGTCAGGCTTGAATAAACTACTACAACCCCAGGTAAATCTGCTACCCTCACCCCATCAACAACCTTATACCTACCCCCTGATTCTGTAGCCAAGACCTTTAACACTTTCTTCACCAAAACTGTAAAATCCCTAGCTAATAATCTATCTCCCTCCTTCTCAACTACTAGCATAGCTAATCAAGTGAATCCCCCCCCCTTAAAATTCGATTATATACCTACAGACTATATCAAATCCTTACTAAAGATATTAAAACCTACTTCCCTGGCTGCAGACTAACTTCCTGCAGAGGTTCTACAAAAAGCTGCCACTGTAATAGCTTATCCTATCTCCATCTTAATCAATCATTCTATCCAGGAATCCTACGTCCTCCCATTTGGAAAACAGCTCATATTATTCCACTTCATAAAGGTGGAAACTCCACT
Source organism: Protopterus annectens (assembly GCF_019279795.1). Lineage (NCBI taxonomy): Eukaryota > Metazoa > Chordata > Ceratodontiformes > Protopteridae > Protopterus > Protopterus annectens. The sequence continues at coordinate 1,015,924,857 of NC_056726.1, read as the reverse complement.
GAACTTTCTAATTATAGACCTAAATAATGGAGAAATGCATACAAAAACAACTTTTAAACCACCTGACCCACAATAATCTCCTAGCATCATCCCAGCACGGTTTCAGACCAGCCCACAGTACTACTACTGCCCTTCTCACTTTCTCCCACAAAATAAACCAAAACCACAATCAAAACCTGCTTTCCTCTACCCTTCTTCTTCGATTTGTCAAAAGCATTTGACATGGCTAACCACAACCTACTTTTAGACTCTTTCAAATCTCTGTCCATAGAAAACCCTGCAATCAAATGGTTCCACTCTTACTTGCACAGTAGGCAGCAAGCAGTCCTGTGGAAAAAGCATTTATCTCCTCTTTTATCTGTCACTCTAGGAGTTCCCTATTCTGGGTCCCCTCCTTTTCTCTATTTTCATAAACGACCTGCCCAAAGCTATCCCTCATGCTACTAATATACAGTACGCAGACGACTCCATGCTAATCTGCTCTGCGACAACTCCTACAGAATTACAATCCCTATCCCAAACAACCTTCAACAAAGTATATAACTGTCTTAATAATCGTCAGCTTTGATTGAACCCAAACAAAACCAAACTTCTATTATTCTCCCCTCACCCGTAAGATACCACAACATTTTCAGTCTCTTCTCAGAATGGCAACATAATTTCTCCAGAACCAACTACTAAACTACTAGGTATAATCATTGATAATAATCTAAACTACAATGCCCATATAGACAAAACTATAAAAACAGTAAACAAAAAAAATAGGCTCCATGTATAAGATTAAGAAATTTATAACCCCAACTGCCAGAACAGCCATAGCTCGCACATATCTTCTGTCATCCCTTCCCTACGCATCACCCATCCTCACTAACTTAGCCAAATCAAATCTTAACAAAATCACTAAATGTTACAACAATATAGTGAATTTGCCACAGGCTCAGAATACAGAACTCACCACTGCCATAATCTTCAAAAATTAGGTTGGCTAGAGCTACCCATCCTGATCTATTATAACCAACTCATAGTAACTCATAAAATCCTCCACCAACCTCCCCACACCCCCAGTCTAGCTAATCTCATCACCCCATATTGCAACCTAGCATCCCTTCGCTCTTCCAGCAGAATGCTAGTACAACCTACCAAAGCCAACAACTCTGCCAGAGATTCCTTATTCTCTAACACTGCTGGTAAAAAATGGATCTCCCTTCCTGCTGAACTAATGACCAATTGCTCCTTGCCTCACTTCAAAATATTACTAAAGACACACATGTACAATAACTGACTATGTCCTTGTCTAAACCCTGACTAAAACTCAAATTATTCAGTCTGAATTACTTCACTGACTTGAGTTTCAACTAAAGCTGGTCTCAGTCTTAGCTAGTCCCAGTCTAACCCAACATTACTCATATAATCTATTAAACCATCTTAGCTATCTAAGATAATTTCCCTTTTTTCTCTGTACCCTCCTTCAATTAATTTCTTCTACCCCTTTATATTAGCTCTATCTTCCATTATCAGAACTGTAACCTCCGTTATCAGCCTCGGCTGCCTTTTACCCTGCCTGCCCTTCTCTTATCTCATTCTTCCTCTCTTTCTTTATAAATGATCTTCCTTTATCTGTTTCCTCTTCTTATACCCTCATTTCTCTTATATGTTTTATTTTTTTCTCCCTTTATAGTTTCCCTCCACCTCCCATGTTGTTGTTGACTTTCTCTTATCTAAATATAACCTTACTTTGAACCTTTTTTTCATTATGGAACCTATTTGTAGTTGTCTTTTTATTTTTGTTAAATTGCTTAATATCTCTGTAAATATTACCTTACGCAGACCATTCTCTTAAATATGTAACCTATGTGTATTTTTTTTATTTTGTTTAATTGCTAAATATTACTGTATACTGCATTTTAAATGTTTATCTGTTTGGAGCTTTTCTCCCCGGGCCTCCGCTGAAAATGGATATGTATCCAGTCGGACTTTCCCGGTTAATAAATGTAAAATAAAAATAAATAAAATAAATGTACACTCTTCTTCTCCTACTGTGGGTTGGTCATCAGCATTCTCATCCTCACCACCCTCAGCCTCATCCACATATTGATGTATGAGAGCGACAGCAGCCCCTATCATTTTGTTAATTTTGTCTGGTAAAATTTCCCCATCTGTGTACACCAGTGGTGTAGAGTTTATAGGAAAAAAACACGAGTGAAAGGTGTTTGCATAGTTTACAGTAGTGGGATGGGCTGCTGCCTGTGTAATTGGCTGATTCTGGTACATTTCACCTGCCAGCTATGCTAGTTTGTCCTTTATTGCCCTCCTACTGCTGTTTTCCTTTCCCATTGCCTTCCTGTTTAAGCTCCAAGGTGTGCCCCACATAGCCAGTGCTCAGATGTGAACAGAGCTGCTATTTCCTGTTTTTTTTTTTTTATTTTTTAAAACCCGGTGAGCAGCATGCACACCCGTTTAGGCAATGTAAATACTACTAGGCAGCCTAAGACACATGCCATACCTTAGCTGTGCTTAGCTAAGGGTAAACACAGGCCACAGAGCTCCAATAAGCTTACAGCATGCATGACACACCCGCTTATCAAGTCAGCTACCTCTTAGGCTTGCACCATGGTGTTACCGCACTTACATGGTTGGGTGCTAGCTAACACTGAGGGGAAATCTGCGATTCAGTATCAGTCCCCTCATTTGCATAAAACTGACTGCTAATGCATGGCTACAAGACTGACACTCAGCCTTCCCCCTTAGCAACCACTATTCAATGGTATTGTTGTCTTCTGCATGCCATTGACTATTACGGCAGAAAGCTGATTTTTGTTTAAAAGCTTATTTCCAGCTTTTTTTTTTTTTTATTTTCAGGCCTATCCCATTTGCACACTGCTGCCCTATACTACTACTTTTCGGCATTTCCTGTTTAGGGGGCACCACAGCAGATCATCTGTCCACTCAGGATTGGCAGTGGAGATTTACGGTGTTGAGTTGCCAGCCCGGCACCCAACCTTCCACAGAAGGCACACTCACACTTAGGGCCAATTTAGAGTGTCCAATCCACGTACAGCATGTCTTTGGGATGTAGGAGGAAACCGGAGCACCCGGAGGAAACCCATGCGACCACAGGGAGGACATGCAGACCCCACACAGAAGGCACCCCAGCCAAGGATCAAACCAGAGAACCTCTTGCTGTGAGGTGGCAACACTAACTGCTGCACCACTGTGGCAGCCTTTATACTGCTCCCTATACTTAATGGCCAAAATCAGCCAAAAACAAGTTATTTTTTATAATTTTGCAACTATTTACCATGCCAATGGCCATATATTTGGCCATTGGCATGCCTACTACATTAAATACATGCTTTCTTTGGAGCTGTCATGCCTCCATTTTGTAATTTGCAGAAATGTATTCGGTTAGTAACCCAATACATTTCTGCAGGTTACACTATTCTTGCACAGATGCCTGTATGCTTCCTGGATCGCTAAGTCACCTCATTTGTATGGTTTTCATCTGTAAATGGGGTAATTAGCATACAGGAGCTGTGTCCATGCAGGAATAATGTTGGACCCCCTGTGCACGTCCCGGGAGCTCATTCCTGGATCGCTCGTCGGACATATTGCATGCAGCAGCTTTTGCACTATTCCTGCACACCATACAGAGCTTGCTGAATCTTGGGGACTCTTTTTACAAGGAAGTCTTGTAATTCAATACAGTTAAACTGGACAACAAAGCTATAGACCACAATAATTTTATGTCAGTTCTCATTGATTTTTATTATACAGTATGTCCAAGCAGTAGAAAGCCGTTAAATTTGGCAGCCAATATAATTTTAAATCCAGAAACAATAAGGTAGTTCAGTGAAAACTACAATAAAGGGGGTTCCAAAAGGAATATTGGTATTTCCAAACAGTTAACAGTTTTCAAGAGGTGCAAAGACCAGCCTTCACGAAACCTCAAGCAAGGTAGTTGTGCATACAAAAATTGTCAATCTTCCCGGGAGGCAGAGCCTACATGGCCAGCTGAAAGCAGTGACATTTTAGAGCTCCATAAACTAGTAAAACAATTTAGGGAAATATTTTTGTGGAAAAGAGGTCAAAATTCTATAGATAAACATCTAATCTATATAATTATCACATTTGGTGGGGTATATAAAAAATTTCCTGTCAAAGAAACTTGGAGATATTTTGAGTTATTGAAAATGAACAACTCACGGAATTCTCATCCAGATGCTGCTCTGAAGACAGAACTACAATTAAATGACAACTACCTTACAGGAACTTTCACTCAGAATGGATGGTTTTAAAGATGACTTAGAAAATCTCAAATTAAATTCTCAAAAACAGACTGATACTCTGAAGGAACTTTTACAACATCAAAAAAATAATCAACATAGAGACATCTCTAAATGACATTGAAGGGCTCCTCAAGGATGAAGAGGCACAAAAAGAATCCGTGCTTAATCAAAATGCTTGGCTGCTTAACAAGGTAGATGACTTGGAAAACAGGGAAAGGAGGAATAACATTAGGATCTTTGGATTGCCTGAGAACACTGAGGGTGATGACATTATTTCATTTTAACTACTTGGATTCCTGACTTGTTAGACTTGAAAGAAGGTTTCTCCTATGGAACTGAGAGGGCAGACAGAGCTCTAAGGAATCCTGCTTCCAACTCAACAAATACTTCATCTAGATCGATAGTGATAAAATTTCTTTCATTCCTGGACAAGGAACTAACCTTAAAATCTGCTTGGAGAAAATCACCCTTAAAATACAATCAAAGCCTGATGAGGTTTGATGATGATTATTCTACAAGAATAGCAGAAAGGAAGAAAGTCTGGCCAATAATAAAACTACTAAAACAAAACATTAAGTCCAGCTGGCCTATCCAGCCAAGATAAAAATTCCCTTTGCCAATGAGATGAGAATCTTTAATGACTTAGAAGCTTCTTTATTCATTAAAAACAACAATATAATTACTATCCCAGAAGAAATGGAATGGATGTCTCCTCTTAAATGAATAAAAGAAACAAATCCTTGGACGGACGCTAGAAAGAAGAAACAAAAGACTGTTTCCAAAGTAGCTGTCTCAAAAAAAATAACTTTACAACTACATCTCTCAAAGTATCAGCTGATATAAACTATCGTTAGTAATTACTTGAAATGAACATGCATTTTAAGTATGCACTCTCAAAACAAAAAGTTTCTTTAACTACTGCAAAATACTAATGTTTTATTCAAAATGACTGAAGAGTTCAACATTTTACACAAGTGCAGGTAGGTCAAGATGGGTTTTCTATACGTAATAGTGTAAATGTACTATTTATTTTAAAAACTGCTATATATAGTATAAACATGGTGTCTTTACTTTTTCTTTAACTCAATGAATACTTTATTTATTCCTTGGTTCAGTGATTTTAAATTTCAATAATATAGTTAATTAACAGTTTAGATGTGGTATTTTTTCATTTAAGTCATGCTTCGAAGTGTATTCAAATAATATTTCATTTAGTAGTGGTGTCCATTAATTGTTTAAATACTCATCGCAAGGTTTTAATGACCCTCACAGTCAAATTACATTTCAGACACACAATCCATGTCTGTGTCGAGTTATTAGCTGGTAAGACTCTGGTATAGTTATTTATTCATAACTAGTTTAAATGTAACTATAATTAAATGTTAGTTTCTGTAGCTGTTTGTGCAGTTTTAACAATAAGATATGGCTATAGGTATACTCTCGTGTTGAGCAGCTGATGGTGTGCTGTTGGTCTCATCACTGTTGTGCTGTTGGTCTCATCACTGTTGTGCTGGGAATGTTTGTTTTACATTCGGAGTTTGATGCAAGCTTATTGCAATGAGGAGAGAGAGGTTTCTGGACTGTTTTAAGGTGAATGAGGTGAGCAGCTAATGTTGTGTCTGCAGATTAGCATCGGAACAGTAGATATATACTTATGTGGATTGGGTCCAGGATAGAACGACTGTGGAAGAGTAGGGCCTTTATTGATAATCAATGTGTCTTGGGGAAATTTTCTCTGTTACTTGTTTTCACGATGAGAAAGGGAGGGAAATGAGTTAAAAACCGTGGTGATCTGAAGCTTTGCTTAGTACACTTCAAGACCTTGGTTCACATGCTGCAGTAATACACATAGAAATAGCCTCCATTTACATTTCCTTGGTAATGGAAACCATGACATAAATGTTTAACGGCCCTGTAGAGCCTCCAGAATACATTTTGGCATTCGGAAAGCCTCCATGTTTAAGAGGTCGCTGATACTTTCATAACAGCTTTCAGGTACTCTCTTAACACACTTTTTCTTATCCAAATTGATTTTATCCCCAAACATGTGCAGCACTTTATATTGCATTATATACTTACTCCATTGCTTAAATAAATAGGTGCACATAATTAGCACTATATATTATATTTTGATAAACAAATCTGCTTTTAAAGAGCCAGTAACAAATAATTTTATAGTTTTTGATAAACATAGCAACTGTCCAAGAGGTACACGATAATTAATGATCACTTGTTTAAATGCATATCAGAATGGCATTTGCAGATATGACATTAATGTTTTCTTGTGGTAATATTGGCTAGTAAGATTTTGGCATAGTTGCTTATCTGTAATATGCCCAAATACAGTTATAATCAGATTTATTAGGTATTTTACGTATTCATGTATGTGGATTGAATTGATATGGTGTACAAAAATGCTCCGAGTCTAACGCCAGATGATGTGCTACTGTTTTTGTCACTGAAGTGCTAAGGATGTTTCTTTAGACTTGAACTGTGTTGTTGGCGGATTGTTAAGGAAGAGTGACATGTTTCTGGTATGGCATGGGGTTGAAGGGCATCTCTCACTAAAGCTATAATTTTTGGTTTCCATGGAAACAGATAGTATGTATTTATGTTTATTGGATATAAATTAGAGTGGTTGTAGTAGGGGAGAGCTTTTTTAGTCAGTGCAGAGTCATGGGGGTGTTAAAACTGTACAGAAGTGAAGCTTATATTGATAGTCACACGAGCCGCTGGTACACATTATGTTTATACATTTACAGGGATATACTCCATTTAGGTTTCCACGGTAAAGAAAACCATGATGACAATGTATTGCAGCTCTGCAGAGCCTTTGAGATGAATCTAGACTTCTAGATTGCCTGTATGTTTAAGAAGTTGTTGATAAGTTACTTGCCTGCATACAGATAATTGTTTGACTTACTATTTAGCTTATAGAAAATGCCATGCTATAGATAATATAAGCGTAGTACTATATATTAGTAGAATACACTTCTGCTTCAAAGGATTAAGCAATATAAGTGAACTCATTACATTCTACATACAAATCTTCATTAAACAATAATGCTTGAGAAAAGTCAGTAACCAGAACAATCACTACAATTAATGGTCCATGAAAGAACTTGGCAATGGCCAAAATGTACACAATGGTTATGGAATATATTAGCATAATTCTCTGTTAAACAATATGCAATTGTTACACAAAGAAAACTAGCTTCACTGAATCTACATATTAAATGACTGGATCTAGTAAATGGGGTCTGTTATATAACATCACCACTGTTTTAATTTACCATAAAGACATGTATAATATTGAACAACAAGAGGAAACAAGTTGATTTTCCATACAAGGATATGTGCACAACAAGCGGGGTTAACAGTCTTATCTTGATTCTTAGTGTTTGAAACCCATCTTGACCTTGTAAAATATATAAGCTATTACCATGAGATTTAATGTTTTTATATATGATAATAAACTGGTAAAGTTGTTCAAGGGAAACAATAGACTATGGAAATTTAGGAAATGTCAGACTGTAATTATCACATTCTGAATTAACTATTTTGAGTTAACAATAGTCAATCTATAGAGATGAAACTGGAGTCAGAGTTGATTTGTATGATAGACAACTATAGGATCTTCTTCGTCTTCTGTTTTTTTCCTGGCTAGGGGTCCCCACAGCGGATCACCTTGTCCACTCATGATTGACAGTGGAGTTTTACAGTGTCAAGTTGCCAGCCCAGCACCCAACCTTCCAGAGAAGGCACACACATGCATGCACTCACAACTAGGGCCAATTTGGAGTGTCCAATCCACCTACAGCATGTCTTTGGGATATGGGAGGAAACCGGAGCACCCAGAGGAAACCCACATGACCACAGGGAGGACATGCAGACTCAGCACAGAAGGCACCCCAGCTGAGGATCGAACTGGAGAATGTCTTGCTCTGAGGCAGCAACACTAACCGTTGCACCACCATGGCCGCCCTCACAGAAAATAGAACTATCAATCTTTTTTTAAAAGTTTGTTTAACATAAGGATTGCTGTTAGAGAAAATTGTCAGAATAAAAATAAGGATATACTTTCTAGATATTTCAAGATGGATTTAACTTTATTATCTCTACATACTAATGGCTTATATAATCCTAGTAAGAGATCAAATCTACTGAAATATTTAAAACTGAACAAAGCACAAGTAGTATTTCTTCAGGAAACTCATTTCAAAACAAATGACAGTTATAAATGGGACCCTAAGGATTATATGATACTGGCCCAATCTTCATATAAGAGAAAGGGGGTAACAATTCTATGGAAAATGAATGTAATCACCCCATAAATAATTTAGACATGAAGATAAAGAAGGCCTTATGGCATTTGTAATAGTCAAATTCGATAGTAAACATATACTGGTTCCCTGGAATTGGTATGGGAACAGTCAAAAAACATTTAGATTTTATCTCTAGTAATTATAAAGGTAACTTGATAATTGGGGAAGACTTTAGATGTATATTTAATGCATCTGAAATTACAAATAAGAGACCACTGCATTCATCTGCAGTTTCAAAAGCCTAAAATAATAGGTAGAATTATTTCACTTAGTAGATACTTTCAAACTAAAGGAAGATAATTCCCTGTTTTCCCATCAAGATCATAGCTTTGGTACCCCGACTAGAATAGACAAAATATTAGTTGCCCATGACTTGAATTCAAAAATTACCAACTTTTTTTTATCACCCCTATCCCTTTTCAGATCATAACTCACTGACTGCAAACATCCAAAGTGGGTATAAACCATTAATCTCTAACACTAGAATCCCAGCATACATGACTAAAATTAAAGAGTTTAAACCCTGGTTATCAGAATTACAGGTTGTTTTAGATATTATACTACAGAAATAAACAAAATAATGATTTGTGATTCTTTGAAAGCTTACATATTTGATAAAACCCTTACTTGGTACAAAAATAAAACCAGAGAATAGGATTCTGAATTATTAGATTTGCAATCTAAATTAGTGTCAGTTAAATTAGGAGGAAATTAAAACTCTTTGGAGAATAAAAAGAAAAGAGAGGAATTCAACAACAAAACAAACGATGAAATTGCAACACAAAACTAGTTTAGCTTTAGAAAAATCAAAAATTAATTCCTTAGCCACATCTCCTAAATATTTACACAATTTATCCACAAGAATCAAAATACAATCAAAAGCTAACAGCATCAAAAGCATCTATCATGAAAAGAAAGGAAAGAATGTCTCAGATATGTGACATTCTTGATGCTTTCAGACATCACTATATGGAACACTTTCAAAAAGAGAATATGCATATTGATCAGTTAAATCTAGATACAAATTTATCTAATATAAAAAAAATTCCAGGAAAATTGAAATTAGATTTACAAACACCCATGTCCTATAAAGAAATTACTGACATAAGAGGGCAAAAATAATAAAGCCCAGGTATAGATGGAATAATTATAGAAATATATAAACTTTTTCCTCCAACGATACTATCTCTCTTCCATAATACTCTATTAGAAATTCAATCACAAGCATTAATACCTCCCTCTTGGAAATATTCATTAATTACCCCAATTCTAAAAAAAAACAAAATTCCAAATTTGTGTACCTCATACAGACCTACATTATTGAATGACTATAAAATGTTTATGACTATAGTAACCAAAAGAATGAAAATTCCATTATCCAAAACTATAAATAATGATCAAACAGGATTTATATATCACAGACACACTCATGAGAATATTAAAAGGATAATTACCCTTATAGATCATATAAATAAAAAACATAGAGAAACACTTACAATTATCTTAAATTGGGACTAGCTATTCAAAGTTCTGATACTATTTGAATTTCCTAATTCCTTTGTACATCTTTTAAAGAGCCTTTCTGAACTAGTATAGTCCAGTTTTCAGGTTATTGCTGAATTCAGGGCTGTTACAAGTTTCTGTGTTGCCCATACCTTACTTGGAAAGAAAGTTTCTCTCTACCTGTGAGAGGGGAGCTTTGAGCAGCCTGTCCCTGGAGGAGTGGTTTCAGCCCAGACATCAGTAGTTTATTGGCCATTTTGGGCTAATTTCTATCTCTTTCATTTCCCAGCTATAAAAACCACATTTGCGTGGTTTTGTGCACCAGGCAGTGCCGGTTAGCTAGGGTTAAACTATTCCTGGCTCCTCGAAGTCTACTCTTCAATTTTTACCTTGGAACTAGACAAACTTTCAACTTAAACACTCAAACAATTCATTTCACAGCCCAGTATGTGCTCAAAACTCATAGCAAGCACTAATTAACCATAGCACTAGACCCCCCTATACTGTCCAGAAGGACAAGGCTCTATTCGTCCCTACCAGCCAATCAGTAAAACAGCTCACTTACCTATTCAGGCATGTCCAAAGAGCAGTTTCAGGTATACTCTCCAGTCCAACTGGTGAATCTGGGCATTTTGAGGTAATGTTACAATTGCCTCGTGTACACAGGCAACCCTCTCCTCCTAGCACCAAACACTAATATATGCGAGAGATGCAAATTATACAGCCAAAATGGAGGCAAAGCTTTCACAACCCAAGACTGGAACTGACAGTCAAGAGGAGAAGGAAAATACTTGCAACACACCATCAGTCTCACATAGACCTACTAAACCAACACCAGCAAATAACACACAAACACACAAAAACATGCTCGGATGCTCTAAATAAAAATCTTCAAAAGCAACAGAGACCTCCAAAGCAGACACCCAAGCAACCTCCACACCCCATCATAAACCATGAAACACATACTTCACATAATCAGTGTGCCATGCAATCACAGTCCTTAAGGCAAAATAACATACCAACCACACTAGTAATAGGTGACTCTAGAGTCAGGCACACTGATGTCCCACTAGCTAGGCTGGACAAGGAGAAGGTTACAGTTAGCTGCCTGTCAGGCACCAGGATCCACCACATAACATAAGCACTCAGGTTGCTCCAGAACAAGTACAAATATGACTTTGTCATTGCCCATGTTGGTGTGAATGATCTGAGATGTACCTCCCTGGACTACATGGAGAGACATGGAAGAGCTCTCTGATCACATAGCCCAAGCTGGTATGACCCTGACTAGCATCCTGCCTCCACCAAGAACGATGCCACAGTATAAATAAAAAAATATCAATTTCAACAATTGGCTAAGTTTCTGGTGTCATTCAAAGGGAATCCAGTATCTGTCCGCCTGGGATAACATGCTCGACAAGCCACATTGCTTCACAAGAGATGGCTTGCACCTGTCACCCTTAGGCTTTCGAATACTGGCCAAGGCTTTTGCCGCCCCCATAGTGCCTTTTTATGCAAGGCTCAAAAGACAAACCGCCCCCATAGTGCCTTTTTATGCAAGGCTCAAAAGACAAACCCACCACCATAAATAGCACAAGTAACCAAAAACTAAGGATAATGCCATTCAATGCCAGAAGTCTAAACCTAAAAATGCATGCACTCGAGGCACTCCTCAGTATGGAGAACATCGATATCTGCAGTAACAAAAACCTGGTTTAAGGCTCTAGAAAGCACCCCAGCACTTCCAGGCTATAACGCATACCATACTTTTTGGCCATAGAACCCAGACCGAAACACACAAGGCGGGGGTGTATCCATATTCATCAAGGATACCCACACTTCCAGGTTAGTGGTGCAGCACAATGCGTCAGAGATAATCCATGTGCAACTAACAATGGGCAAACTGAAATTCAAATTGTAGCTTCATACAGATCACCCACCATGACCCAGGACCCCCATTCCACATTTCTGGAGACACTGGAAAAATATGAAGGTCCTACCAAATGCCCTAATATTGGGTGATTTCAATTACCCAAACATTATCTGGGAGAACTATTCAAGTACTAACTGCCTTGCCCAGCGCTTCCTAGAATTTATAAACTAGAACACCTTGGATCAACTGGTCAACACCCCCACCAGAGGTGACAACATATTGGACCTGGTTATCACCAACATGGGCGACCAGTGTTCTACACCAGAGGTCAACCCCTCGCTGGTTAGATCAGACCATACACTAATCAAACAGGATATCCACATTCCACCCCCACTCCCAATCAAGGAAACCACCTTGAAAAACTTTTCAAAAGCAAACTTCATGTTACTAAGTCCAGTGTGGAAAGGTTCACAGCCCCCATGCTAAAGGACAATGCTGTCCAAGCTGCTGAATCCCTTACAAAGGCACTCTGAGTACCTGCAAGAATGCATGGATCGTGCGATCCCAAGCAAAACCAAGATTCACTCCTCCAAGAAAAGGAAACCTGTCTAGTGGACCCCTGCCATAAACAAGCTATACAATAGAAGGAGGAAACTAGTACAGAAAAGAGAAAAATCCCAAGAAAAGACATCCCTGATCAGTATCAGCAAGAAACTATGATCTCTCAAAATCATCCAAGGCTAGCGTCAAAAGAAAAATTGCCAAGGACTCCAAAGATAACCACAAAGCGTTCTTTAGCTATGTCAAGAACCTAAGTGGAAACTCTCAGATCTGCTCTGAGTTAGTGTAGAATGGCACAAAATACATTGAACCGACTGATATTGCCAACATTCTGGCAGACAGGTTTAGTGCAAACTTCACACCCCTCTCACCCCTAAAGGGCCCATAACCATACCAGAAGATTGTAGAGCCCCAGCAATCACTGACACATAGGTTAAAAGCCCTATCCAAAGCCAAAAACACAGCATCAATGGGACTGGACGATATGCCAAGGCTGTGTCTTACACGAACTCCAAAGTGAACTGACCCCTCACCTAAACACACTGTTCAAACTCAGCCACTCTACATGCTACATACCCATAGAGTGGCACACAGCAACAGTTATTCTGCTCCACAAAGGTGGAGCCACAACGGACCCCAGGAACTATTGCTCTATAAGCCTGACTAGCCTGGTCAGCAAGGCTATGGAGCGCATCATGGAACTCATTAACAGAGACATTGGGAACCTACAAACATTGGACCCTACCCAGTTTGGCTTTAAGGGCAGATCATGCCTCCTAAACCTGGTGGACTTCTTTGAGACTGTCACCAAGGCTTTAGATGAGGGAAAGGAGGTCCACACAGCCTACCTAGACCTCGCAAAGGCTTTTGACACCATTCCCCATTCTGGTATTATAGACAAGCTCACCCATTCTGGTATTATAGACAAGCTCACCAGCCTGAACATAAACCCCTACGTCACGAAATGGGTTGCCAATTGGCTCATAGATAGAACCCGCACAGTGAGAGTTGCAGGCTTTAGGTCCGACTCTAAACCGGTTATAAGTGGCATCCTCCAGGGCTCATTCCTGGGACCCCTCCTGTTTGGTATATACTTCTCAGAGGAACAGGCAAGCACAGGAGGACTATGGCTGACCAAGTTCACAGACTACTATAAACTGGTGGCCATAATTGACTCTCCAGATGATAGACATCCTCCAAAAGGGTCTCACTGAGACAGATACCTGGTCTTAAAATCATGGCCTCAAGCTAAATGCCAAAAAGTGCATAGTCATCCCCTTTGGAAAAAAACAAAGTACCCATGAACTAGTCCCCTAAATACAGAAAATGAAATAAGGGATCTGGGGACCCAAGTAGATAGTAATCTCTCTTTTGATAATCATATTGCCAAGGTGGTTAGAAAATCCTGTGTGGCCCACCCAATCGCAAAAGGGTTTGCATCTAGAACAAGAGGGGTTATTGTGCCCCTCTACTCATCAGTCAGACCCATTATAGAGTACAACACCCCATTTGGGAGGTACCTTACTAGACACCTGCAACAGCTGGAAAGACCACAGAAGTACCTCACCAAGAGGATTACTGGCCTCAAACAGATGCCCTATGAAGCCTGACTGAAGAAACTCCATACCGCCTACTCAGAGGTGATCTCTGCCTGACATACAAGGCGATGTCCAACCCAGAATTGATGGACATGCTCCACCTAAAAAAAACAAATCCTCAAGAGCTATACGCTCTAAGGATCTAAACCTCACCATAATGATAAATAGGACTTGCTGGAGGGATAAATTCATGTCCCAGAGACTCCCCATGCTTTTGAATAGGATTCCAATCTACATTAGGCAGAGCCCCTCACTAACAGTCTTCAAAAGAAACCTTGACGAGTGGGTGGGAAACAGAAAATTTACCCTGGGGATCACTGCAGTGGCTCTTGCTGGATAGAGGCACAGAGAACTAATGGCTCTGCTGGACAGAAGCACAGGGAATTAATCTAAGGGGGCAGTGAAAGCCAACACTTTCTGGCTAGGCTTACATATGCCCTCAGGCAGATAGCCTAGTACTTACTTATGAACCTATATATATATATATATATATATATATATATATATATATACACATATACACAAACAATTTAGCATATGTCAAGCTAGGTCCTTTTACTTCTGAAGCTATACATATAACAAAAGGTACTAAGCAAGGCTGTCCCACGTCACAGATTTATTTGCTTTAGCTATTGAAATATTGGCAGATTCAATATGCAATAATTTGAAAATCAGAAGAACAGATGTTTATGATCAATACAACTCTAAAGTAATCTTTTTTGCAGATGACATATTATTGACATTAATACTAGAGAAACTTTAGAACTAGACATATTAATATAGAAATTCTACAGGACTTTGGGACTCCATTTTAACAAATCAAAATTTAAATAAAAAAAATAAATACAAGCTAAGGGGAATCACATTATAGGGAAACAAGTACCTTCTCTAAAATATTTAGGAATAGCGCTATTGGAAGGGTGGTCTAATGGTTAAGGTGTTTGCCTTACAAACACAAGGTGCAGGGTTTGAGTCTCACAAGGGATAATTGGCTAGGCTTAAAATGGCTCACAAGGGCAGTTAGCTTAGTACTAACCTATGAACCTATGAACCTATGTAAAGATAAGAAACATGTCTCAAAAAACTACAATATCACCAACACAATAAACACGTGTGGAAAAATGGAATAAAATAATATTAACATTTGAAGATAGACTACAATTAATAAAAATGGTTTTACTACCTAAGAAAGGAATACACTTAAACAAATTAACTCATGCCTAATAAAAATGTTATGGTATCCAAAAGAAACAGAATAGCCTTAATACTTCATATTAGACCATGGAAACAGGGAGGTATTGATTTTCCTGACATTGAAACATATATAAAGGCATCCATATCTAAAACCATTACAGATTGGATAAAGCCAAATTGCTCTGCAAATTGGAAATAATTTTTAACTGTAATATTAATAAATGAGTTTGATTTACAGAAAAAATTCCAAATATCAGGTAAGTTCAATATACCCTGGAATATACTAAGTATCAGCTTGCAATATAATATAACAAAGCCCTCTAAGACTCATTTGATTAATTATTACATCGATTCTTTCAGAAAACTCATTAATACAAATAGAGTTAAACATTTGGGTTGACATTTTAACACCATTCACTCTCACAAAGAATTGCCCATATAATACATCGAGAAATAATTAATTCATGGGAACAGAAAGGATTTGTTTGTTGGTTTCAATATATCAAAGACCTTAAAGTTCTAGATATATAAACAATAATGACAACATACACAATTCCACAACAAGACTGGCTGATTATAGAAAGGCTTTTATCATATTTGCAAGATTTATGCAGAATAATTAATAACTCTTCATTTAAAGAAATGCCTAAACTTATGAAATACTTATATGAAATCATATATAAGGATTTTGATATGGGAAATGTATTTCTAAATTTTATAAACTATTGATAAAATACAACACATCCCAAAATAACATTTTGGAAATATATAAAAAAGGACACTCACTACAGTTAACTGAAGAAATCAAATTAAACAACTTATTATTGATAAAATATACTTCTGTTACACAATACTGGAAAATATTTAATTGGAAATGCTTACATCGAGCGTGTTTAACCCCTGATAGAATTATTAAAATTAGTCTCTCCTCAAATGGAATATGCTGGAGGTGTGAACAAGTTCACAAAGCAGATTGGAATCATATTTTCTATATGATTGTGTTAAAATTAAACCATTCGAGAATGGTATATATAACTTTCTACAAGCTTTATTTAATGATTCGTTCATATTATCTAAAGCTCTTATATTGTTAAATGTGAACAAAGATCCTCAATTGAACATGACTAATATGTATTTATTATGGACAATACTTGCAATATCAAGGAAGGGTATAACTAGAAGATGGAATACAAATACTTTACCGACTCTGGAAGACTTCTATAACCCACTGAAGACTACAGTGCTGATGGAAATTAAAATTAATTAATTAAGGGTTCATCCTAAGCCATTGCTCATCAACCCATGGAAGAAAGTCTTATTATTAATTGACACTATGCAATCACTGAACAGACATTCTCTGATAACCAGGTGGTCATATCTACAAATAATGGTATAGATGGATTTCTGTTATAAATGTCAGGCTAATGTAAATAATGTGCATAGTTATTTAGATGTTATATACAAGTATTATGGCCGTCACTGAGTTATATTTCGACAATAAAAACCCTTTGAGCAAAAAAAAAATAGTCAATCTTCCCAAAGCTTTCACTATGCAGTCATTGTGTAAATTACTAGTTTGTTCATTTCTCTGACTCACATCAGCTCTTATTTGTACCTGGAACAACATATGTCTTGACTGTCATCTCCTGTTTCTTTTATAGGTCATTTCAGTTGACTTTCCCAGTGACATGCAACTTGAGTAGCAGTGCATATTTCGGTCTCTGAAATTCTTACTTTCTACTCCTACATCTGCGTTTTATATTGAAAATATTGATAGAAATATTTTAAATTATTTCTCTTTTTCTCTTTTGCTGGTACCTCCAATTTGGATTTCACATGGCAGCAGGCCCACTGGTGAGCATAACACAGAATTTGTATTACTTATCGTTTATGTGCTCAGTGTTATAATAACATTTCGCTTTAATTCTTGTACGATATAGTTTGCATAGGTTATTTTGTGTAACCTGTAGCCAGTGATCCACTTGTGGGCATTTGATCACATTTCTAGATTCTCTCTACTGCAAAATTAATAACAAATATATTTCAGACCTGACTCGTTGTGAGTTTCAAACTTTATTTCCAATTAACAATAATAAAATAGGATTTTTTTAGATAAACTGTGGTATCATTGGATAGGGATACACGATAAATGTAATTGTTAGTCTTTATACATTTGCAGAACTCCTCTCATTTGAGATTATTGTCTTGTTCCCTGTACAAAATTTCTCTTTTTCCCCTTGGAGCTAAAAATGGCTTGCTATGTGATATTCCCAGCCTACAACGCCCCCCCCCCCCATCTATGATGACTAGTGCCACAAAAAAGGGCCACTTCTTCATGTACCTTAATACAAGTGACAGCAGACACAGGATACTTAATGTTATATATCACAGATCAGAGTTTGCTCAGTGGCCTTCCTCTGATTAGCTCAGTGTGAAATGGCAGAAACACAATTTAACCTCGAGACTTGAAAAGTGCATTTCAGCTGAATCTTTTCTTCTGAATACAGTTTCTAAATATTATACTAAAAAGGATTTCATAAACAAATTTTCTACAACTTATTTAGAATATTTAAACAAAGAACACACTTAATCCATTATGCGTATGTGGATCCCAGTTTTCAAACAGTCTCTTTTACAAGACAATGTTGACGTGTAGGGAACCATTTTTTTTAAATAACAGAATTGTTGACTTTCTTAAAACGTCATTGGCCATATTTAAATGGTTGGTGAAGATGCACTGAAGATGTCCGATTCATTTAGCCTAAGGCTTCTATGAATTCCCAACACTGAATCATAAGTTTGCTACTAACATTTTTTTTTGAAAAATAAAAATAAGGACAGTGTTTCACAATTCCTTCAGGAAAACTCTTAATAGCACAGTGCAGGTAGAAACCTGCATAGTCACTGTAAAAGCTGTCTCTTAATAGCACAGTGCAGGTAGAAACCTGCATAGTCGCTGTAAAAGCTGTCACTTAATAGCACAGTGCAGGTAGAAACCTGCATAGTCGCTGTAAAAGCTGTCTCTTAATAGCACAGTGCAGGTAGAAACCTGCATAGTCGCTGTAAAAGCTGTCTCAATAGCACAGTGTAGGTAGAAACCTGCATAGTCGCTGTAAAAGCTGTCTCTTAATAGCACAGTGCAGGTAGAAACCTACATAGTCACTGTAAAAGCTGTCTCTTAATAGCACAGTGCAGGTAGAAACCTACATGGGCACTGTAAAAGCTGTCTCTCTAGGTTAGTCAACTCACAAAACAGAGCCAGGATGCTATATATGCACATATAGCAATTCATTTAAGCAAGTGAAGCTG
This sequence comes from Protopterus annectens, assembly GCF_019279795.1. Classification (NCBI taxonomy): domain Eukaryota; kingdom Metazoa; phylum Chordata; order Ceratodontiformes; family Protopteridae; genus Protopterus; species Protopterus annectens. The sequence continues at coordinate 1,015,906,208 of NC_056726.1, read as the reverse complement.
AATTTGAAGCTGCTTACATTAACTTTAGTATCCTCAAATTAGTGTTAATGGCCATAATTTTTTGGCACATTTTATAATTTTTAAATGCCAGTTCTATGATTTTAATGTTCAGAGATTGAGAGGTATGGTGGAAGAGATACATTTGAAGACCTATAGATAAAAGATATTCATTTCTTTTATACCCTGCACAGACTAGCTAGCATGTTTCCTAAGGTGTGACCCTACTTCTGCCCTGCAGATATTGTTGAAAAATTGTTTTGGAACATGGTTCTGTGACAGCTTGAAAGATTTCTTGTTATAGATGGAAAAATAATCCAAAACTGATGTAACATTGCTTAAGAATTTGGTATTAGGCAGCGTTAAATGTTCTTCTAGACTGATAAAATGAGATTTTTATTGAGTATACCACAAAAATGCATTACCTGTGAATGGAAGTTCAACTGTTCTTTCAATAACTCAAGAATGGAAGGAAAAAGTGGACTTTAGAATAAGTAGACTTCTTACATGCAAAGGTTAATGTCATGAAAAATGCAAAACTGAACTGGATGAAATGATTGATATATAAATTACAGCATACTTGAAATAATTAAAAAGCAGCGGTTGCTGGTATACACACGGCACAATCACAGTTCTTTCCAAAGTCTCTATTCACCACAATAAATGCTCACCACGTAAAGCAGTAGTGAAAAGTAGGTAAAAGCCAAAAAGTAGCGGTTGCTGATGTACACACGGCACAATCACAGCTCTTTCCAAAGTCTCTATTCTCCACGATAAATAATCACCACGGTAAGCAGTAGTAGAAAGTAAAATCCTTTTAATGACAGTAAGCGCTTTCGCCTTTCGGCTTCTTCAGACTGTATAACACTTAATTACAGTTCAAACATTCATTTAAATACTCTAACATTAGTGCTCATTGGTTAAAATTAACAGAACTCTGTAAAAAACATTACGAGTCTAACCGGAAGTCACTGAAGTCTTTGCTTGTACATAAACATAACCATACGCTAGCATCAAACTATCACTGAAATATTGAGTTGAAGTAATTGTTCAGTATCTAAATACATTTACTTTCATTTCATGTGGCGCGATGTACTATTATGTATGCTAAAATTAACAGAACTCTACAAAACATTTTGAGTTTAACCAAAAAATCACTGAGATCTTTGCTTGTACATGGACATAACCATACGCTAGCACCAATCTATCAATGAAACTTAGAGTTAAAATAATTGTTCAATATCTAAATACATTCACCTTCATTTAATGTAGCAAGATCTAATATTCAACGTGGTAATTCCAACCACGTACCAGCTTCGTGTTGATGCAGTTTGAACGAAGGTAACAAGATTGAATGCATCAACGCATGAACATGATGTCACTGCGTCAGGTATTAAAAAATTGACATTCCATATGTATCTTCTTGTTTAAAAACCACTTCTAACAACAAATTGATGTCTTGACGATATCAAATCATTCAAGACATACATAAAAAATAAGCGTACGCAAAAATCGCATATCTATATATGCGTAACATCTAAAAACAATGCTTAAAACCAACGCATAGGAAAGTGCAGATACGTTATCTATATGCCCCAAAACAACTATACAATACTTATAAAAAGGATTAAATACTCCTGTGTAAACCGTACCATGCGACCCTATGCTGGTAATTCCAAAAGGCGCAGTTGGTGGAATGTCCTTGTTGAACCGCTACATCCTGGGTAGCGTGAGTCTGCTTGTGCGGGTTCGGCAATGCATGTGGGAAACTTCAAATTCAGATTATTAAGAGTGTTGAAGTAAATAAAATTCGTGACGTGTGCTCACGATGCAAAATAAACATTCTATTGCATCACATACTGTTCCAAATGGATTTCTAAAAAATATATATATTCCTAAAAAAATATGTATATATATTTTTCTTAAAAAATATATATTTCTAAAAAATAATATATATTTGTAAAAAAACATAGTACCATCAGGTGTAAACTCATTGTTGCAGAAGTTAAAATGTATACACACAAAGCATGATGACCACAAGGGTGTAAAAATGGACTCAACCTTACAGGAGTGCTATTAAAAGTGTCCTCAACCTTACATGAAGACTATAAAGAATATATTAAAAATATACGGATGTATCTAAATATGAAAAGCAGAAATTCGGTATGAATAGAGCACATATCACTGCTGGTTACCCTAAATGGGGTCCCATGTATGCTATGGTAGTCCATATGTACTTAAGGGCATTAGAGTGAGTATGAGAAAATGTATTGACCAATGTTACAAAGGGTTCTCTCCTTCTCTAAATGTCTGTTAAAGGTGTATATAGTGAATCATTCCTGATGTTTCGGTGCCCGCAATTTCCTCTTCCTAAGAAGGGGTTTAATTTGAACCTTGTCATTAAGGCCCGGATGTTGGTCCGCCCTGAGTCTAATGATCCACTTCATTTCATTCTCAAGGGTGTAATTAATTAATAATATCTCCACCTCTCATACCAGGTACAATCTTCTGAATAACAAAAAACTTAAAGGTGTGACTAATTCCTAGTTCCTTGTTATGTTTGGCCAGAGCGTTAAACATGGAGCCTATCCTTATATGGTAGGTGTGCTCCCTAATGCGTTCCTTCAATGACCTGTTGGTCTTGCCAACGTAGAACGCTGGGCACATCTCACAAGCAGCAATATAAACTATATTCAAACTATTGCAGTTGGTGTTTGTCTGAAAGTTATATATGCGTCTGGTGATGGGATGGGTGAAAATTGTTGTTTCATTGACGTACATACACTGATTACATTTGCCACATGGTGTCGTATTAGTGGTTAGCTTAGCTATAATTATAATTATATGAAATTGCTAATAAACTTTCATACACCAGAAGAAGATAGTTTGAGAATGAAAGTGAACAATTTATTTGATGCGGTTATGAAAAAATATGCCAATGTTAATATTGACGTAAAAATAGAAAGGATTATAGATAATGTAATGGTATTTGAGAGAAGGCTAATAGAACAAAAGAAGAATAAGATTTTAAGAGACATGAGGGATTTTAGAAATTCTAATGTATTTACTTGGCCTAGAGAACGGTTTAATGTTACTGATAATAATACCAACAATAAGCAGGATAAAAGGAATGTTAATAGAGATGGCATAACTGGTATAACCACAGGCGTGAGTGCACCAAGTTGTGCACATTATCCCATTGGACCACCTGTTACCAGTAATGTTAATACTGATGTGCAAACTAATACAAGAAGTAACAACAGTAGGAATGTCTCCTACACTGAAATAGTATTTCAGGAAGAGGAAGGGAAAAATGCTGACAACAAGTGTTGAGAATGTTAATGCAGGAGGGTCACATGGAGTAAACAGTTTACTAACGACTGCTTCCCTCGATGTTAATAATTCAAGTATCATGAATGTACAAGAGGAAGCAGTCGTAAGGAGAAAGACCACACAGAGTGGCATTCCACATTCTGATCCATTACCTCGTACCAGCACTAATACTCCTTTCCCTATAGCCCACAAACAACATACAGGGAGAACGAGATCAATGAGCAGGGGCAGGCAAAAAAGGAAGGGATCTGGAGGGGAACAGCAAGGACCCACACTGAAAAGAATGTGGGAGAAGTCGATTCGTTAGTTGTAAATCTTTCTAGTAGGACACTCAGTGTGTATGAAGAGGAACTGTTGAATAAGGGGCTTAATTTCATACCCACTAAGAGAGGAAATATTGTGGATTACATAGTTGACTCTAAGATGTTTATAAGAAATGTTCAATTGAAATTAGAGTTTGGCAACACTATTGAAAAACAGACTACTGAAAAATTTAAACCTAACAGTGTGTATATTCCCCAGTTACACCCTCTCCTTGATGTCTACTCAAGAATGATAGAAAATGACAGACATACTTATTTTGAAGAGACACAGGATGTCAAATATAAATACAACGAGTTACAAACATAGGCAGGCACTCAGTGATTTAAGAAATGATAATAATCTGGTGATCAGGCCTGCTGATAAAGGAGGACCTATAGTACTTATGGACATCACAGACTATGATAGGAGAATGTTTCTCCTTTTGGAGGATTCCTCCTCTTATTTAAAAATAAATATAGAAATTGTTAAGGAGAAAGTTATGCAGATATCTTATACACTAGATGAGCTATTAGCATCCAATAACATCACTAAGGAAGTATATAATTATTTTAGAGTTTGCAATCCTCTTATTCCAATCGTACAAGGCCTCCCCAAGGTTCATAAATCACACACAGAACCCCCCATGAGACCGATTGTTTCAGGACAAGGGTGGGTGACTGAACCACTGTCGATCTTTATTGAATACCATCTAAGACCATTAGTGAATAAAAACAGTTTTATCCTGAGGGACAGTAAACAGTTTTTATTGGATTTGTACTCTTACATGAAGTGTGTAGACGATAATGCACCTTACTTACTCGTAACGTTAGATGTAGTGAGTCTTTTCACTGTCATCCCCAATGATTTAGGGATACAATACGTTCAAGATTACTTGAAGATACACTCTGATCTTACCCCTGAGAAAATAGATTTCCTAACACTATTACTGGAAATTGTTTTAACTAATAACATTTTTATGTATGGTGAGGAACTCTTAAAGGATGGCGTAGCAATGGGCACGTCCTGTGCCAATAGCTACGCCAACCTAGTTATGGCTCAATGGGAGGAGACTTTTCTTTTTGAATCTCAATTTTTTAAGGAACATGTAGGCATCTATCGTAGATTCGTGGATGACCTCTTTTTCATTTGGAGGAGTGATATAGATACACTATTGAGGTTCATAACTGATATGAATAATTCTACAAATTTTTTGAGGTTCACTACAACTTACTCACACAATCAGATCTCTTATTTAGATGTGAATATCAACAGGCTAAATAATGGGTTATTAAACACTTCAGTACATAGAAAAACATGTCATAGGAATACTATACTGCACAAGGACAGCATGCATCCCAGATATGTTTTCAACAATGTGATGAAGGGCCAGATCATTAGGGCCTCGAGGTTGAACCCAACAGAGGAAGGCTATGCTAAAGAATTGGTTGAATTGAAGAATAAGTTTATGGAAAAGGGGCTATGACACTACAGTTTTCAAACGCACCACATTAGACGTCAAAGCCATCAGGGAGACTAAGGCAAAACCTTATTTCTCCGAACCACCCCCTAATATGGGGATGGGTGATGCACCAATATCAATGAATATCAATAGAGCATCCATGTTATTTACAAGAGATTCCATGAATGTTAGACAGATTATGGAAAAACATTGGGACATCTTGTTACTGGACAAGGACATTAAGGATATAGTAGGATCAAATTTGAATGTAGTATATAAGAACCAACCTAATTTGAAGAGACTATTATGCAAACCAAGGAATCACCTTAGTACACATAGGCAGAATATGCACACCACTAATACGACACCATGTGGCAAATGTAATCAGTGTATGTACGTCAATGAAACAACAATTTTCACCCATCCCATCACCAGACGCATATATAACTTTCAGACAAACACCAACTGCAATAGTTTGAATATAGTTTATATTGCTGCTTGTGAGATGTGCCCAGCGTTCTACGTTGGCAAGACCAACAGGTCATTGAAGGAACGCATTAGGGAGCACACCTACCATATAAGGATAGGCTCCATGTTTAACGCTCTGGCCAAACATAACAAGGAACTAGGAATTAGTCACACCTTTAAGTTTTTTGTTATTCAGAAGATTGTACCTGGTATGAGAGGTGGAGATATTATTAATTAATTACACCCTTGAGAATGAAATGAAGTGGATCATTAGACTCAGGGCGGACCAACATCCGGCCTTAATGACAAGGTTCAAATTAAACCCCTTCTTAGGAAGAGGAAATTGCGGGCACCGAAACATCAGGAATGATTCACTATATACACCTTTAACAGACATTTAGAGAAGGAGAGAACCCTTTGTAACATTGGTCAATACATTTTCTCATACTCACTCTAATGCCCTTAAGTACATATGGACTACCATAGCATACATGGGACCCCATTTAGGGTAACCAGCAGTGATATGTGCTCTATTCATACAATTTCTGCTTTTCATATTTAGATACATCCGTATATTTTTAATATATTCTTTATAGTCTTCATTTAAGGTTGAGGACACTTTTAATAGCACTCCTGTAAGGTTGAGTCCATTTTTACACCCTTGTGGTCATCATGCTTTGTGTGTATACATTTTAACTTCTGCAACAATGAGTTTACACCTGATGGTACTATGTTTTTTTACAAATATATATTATTTTTTAGAAATATATATTTTTTAAGAAAAATATATATACATATTTTTTTAGGAATATATATATTTTTTAGAAATCCATTTGGAACAGTATGTGATGCAATAGAATGTTTATTTTGCATCGTGAGCACACGTCACGAATTTTATTTACTTCAACACTCTTAATAATCTGAATTTGAAGTTTCCCACATGCATTGCCGAACCAAGCAGACTCACGCTAGCCAGGATGTAGCGGGTCACCAAGGGCATTCCACCAACTGCGCCTTTTGGAATTACCAGCATAGGGTCGCATGGTACGGTTTACACAGGAGTATTTAATCCTTTTTATAAGTATTGTATAGTTGTTTTGGGGCATATAGATAACGTATCTGCACTTTCCTATGCGTTGGTTTTAAGCATTGTTTTTAGATGTTACGCATATATAGATATGCGATTTTTGCGTACGCTTATTTTTTATGTATGTCTTGAATGATTTGATATCGTCAAGACATCAATTTGTTGTTAGAAGTGGTTTTAAACAAGAAGATACATATGGAATGTCAATTTTTAATACCTGACGAGTGACATCATGTTAATGCGTTGATGCATTCAATCTTGTTACCTTCGTTCAAACTGCATCAACACGAAGCTGGTACGTGGTTGGAATTACCACGTTGAATATTAGATCTTGCTACATTAAATGAAGGTGAATGTATTTAGATATTGAACAATTATTTTAACTCTAAGTTTCATTGATAGATTGGTGCTAGCGTATGGTTATGTCCATGTACAAGCAAAGATCTCAGTGATTTTTTGGTTAAACTCAAAATGTTTTGTAGAGTTCTGTTAATTTTAGCATACATAATAGTACATCGCGCCACATGAAATGAAAGTAAATGTATTTAGATACTGAACAATTACTTCAACTCAATATTTCAGTGATAGTTTGATGCTAGCGTATGGTTATGTTTATGTACAAGCAAAGACTTCAGTGACTTCGGTTAGACTCGTAATGTTTTTTACAGAGTTCTGTTAATTTTAACCAATGAGCACTAATGTTAGAGTATTTAAATGAATGTTTGAACTGTAATTAAGTGTTATACAGTCTGAAGAAGCCGAAAGGCGAAAGCGCTTACTGTCATTAAAAGGATTTTACTTTCTACTACTGCTTACCGTGGTGATTATTTATCGTGGAGAATAGAGACTTTGGAAAGAGCTGTGATTGTGCCGTGTGTACATCAGCAACCGCTACTTTTTGGCTTTTACCTACTTTTCACTACTGCTTTACGTGGTGAGCATTTATTGTGGTGAATAGAGACTTTGGAAAGAACTGTGATTGTGCCGTGTGTATACCAGCAACCGCTGCTTTTTGGTTTTTACTTACTTGTTCCTGCTGGTATAACACCCCTAGTCTTGGAGTTATTTGGCAACAGTTTTATACTTGAAATAATATTTTTTGCTATCATGTACATAACTCATGTTGTATAAACAGCATATGTACATTTTAGCTTAATACCTATTACTGTAAGGTGTAGGGGTACAAATGGTATTTATAGAAATAATTATGACAGGAAAGAGGCGCATGCAAATGTTGAGCAATGCTTAATAACAATATACAACAAACAAGTGATATTGTGAGGAATGTCTGTGTTTAACAAGTGAATTATTGTACTAAGTGATTTGAAAGTAATTATAAACAAAAGAAAAAGCAACAAAAAAGTAAAAGTAAAAAAAAAGAAGTGACTTTTACTGGGGAGAATGAGCATAGAGGTTAAAGTTTTTACCTACCAGGTACAAGGTACGAGGTTTGATTTTAACCTCAAGTTATTGGCTAGGGTTGTAATCGTTCTTAGTATTAATGTATTTTAATTAATTATGGTTTAGGTGAGATTTATCACATTTGTTTTTTTGTTTTTTTTTTCAAATCCTTTTGAAAGCTGACTTTTTTGGTGGAGGCATTTGGAATGGAAAAAAATAACTTTATGATTGCATAATAATGTTAACTAAAATATATATGCACCTAGTGATATGTAGAAACTTTAAAATCAAGTGAAATCAAAATGTAATACTAGCATTAGGCAGAGAAAAATGTTATTTATGTATTTATATATATATATATATATATATATATATATATATATATATATATATATACACGTATATGAATTTAAATTGTATTAAAATGTTCTAATCAGTGCTTAAGTAATTACGGGAAATGGACTATCATGTTCTCTGAAAGTTTGTGAAATGTCTGCAAATGGTGAAAAATTTTTGTCTTGTTACCTCCCTGACCTGTGTATATGTTACATATTTAAACTATAGTGCACAAAAAATTCTGCCACTCAGCATAAAAAGCTAGAGTCAAAGAAAAAAATATCATTTGGAGAAGTGCGAGTCTACAAATCATATGTTAAAAATATTTCTTGAAATTGGAGAAACTCTGCTAGTCTTTTAAGGTACCTGCATTATATAGCATGTAATATTACCACACCCAAGTGAGGAGATGACTGAATTCAGTAACTTAATTCTCTATTCTGTCTCACGTAGAATACAGAATCCAACAATACAGTAATAAAGTTACTACATGAGAAAAACCCGTGTGTAAGTAGCAACTTAGTTGCTCAATTACAATGTCCTTGATAATGAACATAACACTAAGTAGCCACGTAATGCTCCTGTTTTTCTTTGAACTAGAATAAATATTAAAAGTGAAAAAAATGCATGCAGTGGTATGGTTTATCAGAAGAATATTTCATTTACCTGTATCTTTGCACTATTCTGTTTGCACAGTCTGTGAATAAAACATCTTGCTTTTGACACATATTATAGCTGCATTGTAATACGGCAGGTAGGTTATTATATGACCTTTGATGTACTGTTTGTACATTTGTGTAAATGTGACTGGGCAATATGTACATGCTATACATTCACTGCTGTCTGGGTTACAGTTATTTTTATTTTAACCACCACACACGCATCTCACTGCAACATTACTATTAAAAGAAGGCAGAACAGCAAGCATCTTTTAAGCATATCAGCTCGTACCTGCCATGAAAAAAAGAATTAATTTAAAAAAAAAAATAAGTAATAAAAAGTAAAGTGTCTTAAGAATGATCAGATCAGAAATAAGACTTGTAATACCACAAAAGTTAATTAAGCATTACTTATGCTAAGCAGTAAACATACTGATTTCTTTGGTTAAAGGTAAGTGTCACTATTAGGAATTGATTTGTTTGGAGCAGCACATAATTATGTAATGGCTCCTTATTATGCCACAGTGGGTCTAGACCATATGTCAGCTGGTCACATTAGTGCTACATTATTAGCCATCATGTCTAAGCCAGGGCTTGGATTTGGTGGATCTGACGTTGCTGTAGTCTTCCTGGAGCAGTTTACTGATGGACTGTCACACTGCAATGGTCTGTCTGGTTGTATTTTATACTGCATTTACAATTCCGACTTCCAGCTCTGCTCATTTATTGCAGGAAGGTGCCCATTCATTGTCCGACCTCTGCTCTGAAAGACACAAATAGTTCAATAATCTATACCACAGGTGTTCCTAACATTAAGTCTAACTTTTTTCATTATTACAAAAACATCTGCAGTGTTCCACCTTTGCTGTTCGATGATGACAACTAAAAGTACATTTTAGTCACTGATATCAATAGAAAAGTTTGGATACTTGGTCCGAGAAAAAAGTTTCTAGCAGTTCGAATTGCTATTAACTGTGTACTGCAAAACAACCCAAAGAAAATGCATATGTTAAATATAAGTGCAGGAGACTGAATTACAATTAATACTAAAATAACAAAATGCTATAAGTTGTAAAATATTCAACAGAAATTCTGCCTACTGGTTTGGATCACAAAGTTCATAATTTGCTGCAAAAGTTTCAGTCTGGTGATCTTTCAGAAATTAAATCACAGCTGCCCCATGCTGGAGGTTATGCATACCCATGCAATCTTCCAAATCATTTTAACCATGTGGAGAAACAGTTTTAAAGGGAGTGTGAGTTTTTGCCAAAGGTGACAGAGACATTAGGTGATAAACCTATTACTTTTACTACTGATTTATTAATGAATATTTTCAAGTCATTTACACTTGGATGTTTTTCAGTTCTCTTATCTGTTTAAGACAAATAGATACGAGTATAAAGGGATCATCCATAGTACAATTTATAAAGAGCATATCACTTATATTAGACCAATAACAGTGAAAACTCCTTTAGCCTAACCTAACCTAACCTCCACCTACCTGACCTATATGCCTTGTCAGAAGCACATAGATAGCTGAATTGTAGTCAATGACTGACTAAACTAGTGAGGTTTAGAATAGCACAAAACAACTGCCTACCTGGAGTGACAAACAATCCCCCAAATATCATGGGCAACCATTGCTCTACACCAGTAGTCAATTCCTTCCTGGTAAGATCCAACCACTAACTTATCACCGTGGAAATCCACATCTCACCCACACCCCCAGCAAAGGTAACCACCATAACTTCTCCAAAGCTGACTTTGGACTACTAAAAACAGAGGTGGCTAACTTCACAGCACCCATTTCAATGGAAAATAGATGCATGACTACCCATTTCAATGGAAAACAGATGCATGACTGCCGAATCATGCACTGTAAGAACATGTACATAAATGCATGGAACTAGCCATACCCAACAGAACCAAGATGCTTTCCTCCAAAAAAGGGTGGTCCCCTGCCATTAATAAACTCTGCAACAGAAGGAAGAGACTGTTGCAGAAAAAGGTGAAGTCCCAAGACTGGAAAAATTCCCTTATTATCCTCAACAAAAAAGTTGAGATCCCTCATCAAAACCTCTAAAGCCAACTATGAAGGCAGAATTGCAGCAGACACTAAAAACCACAAAGCCATCTATAGTTAGATCAAGAATCTTCACGGCTACCAGAAAGGAATATACTTAAAAAAATTAATTTATTCCTAATAAAATTGTTATGGTTTCCCAAAAGAAACAGAATAGCTTTAATACATCATATCAGACCATGGAAGCAGGGATTATTAAACTTTCCTGATATAGAAACATTTATAAAAGCATCAATATCTAAAACAAACTGATTGGATAAGTCCAAATTACTCTGCAAATTGGAAAGAATTACTAACTGTAATATCAATAAATTTGATTTACAAAAAAAAATTCAAAAACAGATAAAATCAATTTGCCATGGCACATATTCTGCATCAGTATGCAATATGACATAACTAAACCTACTAAAACTCGTATGATTAATTATTACATTGACTCATTTAGGAAAATTATTAATGCAAATATAGATTTAAAAATCTGGTTTGATCTTTTAACCATTCATAGTCACAAAAAAACTTTCCACATAAAATATATATAGAGAAATTATTAATTTCTGGGAACAGAAAGGATTGGTTTGTTGGTGCCAATGTATCAAAGAACTAAAAGTTTTAGATATGCAAGAAATGACAATAACATACAAAATTCCACAAAAGGACTGGCTAACTTTACATAGTATTCTGTCATATTCGCAAGATTTAAGTAGAATATTTAACAATTCTTCATTTAAAGAAATGGCTAAATTTACGAAATATAGATATGAAATCATATATAATGACTTTGACATGGGAAACAGTATTTCAAAAATTTGCTAAACTATAAAACACCCAAAACCAAGTTTTTAGTTGTAAATGCTTGCACAGAGCATTCTTAACCAAAGACAGAATCAATAAAATCAGTTCTTCCATAAAAGCAATTTGTTGGAGATGTGAGCAAGTACACGATGCAGATTGGAACCACATTTTCTTTGATTGTACTAAAATTAAGCCATTTTGGAATGGTATTAATAACTTTCCATAAGCTTTATTTAATGAATAATTTTATTTAACTAAAGTTCTTGCATTACTAAATGTGAACGAAGTCCTCATTTGAATAGGTCAAACATGAATCTAGTATGGACTATACCTGCAATTTCAAGGAAGTGTATAGCAAGAAGATGGAATACAAACAATATCAGCTTTGGAAGAATTCTATAGCCTACTGAAGAACACAGCATTACTGGAAATTAAAATTAAAGAACTAAGAATGTATCCAAAGTCATTTAACAACAACCCTAGGGGGAAAAGTCTTATCGTTGATTGACACTATACAATAATTGATCAGACACGCTGATAATGGATTGGACATGCTTATAAAGTAACTGCATACATTAAGATCTGTTATAGTGTCAGACTAATGTAAATAGTGTACATAGTTATTTAAGATGCTATGTATAAATACTATGGAATTCATTCAAATGTATTTGAAAAATAAAAAAAAATGAGAAAAAAAGAATCTCTATGGCAATACTAGGGTTGCTCTCAGTTACTGCACAATGGTACCTCCTATACTGAGCCAACAGATATTGCAACATACTGGCCAACGGATTCAGTGCCAGCTTTACCCCCCATATAGGACCAATCACAATACCGGAGGAATGCCAGACACCCAGCATTATAGCAGCACAGGTTAAGGCTGCATTGCCAAGGCCAAGAATACATCGCCCATGGGACCCGACAATATCCCTGGATGTGTTCTACATGAACTACAAAGTGAACTAGCACCACAGCCCTGTTCAATCACAGCTTCATCTCAGGTGTTGTCCCTACCAAATGGTGCACGAGAGCTGTGGATGAGGCCAAGGCCATTCCTACAGCCTACCTCGATCTGGCAAAGGCATTTGATACCATTCCCCACTCAGGACTTATTAATAAACTCACCAAACTAGCCATCAACCCCTATACCACTAGATGGGTTGCAAACTGGCTCACAGATAGAACTCAGAGTGAAAGTAGTGGACTCCAAGTCAGACTGCCTACCAGTTACAAGTGGAGTCCCACGGGGATCCGTCCTGGGTCCTCTCTTGTTTGGCATCTACTTCTCAGAAGTCCAGGCCAACACGTTTGAGGGACTCTGGCTTACCAGATTCACAGACAACTGCAAGCTGGGAGCCATTATTGACTCCCCAGGTGATGTAGACAGCCTACAAAAAGCCTCATTGAGACCAATGGCTGGTGTCAAAACCATGACCTTAAGCTTAATGCCAAAAAAGGTGTCATCCCCTTTGGGAAAAACTCAGTTCCCACTAATTACCACATCAGTGATAGCCCACTGAACACTGAAGATGTTATAAGAGATCTGGGGACACAGGTTGACAGCAACCTCTCCTTCGACCACCACATTGCCACTGTGGTCAGCAAGACCTTCTATGTGGCACATCTCATTACCAAGGGTTTTGCATCCAGGAAGACAGAGGTCATTATCTCTCTCTACTCTTCCCTCATTAGGCCAGTCATTGAGTATAATGCCCTATTTGGCATGTACCAGACACATGCAACAGCTGGAAAGACCGCAGAAGTACCCAACGAAGAGGATCCTAGGCCTTAAACACATGTTCTACACAGACAGACTCAAAAAAAAAACTCCAGCTAATCTCTGTCTCATATCATCTACTAAGAGGTGATCTCTGCTTGAAGTACAAAGCCATGTCTGATCCAGCTCTGTTACAAATGCTACATCTAAACAAATCCCAATTCCTCTACACCACAGAGACCTCAACCTCATTACCACAAACAGAACATGCTGGAGGGACAGGTTCATAACCCAGAGACTGCCCATCTCTGGAATAGACTTCCCATATACATGTCAAGCATTGTCAATACTCAGGCTTGTGTTTTGGGCCTAGTTGTTTGTTTGTAGAGGCTGTGTGTCTGAGCACATGTTCCAGGCCATCTTAGTTTAGCCAAAGCCATTCTTGCATTCCAGTGAGAGGGACGTGTTTATGGTCATTGGCTGACTGGGGTTACCTGGACTGCGGCTTGGAGTAAGCACCTCATTGGTTCTTTCGAGGTTTTTTTAAGCTGTTTCAGGTTTCAACTTTCTGTTACTTAAGTTAAATTGTAAGTGTTTCTGCAATTTCACACAGAGCTAATCAGAGGAAGGGCACTGAGCAAACTCTGCTCTGTGATATATAACATTAAGTATCCTGTTTTTTTGCTTATTTCTCAAGTTATTTATAGCACTTTTATTGTCTGCTACATAATTTTCTAGCTAGTTTCACGGTGTGAGGTATTAACCTGGAATTTTCTACATTTGTTAAGCATCTGTTTGGGTTTTGTTTGTTCTGATTTTTGTTTCCCACAGTCTCTCCCTATTGGTATCCTGTTCTTATACTTGGTGGCTTTCCAGCTGCACACCCCTACTGTAAATTTGATCTGGGACACTCCTCCCAGTCTAGTGTCATTACCTCATTCTATCTAATACAGGGAGAACATTTGAGAAGGCCAACCCACTTAGTTTCTTAATCTTTAATTATCTTCTGCTCCTCCTTTCTCCCTTTCCACTTTGCAAAAAAAATTTCTAAGCTTGTTTCCTGCCTTTCCTGTATGTAGTCTAGTTCAGATACAAATTTGCTGCATCCAGGACTGTTTGTAAGTTTCTGAGCCCCCAAGCCTTTCTGTGTTTGAGGGAAGCCTTCTAGCTTATCAGCTTATCAGTGGGAGTGGTACACACTAGGTAGCTTATCTAAAAAAAAAAACAATAAGCACTGTTTTGAGGAGTTATCTAAAAAAACACTTTATGCATCGCCGCTTAGCTAGGGTTAAACTATTCCCAGCGCCATAAAGTCTACTCTTCAAATTTTCCCTTAGAACTAGCCATTTTTTTAGTTTTAGCTATCAAATCTGTTCCTTTGAGCTCAGCACTTGTTCAGAACTCGTTATAAGCATTAAATAAGCTACAAATTACTACAGCACTCAACTTTCCTCACTTGTCTAGAGGAAAACAGCTTTTAGTACTTAATAAATAAGCACCTATCCAGGCATGTCTAAGGGGCAGCTCCCAGTGTTTTCTCCTGTCTACCTGATGAATCTGGGCATCTTGGGGCAATGCAGCAATTGTCTCATGTACACACACAACCCTCTCCTCCTACCACCCAACACTACAACCTGTAAGAGATGCAATTATATAGCCAAACTGGAAGCAAAGCTCTCTTCACCCAAGACTGGACTAGACAGTCAAGAGGAGAAGGTAAACACTTGCACCACACCCATCACATAGTCCCTCAAAACCTACACCACCAAAACACACACATAGAAACACAAAACACACACCTACATTCATGGATGATCTCAATTAAAACCTGCCCAAGCAACAGGAACCTCCAAAGCAGAAACGCAAGCAACTTCCACCGCCCAACGCAACCTAAATGACACACAGCCCACAAACTCAGTGTGCCACTCAACCACAGCCCATAAGGCATAACATACCCAACACTCTAAAACGAATCAAAAGTAAACCAACAAAATCCAAAAACAAGAAAACGGACTCCTTGTACCAGCAGAAGAACCAAAACGTAGTCTTAACGCAAATTTTATTTTAAAGTACACAAAGCGCACTCAACATAGCTTCTTCAGAGAATTACAAATCATTACACTTTCAAATGCTTTTTGTATGAAGCTAGGAGGAAGTGACATCACTAAAAGGTAAATAGAACACTTAAAAAATAAATGTTAGTAAAAACATGATATCATAGATTGTCAGTATAAACTAGACAATCACTCAATAATTAAGAATTAAGTATTTATACTGGTTTAAAAACATATAAAATGAATATGTGAAACACTGTGAATGTCTACATTTAAAAATACACTCAATATGTAACAGGCAGATTATTCACTAACTGATACTGGTCAACATGACCTTTTTATATAAAAATAAATTACACAAATTAGTGCATAAATTATGCTTGTTAAAAAGGTTCAATTACTGAACCAGGGTATGGATGACATAACACTTACAATCTTTAAATTGTCAATATTCAGAACAAAACTGACTGTAAGTACCCTCTACTAAATTAACACAGAGTTTATCTTAAGTAACTCTTCATCTTTAAGACTGCAGAGATGTTACAATACTCATTGAGACCTGGGTGACTAAAGGCATCAGTTCTCAATTGCCACTCAAGTTCACATAACTCTAAAAGTAATGAAGTGGGCCCCCCACGTATATTATTGTTAATCTGATCAATAGCCATAAATGTGAAAGAGTGGCCTGGGTGACTATCAATGTGTTTTGCTAGAGCGTTAGTGTCCTTGTTTTTCTTAATAGCATACATATGCTCATAGACTCGATCGCGTAACCTGCGATCGGTCTTCCCAATATAAAACGAGGCACAACACTCACAAAAGGCCACATATACTATTGACTTACTTTCACAATTAAGTGGATATTTTATCATGTACTTTTTTGTCCCTAATTTTGTAGGATTGACCAGTTTTCATTTTGTGGCACCAACTGCAACAGTTACAAACATACATCCCTAAACGTCTGTTGAAACTTTTACTAGAATGATCTCTTTGAAGGAGTTCTTTTAAATTAGAATTCCTCTTGAATACAAAATTCGGGGAGAGACCTAACTTTTCTGCTAGACCTGGAGTACTCAAGATATATTGCCAGTTTTTCTGAATTATTGGAATAATAGACCCTGAATTGAAACTATATGTAATGATGTAACTTGTTGCAAAATCACGTCTAACACCATGACTTGTGTTGGCTTCAATAGATGAAATATTTACTATTTGTGACATTGATGAATCAAGAGTGTCAGATGCCATACTGTGACTTCTTTGCCAAAGAATAGGTTTATAAAAACCACTGTTTCTCTTAGTTGTAACTTCAAGAATTAAATCATCAACCAGGTTTTTAGGGTAGTCCCTATTAAGGAACATCTCACGAAGCAAATCACATTCAGTAAGGAAGTCCGAAAAATTGCTGCACATCCTTCCTGCTCTCACCAGTTGGCCCTTCACAATAGATTTCTTTTGTCTGAAAGGGTGGTAACTGGAGAAGTGCAGGAATGAGTTGCAGTATGTTGGCTTCCTAAAGATGCAGGATGTGTAAACGTTAAGTTTGTTGTCCTTCCTTAATTTAACGTCCAAATAGTCAATTTCCATCTCTGAGAACTTGAACGTAAATTTCAAGAACTCTGTTGTGCTATTTAAAAACTGGACAAACTGGTTAGCTTCTGTAGCATTGCCATCAAAAAGAATGAAGACATCATCAAGGTATCTCGTGTAAAATTTAACAAAACTCAGGTATTCATTTGAAGGGAAAAGAAAATTCTTTTCCCAAAATCCCATAAAGAAGTTTGCAACTGATGCTCCACAGGGAGAGCCCATTGCTACTCCCTGTTTTTGCAAGAAAAACTTCTTATCAAAGAGGAAATAGTTTGATGTAAGGACTATATCCAAGATCTCAGTTACGAGTTCTATTTCAGTTTTTGGCGCCCCAAAGTCAGTAAGTAGTAGACCTATCCATTCCAATGCTTCCTGGTGTGGAATGGAAGTGTACAAGTCCACGACGTCGATCGTAAGAAAATTGTACTCAGAGTTAAAGGCCAAACTGTTGATATTATTCAAAAAATTCCAAGAGTCTTTACAGACTCCACAGATGTTTTTTAAATATTTTGTCAAAATTCTATCAACAAGTTTGGCACAAGGATACGTCATGGATGAACGGCCATCGACCAAAGCCCTCATAGGAGGGTTTTTAAGGTCTTTATGGACTTTGGGGATGCCAAACATTACTGGGATTTTTGGTAAAGTGATATCTATAAAATTGTAAGTTTCCAAGTCAATTTTACCTGCCAAAAATAAATCACGAAAGAGGCCTCTCATGATGGTATGACTTCGATGGACTTCATTAAGCGAAGCCAATGAGTAAGCAGGTGTCATAAGAACATCTAACATTTTTTCTGTATACTTAGAATTGTCCATAATGACCAACCCACCACCCTTGTCCGGTTTCATTAATCTGACAGGAGCGGAACAGAGTTCATTTAACAAATAAAGTTGTTCCTTAGAAGTGTTATATTTTGTGTGATGAGTATTCTGGTTTGACTTGAATGAATGTCTCAAATCTACTTCGCAAACTCTTTCAAAGAGTTGTAATGAGGGGTGAAGGGGTGGATTAAACACACTTGGTAACCTTAAAGAATCATGAGGTATTAAACTCTCGTTATTAAAAAGAAGCTTCAGGTTGAGTTTGCGAACAAAGCACTTAAGTTCGATGATTTCCTTTGAAATGTCACCAAGTTTACCCGGAACAAAAGTGTAACCTAAAGCAAGAAGCTCAACCAATTTATCTTCAATTTTGACCTCTGTGAAATTATAAATCTTAAAGTCACCTTTTTGGTTGAAAATTATATATGGGACATCGTTCAATCCATCCCTCTGAGAAACATTCGTAGTATTGTCGACTTGGGAAACAGACATCAGAACCAAGAAAACTATCATTAAAAACCATGATTGGACTAGCAAGTGCTAATTCCGATTCGTTTTCTTGTTGTGATGATTGCGAGGGTTGCGTTTGCCTAAAAAACTTATCTGCATAGGTTCTATTTGCCTGATTATATTTATTACCTGAATTGTTACCCAACACTCTAGTCATAGGTGACTCTAAAGTCAGGCACACTGATGTTCCTTTCACTAGGCTAAACAAGGAGAAAGTTACTGTCAGCTGCCTGTCAGGTGCCAGGATCCATCACATAATGCACGCACTCAGGTCACTCCACAACAAGTACAAATATGACTGTCATTGTCCATGTTGGTGTGAATGACCTGAGACATACCTCCCTGGACTACATGAAAAGAGACATGGAGGAGCTGTCCGATCTTGTAGCCCAGGCAGGTATGACCCTAGCCCTGAGTAGCATCCTGCCATCACCCAGAATTATACCACAGTATAAGGACAAAATGATTGACCAACAATTGGGTAAGCTTCTGGTGTCATTCTAAGGGGAGCCAGTATCTGTCTGCCTGGGATGACATGATTGACAGACCACGATGCTTTGCCAGAGATGGCCTGCACCATTCACCCTTGGGATTCCGGATACTGGCTAAGGCTCTTGCCATCCCTATAGTGTCTTTTTAGGCAAGGTTCAAATGACAAATTCACCACTTTAACAGGTACAAGCAAGCAAAATCTGAGGGTAATGTTACTCACTGCTAGAAGTCTAAGTGTCAAAATGCACTCACTCGAGGTACTCCTTAAAATGGAGAACATTGACATCTGTGCAGTGACAGAGACATGGTTCAAGGCTCCAGACAGCACCCCTGGATTACCAGGCTATAATTCATACCACACCTTTTGGCCACCTAACCTGGACCAAAACACTAAAAGCAAAGGCGTGTCCCTGTTCATTAAGGATATCCACACCTCCAGGCTAGTTGCTCAGCATAATGCATCCAAGATTATCCAAGTGCAACAAATTCTGGGCAAGACTGCAATCCAAATTGTAGCTTGCTACATATGTCCCACATTCCCACTCCTCATTTCTTGATACACTGAAAAATATTAGGGTACAACCTAACACCCTAATAATGGGCAATTTCAACTACCCCCCATTAACTTGGAAAACTACTCATGTACCAACTCTTTTGCTCAACATTTGCTGGAATTCATAAATTCCAATGCCTTGGATCAACGTATCCACACCAGCACCAGGGGCAGCAATATCCTAGATCTGGTTATTACCAACATGGGCAACCGGTGTTCCACACCAGAGGTCAATTCCTTGTTGGTCAGATCAGATCATAAGCTAATCACTCTAGACATCCACATCCTGCTGCACCCCCTATTAGGGAAACCACAGTAAAACATTTCTCCAAAGCCAACTTCACACTTTTTAAGACAGAATTGGCAAACTTCACGACACTCATGCAGATGGACAATAGAGGTATGACTGCTGAATACTACACAAATGCACTTTATAAGCACTTATACCAATGCATGGATAGTGCAATCCCTAACAGAACCAAGATGTTTTGCTCCAAAAAAATGAATCCAATCTGGTGGTCCCCTGCCATAAACAAAATCTACAACAGAAGAAAAAAACTTCTGCAAAAGAGTAAAATCCCACGATTGGAGGAACTCCCTGTTCAGCCTCAGTAAGAAGCTGAGATCCCTCAAAATCCTCCAAAGCTAGTTACTAAAACAAAATTGCCACTGATTCTAAAGACAACCACAAAACATTCTATAGCTATGTCAAGAATCTCAATGGCAACACTCAGATCTGCTCTGAGTTACAGCACAACGGCACTAAATATACAAAATAACTGATATTGCCAACATCCTGGCAGATAGGTTCAGTGCTAACCTTTCCCCCCTCTCACCCCCTAAATGGCCCATCTCTATACTGGATGAATGCAAAGTTTCTGTAATTATAGCTGCACAGGTTAAAACCACACTCTCCATAGCCAAGATCACAGCATCCATGGGACCTGACAATATCCCAGGCTGCTTTCTACATGTACTACAGAATGAACTGGCACCCCAGCTAAGTACCATGTTCAAGCATAGCCTCACCTCCGGATTTCTGCCCACTGAATGGCGCACAGCGATGGTTATCCCATTCCACAGAGGGTGAGCCACCACGAACCCTGGGAACTACCGCCCCATTAGCCTGATGACCCTGGTCTGCAAGGCTATAGAACGTATCATGGAACTTATAAACAATGGCATTGGTAATCTCCAAACTCTGGAACCCACCCAGTTCAGGTTTGTAAAAGACAGATCATGCCTCTTAAACCTGATAGACTTCTTTGAAGTGGACACCAAAGTCGTAGATGAGGGTAAGGTGGTTCACTCAGCCTATCTAGATCTTGCCAAGGCTTTCAACACTATCCCCTACTCTAGAATTATATATCAACTCACTAAACTAGGTATAAATTCCTATGTCACAAGATGGGTTGCCAACTGGCTTACTGACAAAAACCGCACTGTGAAAGTAGCATACTCCAAATCAGACTTCAGACCAGTGACAAGTGGAGTATCACAGGGTTCAGTCCTGGGTCCTCTCTTGTTTGGTATCTACTTCTCTGAAGTACAGACCAACACAGAAGGTCTTTGGCTAATGAAGTTCGCAGATTACTGCAAACTAGGAGCCATAATCAAAACTCCCAAAAGATGTGGACGTCCGACAAAAGGGCCTTACAGAGAGAGAGATGCATGGTGTCAAAGCCATGGCCTCAAGCTCAATGCCAAAAAGTGCATTGTCATCCCTTTTGGTAAAAACTCTGTATCCATGAACTACCACATAGGCGGTAGTCTACTTGACACGGAAAGTGTGATAACAGACCATGGGACACAGGTGGACAGTAGTCTCTCCTTTGATAATCACATTGCCACAGTAGTCAGGAAATCCTTTTACATGTCACACCTCATCACAAAAGGTTTCGCATCCAGGAAAAAAGAGGTCACTGTTCCCCTCTACTCATTACTCATTAGACGCATTATAGAATACAGTGCCCCTTTTGGTATGTACCTCAAAAGACATCTACAACAATTGGAAATGCTGCAGAAATACCTCAGAAAGAGGATTACCTGCCTCAAACAGATGCCCTATGCAGACCGTTCCAAAAAACTCCAGCTTTACTCCATTGCATATTGCCTAGTCAGAGGCGATCTCTGCCTAACATACAAAGCTATGTCAAACCCAGAGCTGTTGGATATGCTCCACTGAAAGAAATTGCAATCCCTCTGAGCTACACGCTCTAAGGACCTAAACCTTGTCACCACAACAAACAGAACATGCTGGAGGGATAGATGCCTGCCCCAGAGACTTCTCATACTCTGGAACAAACTACCCATCTATATCAAACAAAGCTCCTCATTAGCGCTCAAGAAAAATCTTGATTGGATAGGAGATAGGAAATTCACCCCAGGGATCACTTCTGTGGCTCTGCTCGACAGGGGCACAGGAAAATAATTTTCTTGGGTGGCGAAAGCAAGGTACCTTTTTGGCTAGGCTTATATAAGCCCTAGGGCCAATAGACTAGTACCTACCTATGAACCTCACCAGCCCTCTTCAAGAGAAATCTTGATGAGTGGATGTGAAATAGAAAGTTCATCTCAGGGATCACTCTAGTGGCTCTACTTGATAGAGTCACTGGGAACTAACGTCAGGTGGCATGATGCCAGGGCACTTCTATGGGCTAGGCTTGTAAAGGCTCCAGGTCCATTAGCCTACTACACATCTATGAACCTATGGTATGATTCCAGTTATTCTCATTAGGGGTAATATATAATTATCGACCATGGGAAGGGTGAAGCCAGTCTATAAGTAAATGGATTAGGTTATTTCAAGCAGAAAAAGGTAAATTGCCCAGGCTTAAAATTGCCTGCAAGTTCATCTAGCCTAGTGCTTATCTATAAACCTATGAAAACACGTAAAAATTTCTTACCATCCCACATAAAGACCTCAGTGAAACATGTCATTAAGGAACTTAAGAGTATTATTAGAACATGTAAATTGTAGTACAAGCTTAAAATCACTGGGGATACCAGTAAAAACTACAAGTGTTTCTTCAGTTATGTGAAGAAATTGAGGAAAGGTCTTTAACAATGCACTCAGCTCATCCATAATATCACACATTCTGATCCTTTGAGTATAGCCAATATATTAACTGACAAATTTAGTGCTAACGTTACCGCATTTACCCACACAGTTCCCTCACTGTCTTTGAACGTTTATCATCTATCAAAGTCACCATGCAATATGTCTTAGAATTCCTATCAAGGGCCAAAAACAATACTTCCATGAGATCACACAACATTCAAGGTTGCACTCCTCTGTGTCCTGCCTTCCATGTCTTTGTAGCCTTTTGAGCATTCCATAATATCAAACTGTCGCAGGGTATACTGCTCGTTTATAATAATGTTACAGTATAGAATATTTAAAGAATATTGATTTCTCATTTTCGTTCATCTCTATGATATTCAGAAGGTAGTCTGTCTATTCTTGATGTTGATGCTTCCTTTATTTTATTTTGAATTCTCTCATAGTAATCTCCTTTTCTAGAGATTTAACATGTTCCGATATTTTTTACAATCCATGCTTGTTATCCTATTTAATGTTCATACGTTCCACCCACAAACGTTTCCACAATTACCATTATTTCTCTGCGCATATCTGGTTATTTCCTTCTTACCAAAAATTGCATTAATTCCCCCTTCTCTTATTTTTATCTCTTTTCCCAAAATGGAGAAACTTCCATATTTTTTTTTTGCTTCCTTGTAAAAAAAACTTTGTCTAAATATATTTTTAATATTTTCTATATTTTTCATATGGCTTTTTTCTATTTCTCTTATTTTGTCACCACATAGTTCTAATTGTTTTTCATGTCTTTTCACAATATCATTATACAGTTAGTCCTTTACTTCAGTTTTTTTCTACAGTTAAACATATATTCTTATAATTTTCTTTATAAGCACTCCACCAATTTGTCCAATTTTCATAACATACTGTCATAGTCATCAGCTCTTTCCATAAAGCCTTATGTTCCCATTTACATCTGTTTGGGCAGCCTTTCCTGTCAATCTATTTGATTTTTTCCACTTTTCATTACACCTCTGTTATCACCCATTCCAGCTCATACCATTCTATGATTTGGAAACTCACCCATTTCTACCCCACCTGTTATTTCTTTCATATCTTTTGAGTGTGCCACTTAATCTATTTCAGTTTCCAAAGTTTCCCTTTCATATGTCCATTCTCTATTTTTATTTATTTAACATTTGTTTATCAGGAAAGTCCTACTTGGAATGAAGCCAATTTTCAGCGGAGGCTCGGGTAGAAATGTTCCAGATGCAGGTCTTTGTAACATGGGAGGAAACCAGAGTACCTGGAGAAAACCCACTTGAATACAGGCAGGACATGCAGACTCCACACAGAAGGCAATCCAGCCAAGAATCAAACCGGAGAACCTCTTACTGTGAGCCGACAATGCTACCGCTACACCACTGCGTCATCCCTCTGTTTTCCTATTTTCAACACTCAGTGTCTTATAACTTCTTTTATGTTAATATCTTTAATCTTTCCTTTCTCACATTAAAGCTAAAATTTACTACCATAATAACTGACTTGTTTAACAGACAGCATCTTTTTCCCCTCTGTCAAATTGGTGTATGTGTAAACTGTCATATTGCTGTATACATACCTCATTTCTCTGAACTGGGAAGCATTCCAGGATGCTCAAAATATGGTTGTTTATAAGAGTCAGTTTTCAAGCTTTTTTCCTCTACAATTAATCAGGCAAGTTTGGGCAGAGCTGCCTATTGTGTGGCTGTGGTTATCAGTGGTTAGCTGTGGTTAGCAGTGCCCTCCATAGCAGTGAATATCTAGACAGTAAAATTTCTCTATAAAATCTGGATTACGTCTCAAACTAGTTAAACAGTTTAGCATTGCATGGAATTAAGTGTAGAGCATCTAGCTTGCAGATATAATAGCACTACCATATCCCAATATATAACATCTTGCCCGTAACTCCAGAAACTAGTTTGTGTATCGAATAGCACTACCATAACCTAGTGCTATACAACATCTTTCCCTTAACCCAAGAAACTACCCTAAGAACCCCTTGTTAAAATTTAGTCCTTAATCCTACAGCCCAACCTACTACAGGACTCCGCAATATGGATATGCAATTTCCAAATGTCTCTCTGACCAGCTTAGTAGATTTGGGCATCCTAAGGCAATGTACCAATTGTCTCACTCAGACAACCAGTTAATCATTAAAGAAAATAACACAGCATGCAAGAGTTTTAGTACATAACTTCCTTGGTGGCAAAAATCAATCATACAAACAAATGGTGGTGGTGCCACTTCAGGGAGATCCAATACCTGTCAGCATGGGGAGAAAACATGGTCATTACATCCTGTTGCTTCTCCAGTGATGGACTGCATCTGTTTCCTCCAGGCTTTCAGATGTTGGCTAAAACTTTATCCACCATCTTGGAGCCTTTTTGAGCAATGCCAAAAGACAAAAATACCAACATAGTGAACAGGTCTCTAGGCAACCTTAAGGTATTACTGCTTAGTAGTATAAATAAAAAAGTCCACATGCTTCAGATACTCCTCATTCTGGAAAATGTAGACATCTGTTCTGTGAATTACTTGGTTTAAAACAGTAGAAAGTACTCCAGCAGTGCAAGGCTACAGTGCATTCCCCACATTTCGATCAACAGCAGCATAGACTGGGGCCAAAGATGGAGGTGTCTCAAATAACTTTACCAACACACCTCCAGGCTGGTTAAACAGAATGATACCATGGATCTCATCCACATTCAAGTCAGCATAGATAAGCTCCCTAACCATTTCATGTCTAGCTACAGGTCATCTATACCCCTTGAGTCTCACAACACCCCCCTAAACTAGCAGAGATACTTCATCATCCAAGCAAACACCCTATTCATGGGTGACTTTCCCTGTCCCTCTATAGACAGAAACTTGCACACAGGCATGATGCTCCCTGGACTTTATTAACACAAACACCCTGGATCAGGTACTGCACACTCCAACCACAAGATTAAACATACTGGATATGGTCTTCACCAATACAGCAGAGAACTGCACCCTCCTGCATGTCACGTCCTCACTAGTGAGGTCAGATAGCAAAGCTATCTCTTCTGAAGTAAAAATCAACCCAGAAAACCCAGCTAAACCAGTAACAGTTTAAACTACTTTAAGGCAAATTAAATCCTATTAGGTGATAGTCGGTCAAAATTCTAGGCTCCCCTAACCCTGAGTACACAACTACCTAAGCCAAATTTTACTCAGAGTCCCTATACAAATGTGTGAATGGCTGCATAGAGGCTGATGGATCTACCAGAAGTAAACTGAAACAAAACACTAAAAACAAACCCCACTGGTGGAATCCTCACCTAATCAGACTATTATAAAAGAAGAAAACTCCTGGCCAAAATCAGGAAAGGCAACTCTCTTAAAGACAAGGGCTCTCTTATACAACTAAACAAGAAACTAAGAGGTCCAGTTAAGTCCAGTAAGGCCAGCTATCAGTTCAAGATATCCTCATAGGCTAAGGACAATCACAAAGCAATGTTCAGCTATGTGATGAAATGGTGGTGACTGGTACAACCTTTACTGTCCAGAGTGACATAACTAATCTACTGGCTGCTATATTCAGCTCAGACTACAGCCCTCCACTCACACAAGCTCCACCAGGCGAAATCCCCTTCAACATACTTCCCCTACTGTTAACAGGGACCAGGTACTGGTAGCACTCACTAAAGCCAAGAGGACTGCATCTATTGGTCTCAATAACATTGCTGGTTGCCTCCTGAACAGTCTAAAGCATTACATATCTGGGCTATTTGAGACGCTCTTTAGTTACAGCCTCACATCAGGCTACTTTCCAAGTGAATGGTGAACCACAACAGTTATTCTCCTCCACAAGGGTGACCTTTAACAGACCCAGGGAACTAAAGACCTATCAGTCTAACAAGCCTAATAGGCAAAGCCATGGACATAATAAACAGGGATCTACAAACTCTGGACCCATCCCAATTTGGCTTTGCTAAGGGAAGGTCATGCATACTTAATCTGGTAGACTTCTTTGAGAGGGTCAGAAAGGCAGTAGATAAGGGTAAAGGAGTGCATACTTTGACCTGGCAAAGGCAATCAGTATAATACCCTATTTAGGAATTGTTCACAAGCTGTCTGAGCTAGGCATAAATCCCTACATAGCTCACTGGACTGCTGGCTGACTCATAGAAAGAATCCAGGAAGTCAGGATTGGTAATATCACCTTCAACAGGGGAATGGTCATCAGTAGACTAGACTCAGGGTTTCATGCTGGGCCCACTCCTGTTTACATTTTACTTCTTGGAAGTCACGGCTGTTCAAAGTCTGTCTCACCAGGTTCACAGATGAGTGTAAACTGGAAACTACTATAAATTCCCTGCAAGACACTCACAACTAACAAAAGGGTTTAACACAGACAAATGACTGGTGTCAAAGCCATGGCCTAAAACTCAATGCCAAAAAATGCAATATAATGCCTATTGTCAAGTCTAATTGCTTCGTCACTAAAACACCCCTACAAGTCAACCTAGCAGTAAGGGATCTGGGAACATTTGTCCAAAACATAACTAAGATAGTTAGAAAATCATTCTATGTCACCCAATTGATAAGCAATCATATGGCATTCAGGAAGGAAATCATAGTACCCCTCTGCTGAGCATGTCATACAATACCAAGCCTCCTTTGGCATGTACCTAACCAGACACTTGCAACACTTGGAAGGCCCACAAAGGTTTTTCACCAGAAGAACTCAGGATATGAATCCAATGTCCTATACTGAATGCCTTAAGGGTCTGTCTCTGTATTCAGTCTCCTATGGGCTGCTGAGAGGGGATCTTTGCCTGGCTTACAGGGCTTCCTCAGACCCAGCCATAATGGATCTGTGGCACATGAACAAAACAAACAGCACAAACAGCATCAGAAACAGTAGATTCAGATATCTGAACTTTATGACAAACAGAACTTGCTGGAGAGAGACATGTGCCCCAAAGGATCCACATGCTATGGAATAGGCTCCACATCCATCTGAAACAGCGGTCATCCCTGTCCCTATTCAAATGAAACCTTGACAATTGGATGGGAAATTATAAACTTATCCTCGGATTGGCCCTCAGGTCCCTTATGGGCAGAGGCTGTCAATAAGAAAAATATTATCCTAATACCCCCCCCAACAACTCCCTTAATTATCTCCTAGGTTCATAGGTGTTTACTAGCCTAATGACCACAAGTGCATTTTTAAGCCTAGCCATGCATCCCAAATCTGACAAGTTCTGATACCCTTGATACGTATAAGCAAGATTTTGGGAGATGAACCATTTGCAGGTTACCTGTGTCCATCAGAGACATAGGTGCCAAACCCGGGATAAATTTCTGGTTTCCCATCCCATTGTCCAAGTTGCACTTGAATTGGGTCATGGAGGAACTCTGCTTCACATGGATGAGGAGCCTGTTCCATAGATGCGGTAACCTCTGCGATACATACCTATGTCTCCAGAAGGACCTATTTATATCATAGGCAGTGTTTAAGTCTTTAGAATGGGTAATTCTGGTGCTGTTTGTTTTGTGGATATGCAGGAGGTCCATCCCTAGTAACATGCCACTCATCATAGACACCCATGATACCCAGGACTGAAATGGTTTGGGGTGTGCGGCTAGGCTTGTAAGGACCATACTGGTCATTAGCATAGTAAAACCCTATGAACCTAATTATCCTTACACGTCTTACCCTTTCCCTTATATCACACACCACTAGTCTTTCAGGTACTACTGCCATCAAATCCAGTATTTTTCATCTCTTCATTTTTAAAATATTACTTTTCATTAATACATATCACTCCCCACTGAATATATTCTCTTTTAATCCATAATGCCTCAGTTCTTCTCCCTTTTTCATCCTTCAACACGTCATACCTAATATATAACATTCATACTTATATTTAATACCATTCAGTCACTAACATACCTCTATCATTATTTTGAAGGCTGTTTCCAGTTAGTGGCAATATTCCAAAGTCATCCCTTTTCTTATTTCCAGTTTATATTCCCCCATACCTCACGGTTCCCTGTTTTCCATTCACCATTATAACACTAAATATGCTGCATTTTTCCTTTATGTATAACCAGAGCCACTCTTACATTCTACCACTCCTTCATACATTTTTAATGTCTTCACCTTATTACTATCAATACTGTAAAAAGTTCTTTAACTTGAGTTCCTTTATGTCAGAAGTTCGGAACTGCACGTCTATCTCCTCCCTAAACTGCAGCCCTTAGTTTTGAAATATGTTCTTATTCAATGATGCAAATGCGCTCTCAACTTCATTCAACATTTTTTTCAAGTAAAAGCTTCAAAAGAAATGTCACAAAAATCTTTTGTTTGAAAGTATATTAATGTTGTTATACTCCAAATGTAAAAAAATAGTGTCCATAACTTCATATCTGTTAATATCATCACTGTACTTTGGTCTGATTCTCACCTTTGGTCTTCTCTTCTGATTTTGTTGTCCTTGCAGCAGTCCTTGAGTTTTTTCAGCTTTAGTTACCGTATATTTTTTGAATTTGTTAACAATTTCTCCTCAAGTAAAAGTTTACTGCTCACAATGGCACCCTGTCACAGCCCCATGGTGTTTAAACCAGCTAGTCCACTAGTAGAACCTTCTGGTAATCCATTTTCTTTTCCTGATTAATCTGGCAGCACCTTCTGTGTTAGTTCTACCAGCATGCCATCTACCATTGCACTCCAGCTTACTTATTCATTGGCATTTGGCACACCTTGGTCCATAAAATAAGACAACAAACAAACTA
The DNA here is from genome assembly GCF_019279795.1 of Protopterus annectens. Taxonomy (NCBI): domain Eukaryota; kingdom Metazoa; phylum Chordata; order Ceratodontiformes; family Protopteridae; genus Protopterus; species Protopterus annectens. Next base: position 1,015,876,702 of record NC_056726.1, on the reverse strand, counting down.
ATTAACTAAACAAATAGTCCCCCATATTTTATTCATTGATGCTATCCACACTCATGTTCTTATTTGCTAGTGGCATTTATGTCATGTGGAACAAGCTACCCATCTATGTCAAGCAAAGTTCCTCATTAGCACTCCAAGAAAAATATTGAGTAGATGGGAAATAGGAAATGCACCCTGGGGATCACTTCTGTGGTTCTGCTCGACAGGGGCACAGGAAATTAACTTTCTTGGATGGCGTAAGCCAGGGAACCTTGTTGGCTAGGCTTACTTAGGCCCTTGGGCCCATAGCCTAGTACCTACCTATGAACCTATAAAACATAAAACAGAACAGCACACTTTACAACAAGATACCTTGTGGTACCTGATAGACTGCTGTGAAAAATAAAGATGGCTTAATAAGATTATCTTGTAAACATACATACTGGTAACTGATCTTCAGTTGTCTGGAAACATGAGTAATAGTTTAAACTTTATATCAATTGATGTGGCAAAAACAAAGAAAGAACTTATGTGAAACACTTTTGCAATATATCCATACCTAAAAGTTAATGCTGTCATACTTGTATGCCTGCTCAACTGGGGTTCCGAATCTTGAATATGAAAATGTACCATTCTACGTATTCAATGACGTTTTCCCTATTTATATCAAAATGGCATATTGTTAACGGTATCCAAACACTCACAATTAAAAACATGTGCGTGTGTGTATATATATATATATATATATATATATATATATATATATATATATATATATATATATATATATATGTGTGTGTGTGTGTGTGTGTGTGTGTATATAGCTATATACACGCACATGTATATATGTGTGTTTGTGTGCATGCATGTATGTACATGGATCCAGTTCTCATGCATTTAAATTGTACTGATATTTGAATGCATGTATCCTTGCATTCAAATATCAAAGATACATTTTAATGCATGTATCCATGTCAAACTTTACATCCTAGAACTTCTTCAATGCTCACACAAACTGCATTTTGTTTTTATTCCTCATAGATTTTTCAACCACCCTATGTTGTTTTGATTTACCCTTCAAACAGTGGTCATTATGTATATACAAATATGTAACTGTGGTATAGGTCCTTGTTTGATTAATGTCATCAATTATGTGAGCTACTGTGATGTTTCCACCCAATGTGTGTGTCTTGTATACAAGAAAACTTTGTGCATTTTATTTATTTAGTGCATGTGTTCACCACGAAAGTCCACTGGGCCTGGAAAGAGCCCATTTTCCGTGGGGGCCCGGGGAGAAAAGCTCCACAATAATCACATACAAAGAAAATATTAATACACAAATAATTTTGAGCAGTACTACTTAATTGAAAGAAAATAATAAAACCATAGTAAAAATAATTACAAGCATGGAAAAATAGAAATAATAAATGGCATATATTCAAATTACACATTAATGTAATATCTCTGCAAGGTTCAATGCAGTGGGGATATTAAGTACAGAGTAAGAACAGGAGGAGATAGAAGGGATAAGTAGGGAAAAAGCCAGGCTAGAGTGGGAGGAAAGGCAGTAAGTGGGCAGAGTGAAGGGAAGGAAAAGATAGTAATAGAGTTGTACCACCAGGGATAGATGTCAGGTGTGGGGGGTTGCGTTTTCAGGTACAGGAGCATAACCAGTGAGAGGAGAGATGTAGTTTGAGGGATTTTTTTAAGGAGGCAGGATTGTTAATAGTTCTGAGTGAAGAGGGGAGATTATTCCATGCCTTAGAGACAGTATAGGAATACAAGATTTGATGAGCTAAGAACTTAGGTTTCTCTATGAACAGTAAAATTTTGTTTCTGGACCTCAGATGTCGGTTAGGATGGTACAAGTCAGTATGGAGGAGAGAGAAGGGCAAGTTTCTGGGTGGTAGATGAGCCTGCAGGCTGTAGTTAATTGCAGAAAAGTGAGATAGTGAGGAGATTCTAGCCAATTTAGTTGATGCAGAGAGGAACAGTGACGGGTAGAAAATTTTGCATTTGTAGCAAATTTAGCAACTTTGTTGTAACAAGAGTCTAGTTTTGTTCTCAAGGAGGACTGTAGATTGGTGAGGATTTGAGTGCAATATAAAGCCGTTGGAAGCAGGAAGGATGAGGCAAGAACCTTTTTATGCAGAGGGGCTAAAAAAATAGTTGTGCCTATACAAGGCACCTAGTTTTTGATGTTTTTTTATGTTGCTGTAGATGTGCAGGTCAATAGTCAATTTGTCACTGATGATGACACTTAGTAATTTGGTACTAGGGACAGCTTCAATGATGGTGTCGTTTTGGGAGTGAACTGAGAATAGTGAATTGGATTGTGTAGGGGTAAATATAAAAAGTTTTGCTTTATTGGAGTTGAGGGTGAGATTGTTCTGGGACATCCAGGTTTCGGTGGAAGTAAATGCTTCTTGGGTGAGATGCTGTAGTACAGTGGCAGATTTAGAGGAGCAGATGATAGTTGAGTAATTTGCATATTGGATAACAGTACAGTGGGTAAGAGGAATGAAAGTTGTTGACAAAGTTGTTGAATAAGAGGGATCTCAGTATTGATCCTTGGGGGACACCTGTGTTTGTAGTTATAAAAGGGGAGGAAGAGTGTTGCCATTTAGTAGATTACTGCCTGTTACTGAGATAGTTAGTTAACCATTGTAGGGTAGGGGGAGATAGACTGAGGTCTGAGAGTTTAGTAAGCAGAAAGGAGTGGGAAATGGTGTCAAATGCCTTTGATGAATCTAGGAAGAGTGCTGAGACTCAAGAACGAGCATCTTGAGCTCTATTTACTGTGTTGAGGAAGGAAATGAGGGCAATGTTAGTACTATGTCCAGGCCTAAAGCCATGTTGAGTGGGGGACAGGATTTGGTGTTGTATCAGATGACTGAGGAGCTGAGTGTGAATACATTTCTCAAGTATTTTGGAGAGTGGGGTGAGAATAGCAATAGGATGGAAGTTTTAGATGTCAGAGTTATTGCTGCCTTTATGAAGTGGAAGGATAAATACTATTTTCCAGATATCAGGTATGCAGGATTCCTGAATGGACCTGTTGAGGAGGATGCTGATGGGATATGCAATGGAGAAGGCTGAGAGTTGTAAGTATTCTGCAGGTAAGTTATCTGGATCATTGGTGCAGAGTTTGTGAAGAAGTTTTTTGATGGTGGAGGTGGGTATGGGTGGTAGTATGAAAGAAGGTAAAGGATTTGAAGAGGAATGTACAGATGGAGTTCCTGGTGGGTCAGTTAAAATGGGTGGGAAGGTGGTAGCAAGTTTTTGATGGCGTCGATGAAGTATGTTTATTATCTCAGAGGGTATTTTTTATGGGTTAGGACAGGGTCTATATCAGAAGATCGAAGTTTCAAAATGTCGAATCTGATATAGTCGAAACCATATGATCAAAGTCTTGAAACTGAATCTTTTAACGGAGATCTCCGTACAGCATGGAAAGGGAAGATTTCCCTTTTCTGCACGGTAGTGGGATCTCGGAGTTGGTATATTTAAGTGGTGTGGGGGGTGCAGGACCCTTGTGGGGGGTCCAGGGGGACTTGCCCCCTACTTAGGGAATTTAAATGGTTTGTTTTTGTAGGCTGTTGTGTTTTATTACATTTTCAGTGTTTCAAGACTTCGATTGTATGTGTCGACCACATCAGATTCGAAGTTTTGAAACTTCAACAATGTAATATAGACCTGTTAGGGCATGGGTTGTTGTTAGCTCCAGGGTGGAGAGGGGAGGTGATTGCCCCCCAGAAAATCTTGGGGTTTAGTCTAGGTTGATCTTGAATAGCCTGGAAGTATTCTTGTTTTTGATAACTAGGTGTTTAGCCTGATTGCAAAGTTGTTTATACTGAGTGACGTTAGAGTGTGTTTTTTTTTTTTTTTTTGTGCAGGCTTTCCAGGCTTTGCCCCTAGAAAACAACTTGCTTTGTGGATTTTCTAAGCCAATAGCATTGTTTTGCCTTGATCCTTTTAGTCGGAGTGGGGCAAGACTATTTAGGATTCTAAGAAATGTAGAACTGAAGAATTCTACAGCTTTGTTGAGTGGAAGACATTTCACAGGACTCCAGTTTGTGTTCTGCAGAATGTCATTGAAGGTATTTGGGGAGAAGTGGGATAGATCTCTGGTGTATCACTATTGATGCAGGTTTGGTATGGAGGTGGGCTTACATATTATGCATACTGGGGAGTGATCACTTATACTATTAGGGAGAGTTCCAGAAGAGGTGATTTTTTATGGGTCAGATACTGAGATCCAATCCAAGACTGAACCTTTGGTTTTCCTTATTGTTGGGTCTAGTAATGTCAAGAGATTAGCTATGTATAAATGTGAAGGTTAATATCTGTAGAGGGGTTATTAGAAATATCTATCCAGTTAATATTAACGTCACTTAGGATGATTTCATTTTTTTATATTGTTGGTTGCCCATGCAAGAATTTCTTTAAGAATAGGAGTATTAGTGCCAGGGGATGGCAATCATTAAGTTTTAGGAAGGTAACAAGTAGCTCTGCAGTGGAGAAAAGGGGAATTGGTTTGGAATATGGGATTACTGTAAAGGTGCTTGGGAATAATAAGGTGATGCGTCCACCTTTTTTATGTAGTCTATCCGTTCATAGGCAGGAGTAGGTTGGGGGTAGAAATTCAAAATCTTTGATAGATGGTTTTAGCCAGGTGTCAGTGATAGTGGTAAAATCTAGTTTATGTTGACTTAGCCATGTGTACAGTTGGGGAATTCTGTTTCTAATGCTTTGGAGATTAATTGTGGTAAAGTTTAGGGATTTTGTGGAGTTAGGGGAATTATGACAGGGTGGAGAAGGGCCAGGGTTAGGATGCATGTCATCACATAGGACTAGATTACTGAGAAGCGGGAAAGTGATAGGTAGGGACGACTTCTTTTGATAATAAAAGTATTAATTATGATTAAATGGACGTGAACTGTAGAATCCTGTCATTACACTATGTATGACCTCCCTTCCTCTGGCCAGAGCAAGATGTATTCTTCCCATTTCACATACAAAACGTTGAGCTTCATCATCCAAAAGATGTGTACTCAGACTGACCTGCTTCTGTTCTGCATTACATTGCCCGATGATATTTTCCATGCAAAAAAACCTACAAAAACTACAAAATGCTGCTTTTTACTATTGGGAATAACTTTCTAGAACATTTTAGGAGTAAACATGGATCCCTTCATGCCATGGTTATATAATGGCTGATAAGAACATGGATCCCTTCATGCCACGGTTATATATTGGATGATAAGCTTTAGTATCTCAAAAATAAGCAAATTTACGCCAGACTAATTTTGTAAATAGAGGATATAATTGTCAGCAAGTTAGGCATAATTGTAACTAAGTTAGTAAGCTGAGGAATAGTATTGGATGACCATATTTTTCTAATGCTTATGGGCAACATACACGTAATAGAGTCAGAAATGGTAGTGCTAGACACTTTTTTATAGTAATGAAGTTAGATATATCAAAGATATCATTACTAAACACTGGAATATACTTGCCACTGAATTCATACATCTCAACTGTACAGATTTTTGCCTCATTTTTGGTCTGTTCCTCATAAAATTGTGTTTCCTTTTAACAAATCACTGGGATGATCTAAAGATTACTGTCATTAAATAATGACATGCATTTGAGTTTCAGACTTCATATGCTTTAGAAAAATGCATGCCAACATAAATCCTATTTTAGCAACTTTCTAAGTTTATAAGAGCAATATTTAAAATGCCCCCACCCCCATTACTTCAGGCATTTGTCCAGATTTCTTGCTCTAAGATATTGAGAGGTATGCCACTGATGAAAAACTGAGAGCCGTAGTAGGTATTAAACTAATTTTAGATATAAGAATAAAAAATGTTAAAAGGATGCTATGTGGTTATAAACAGGTTACATTAGATCAAGTACCTCATGCAATTATTGACAATACATCAATACTAGTGGCCAATTTTGCCATCCCTCTACTGGTAGACTATATACCTTTCACGTAAATGCTAGTTGTAATAGTACGGACATTATTTGGCACACTATCCTCTGTAGATCATTTTATGTAGGAAAGACACATTGATGGCTTAGAGATCGCATAAGAGAACTCATGTAATATCAGGATTAAAAATACAACTAATGCATCAGCAAAACATATTAACACAGCCAATAACCATAGTTTTAAATTCTTAGTTATAAAGATAAAATAATCCAGTGTGAAAGGATAGGGGATCTAAGAAATCATACAGAAGTTACGGAAACAAAATGGATTATTAGACTGCGTGCTGACAATGATTTAGGGCTAAATGGACACATACCCTGAAGCCAGTATTAAAATCCAGACCTTTGTTTAAATGAGTTAATATTTAAATTTCATTAATGATTTTTATATATGTTAATTAATTTAACATTCATCCTCAATAGCATTCTAATAAGAACTGGTTGATTTAATGTATAATATGAAATGCTGTAGATTTGCCTTAGCTCACAGGCTGTCAAATGTGAAGGGATGTTATATTCTTAAGGAATTTATGCATAGATAGTTTTTTAGTAGATATGATTGTCGCTTACTTAACATATAATATATATGATTTTATGATTATTTTATTTTATCATTTTATGATACTGTAGAACTGCTTTGTCCCGTAGGATGTCAGATGTAATAAGATGATACAGCTTTAAGGAAAGCAAGATTATGTAGTTACTTAGTAACTGCTATGGTTTTTTTTTTACATTGTAATTGCAAATCAGATCATGTAATATTCAACCCCGATTGGATTATGAACTTTTAAATAATGGATGTTTTTTGAATCCAGATAATGGTCTGAAGAAGCAAGATTAGTACTCGCGAAAGCACTTCCTGTATTTAAAAGGTTTTTTTATTTAATAAACTCGTCTTTTATGTACCCTGGTCATGTGTCGGACTATACGCTTTTTGGATTATTATTTTGCATTTGTACTGAATTAGCTTATAGTCTGTTTATCTCAGCTGCTGGTGTTGTTTTCTTTTGGACTATACAGCCTCTTTTACACCAGCCTTGGAGCACGGCAGAAGGGAACGAACAGAGTTTGAATACTGAGCTGGATTATAATCCTTTACATGGTTCAAATATCTATTGTAACAGCCTTAATGAGCAGCTGAGTGGCAGAGGAATTCAACTAACATTGAGACATGAAAAAGGGTATGAATTTCATGGCTATAAAAGGATGGTGTAACATAACATACTGAATGTTAAAAAAAATATCCATTGTTGAATTATTTAATGAACAGTGCTGTGGATGAGATGCCAGACATGCCTGCAATTGATTTACATAGCTTAAATAAGGAGATACGTGTTTTGGAAGATGAACTTTTTAAACTGAAAAGATATCAAATGCAGAGACTGGATTTTGAGGCACGTCTTCAATATTGCATAGTACCCTGGGGCCTGAGAGTGTTAAACATGCCTAGTCAGGGTCAGCAGTTCCTGGAATTACTTAAACTATGGCAACAACTAAATGTTGACACTGGCTTTTCTTACTTGAATTTGCTTAACCAATTATTTGAAAAAGAACATTGTCCGAAGAATATTTTAAGGAATCAGCAAAGAAAATTGTATGATTCATACCCAGAACAGAAGATAGATTCTAAAATCAACTATATAATTGACACTGTTGCCATTCATGAAAGGAAGTTAATTCAGAGTAAATACAAAAAAAAGATCTCCAGGATTTTCAGTTAGGTAGAGTGTTCAGCTGTCCAAGAGAATGGGGAAATGGAACTCAACCTGAACAAAAGGGAGTCCGCATGAAATTATATAAAAATGACACTAAATATTGTAACTGCTGTGATTAACAGTAATGGAGACACCACAACCTATTGCAGTGCCTGATGGCACAAATATATGAGGAGCAGTAACCTCTGTAGAAATAAGGGAAGAGATTAAGAACCATTGGAATAGTCAGAGTCATGCCATCAATAATGTGGCAGTAGCCGGAGTAAATATGATAGTCGATGAAGCAACAAGTGTGTCAGTAGTAAGGCCAAACGATCCCCTATATATGTCTTCAAAAAACAGCTGTTTATGAAATTACCACTTCCTATATGTCACAAGTACCAATACAGTCAAAGTCAATCAAGGACTAATGGGTGACAGAAGAGAAAATATGTCCCAGATGGAGAAGGATATCAAACCATCAAGAAACTGTGGAGGAAGGTGGACAATCCTTAATATGGAACATTTCACATAGAATCCTCTCTACCTATGAGGATTCTGTGTTATAAATGGGTCTAACTTTTATTCCCTCACAACCAGCAGATCTAGCAGAAACTGTTTTGGATCTGAAAACAATCATTCGGCACGTCACGTTAAAGATGGTCTATCCACCATCTAATCCAGGTACTGGTGAGTTTTATAGTAATAAAAACCTAGCAGCATCATTCCTATCACCCATCCTCTATTAGAAATCTTTGGCAAACTAGAGGTGGCTAACTTCACGGCACCCATGTGAAGGGGAGAATAGATCCATGACTGCCGAATAATACACACTAATGCACTGTATGAAAACATACATAAATGTATGCAACTAGCCATACCCAACAGAACCAAGAAAATCTCCTCCAAAAAAGGAAGCCAATCTGGTGGTCCCCTGCCATTAATAAACTTTACAATAGAAGGAAGAAACTATTGCAGAAAATGGTGAAGTCCCAAGACTGGAAAAAACTCCCTTAAAAAAGTTGAGATCCCTCATCAAAACATCTAAAGCCAGGCAAGTAGGCAGAATTGTGGCAGACACTAAAAACAACCGCAAAGCCTTCTATAGTTATATCAAGAATCTCCATGGCAATACCCAGGTTTGCTCTGAGTTACTGCACTGGTACCGCCTATGCTGAGCCAACAGATATTGCCAACATACTGTCTGACAGATTCAGTGCCAACTTTGCCCCTCCCCCCCAAAGGACCAATCACAATACCAGAGGAATGCCAGGCACACAGTATTACTGCAGCACAGGTTAAGGCTGCATTATCCAAGGACAGGAATACAGCTTCCATGGGACCTGACAATATCCCTGGATGTGTTATACATGAACTACAAAGTGAACTGGCACCTCATCTGTTTACCCTCTTCCATCTCAGCCTCACCTCAGGCTTTGTCCCTACCGAATGGCACACTGCTACAGTCATCCCTCTCCATAAAGGGGGAGCAACTACAGACCCTGGGAATTATCGCTCCAATAGCCTGATGAGTCTGATATATAAAGAGCACATCATCATGGACCTAAATAAAAAGGATATAGGCAATCTCCAAACTCTAGATCCCAGGCAATTTGGTTTTGTGAAAGGTAAATCATGCCTGCTCAATCTGGTGGACTTTTTTGAGTCAGTCACCAGAGCTGTAGATGAGGCAAGGTGGTTCACACAGCCTACCTCAATCTGGCAAAGGCATTTGAGAACATTCCCCACTCAGGAATTATTGATAAACTCCCCAAACTAGGCAACCCCTATATCACTAGGTGGATTGCAAATTGGCTCACAGATAGAACACACAGTGTGAAAGTAGCGGACTCCAAATCAGACTGTCAAACAGTCACGAGTGGAGTCCCACAGGGATGGGTCCTCTCCTGTTTGGCATCTACTTCTCAGAAGTCCAGGCCAACACGGAGGGACTCTAGCTGACCAAGTTCGCAGAGGACTGCAAGCTGGGAGCCATTAACTCCCTAAACGATATAAACATCCAGCAGAAAGCCCTCGCTGAGAACAATGACTGGTGTTGAAACCATGGCCTTAAGCTTAATGCCAAAAAATGTGTCATCATCCCCTTTGGGAAAAACTCAGTTCCCACCAATTACCACATTGATGGAAGCCCACTGAACACTGAAGCTGTTATAAAAGATCTGGGGACACAGGTTGACAGCAACCTCTCCTGTGAGCAGAAAGTCATTCTATGTGGCACATCTCATTACCAAGGGTTTTGCATCCAGGAAGAAAGAGGTCATCATCTCTCTCTCTTTCCTCATTAGGCCAATCATTGAGTATAATGCCCCATTTAGCATGTACCAGACACCTGCAACAGATGGAAAGGCCACAAAAGTCCCTCACAAAGAGGATAATAGGACTTAAACACATGTCCTACATGGACAGACTCAAAAAATTCCAGCTATTCTCTGTCTCATATTGTCTACTAACAGGTGATCAACAAAGCCATGTCTGACCCAGCTCTGTTAGAAATGCTACATCTAAAGAAATCCCAATACCTCTGCATCACAAGCTCCAGAAACCTCAACCTCATTACCACAATCAGCAGCACATGCTGGAGGGACAGGTTCATAACGCAGGGACTGCACATGCTCTGGAAAAGACTTCCTATACATGTCAAGCAGAGCACCTCACTGGCCCTCTTCAAGAGGAATCTTGATGAGTGGATGGGAAATAGAAAGTTCACCCCAGGGATCAGCCCAGTGGCTCTACTTGATAAAAACACTGGGAACTAATGTTGGGCAGGATTAAAAATACAAATAATGCATTATAACTTTTAAATATGTTTTTTTGATTGGAGATAATGATCTGAAGAAGTGGGCTTAGTACTCATGAAAGCGCTTCCCATATTTAAACTTTTTTTATTTAATAAAATAGTCTTATGCATCCTGGCTATGTTTCAGACTATATGCTTTTTGGAATATTAAATTTAAGGCACTGTTCTTGTCTCTGTAATTAAGATCATAGAGGATTTTTCTCACCGTTCAAGGCCTGGCATTATTCTGTTTCAGCAGGCTAATAATTTAAATAGGAGTGCAATTAAATGGTCATTAAAATTAGGGATTGCCAAACCCATATGTGTTTCTTCACTTTGCTAGTTCTCAGGCATCACTGTGATACAATCCCTTTCCATAACATGACATGCAGCATTCTACTTAAATTTTAAAGTAACTTAGACTTGCAGTCCCATTTGCTATTGTAAATGTAAGCTGCTTTGCAGCTATCAATCATTGACTGAAATTCCAATTTCATGCTGGAGGAGGAAGATTATAAAAATGCAACATTCATGCTATTGGAATTCACGTATCTATACATCTAATAAGTGAATAATTTGGATTTGTCAGTGGGTCTTTACTTACTGCTTCTAGGTCTTGTTATAAGCTGTTTTAATCTGTTTAACTGTTATTTTGTGCTTTAAAGCGTGTCTATCTTTACTAGACTCCTCCTTCAGTGTTCTTAACTGCTCAACTTTAAATAGTGTGCTTTAGTTCAGAAGCACTGAGGTTGCTCTGCTTTGGGATGATTAATGCTTGATTTGTCTTCACTGACCAGTTTAGTAGTGGTGCAATTATGAATGATTTAAAGTCCTTAGCAGAGGTGTGAATGCAGAGTGGTCTTTAAATTTCTTTGCAAAGCAAACCTAAATGTCATGCACAGCAGATTGCAGTAACTTATTTAGTGATACAGTACTCTTTTGGAGCAAAATGTTGAAATATCTTAATGTGATTATTATTTTGTCAGAGTTTGTAGAGCACTTCTCAGCTATGCAGTCTAATTATAATAAAATGTTTTTGGATTCTATACTGTTGTTTATGTGGCATTCACTGAACATTTTGCTGAGAGGACCTGAAAATTTGGAGTTGTAGCTTTTTCTGACATTCTTAATTTTTTTTTCTATTCTTCTTAAATGGTTTTATCTTCAGTAAGGGTATAATTTTCCCCTGTCTAATATGCTTCATAACAAAAGGATGGCAACAATAGGCACATTTTGCTTACTTATGAGCAGTGGCGGCTGGTGACTTCATATCAAAGGGGGGCTACAGGAGACAGCTGAATGGGTGTGGCAATGGGAAGGGGTGTGGCCAACTAGAAAGGGGTAAACCACAAAGACTGGGACTTGAATTAAATATGCTGCCCTGGGTGCCAAACCGTCATTATGAGAGTCCAAGCAAGACAAAATGAAGTGGAGAAGAAAAAAAAATATTTCAGTGCATTGGCTACATGACAGCTTACTTAATATCTAGATGGAAACAAAAAGGTTGTGAGGCATGAAAAAAATAAATTACTTCTTAAATACATTACTGGAATGCCAGTCAAAATCAGGTATAAAAAAACAAGCAGCACTCAAATCAGGCCACTTCTCCTTGTACTCCAGTTCTAATTATAATTTATATTTTATATTCAGCTTTATAAAAGTAACAAGTAACATGCTGAAAGCAGCAATGTCTGTGATACCCCCACTTGTAAAAATGTTTCTTATCCAAAAAAAGAACTGCTGCCTGACAACAACTATCTACTTGTTTCACGGGGAAAACATGATCAAAGTAAAAAATGAACAGCAAACAAGAAACAAGCTCAAGATAAATTGTGTAAAGAAATACTGCACAGGTTATGGACCACACATGATAGACTAGCATTCTGTTTAGTTTACAGGTAAAGCCTGCAAAGATGACTAAAGTCTCCAACAAATGTAATGATCTTCTGAAAATACTGTAATCCTGTCCTTTATTACAAATACTGTCATATGCATTTCAGTACTTAAGTCTTATACGTTGCCTAGTTATGTAAATAATCTCTGCATGGCAACAAAAAGGCCTTCAGTGTTGGTAATTATTTATCATACTTATTAAAGCTTACTTGCATCTTACAGTCTCAGACAAGCTTATCTGATGGTCATTAAAGCATTGCTACTTAAGCATAGAGCAACAGGCATTGCAATGACATGCATTTTCTGAATAAGATAAAAGATATGACAGAAAGCCAGAATATTCTTCAAAATCAAGGACAGATGAAAAGCCACTGTAATACTTGTGTCTACCTTGGATGGGGAATGAGTGAATCAAATGCCCATGTCAGTGCTAAGATTTGGTAAGTTTATAACAAACTATCACTTTTATGGCTAAATTATTCTAATGTTGTTCAATGCAGAGATTTGTGTTCATTGCCGATATTACAGTAACACATACACGTGTGTATATATATATATATATATATATATATATATATATATATATATATATATATATATATATATATAGATTCACTTCGGAAACTCGAACATGTGAAATCTCGAAATTCATATTGTTGAGACCATATGATTGAGGTTTCAGAAGTCTGAAATCCTGAAAAAATCCAACCAAAAAAAAAACAAAACATTTCTGCAGTGGGAAAACCCCCCTGTACCCCCTAGGTGGGGGGGGGGCTGTGCCCCTCCCTCTATTTAAATATACAAACTCCAACTACAGCAAGGAAAAGGGAAATCTCCCATTCTGCTCTGAATGCAGATCTCTGTTCAGAATTTTGAAATTCTGAAACCTCGATCAGATGGTCTAGAGTAGACCATATGAATTTCGACATTTCAGAAGTTCGAGATTCTGAAGGGAACCCATATATATATATATATATATATATATATATATATATATATATATATATATATATATATATATATATATAGTCTAGATATGTATTTTGTTTTTGTTATCTATAGGATGGCGCAGTGTTGTTGCCTCACACCAAGAGGTTCTCCTGTTCGATTTTCAGCTGGGGCACCTCCTGTATGGAGTCTGCATGCCCTCCCTGCATTCGTGCAGGTTTCCTCCAGTTGCTCCATTTTCCTCCCACATTACAAAGACATGCTTCGGGAGAGTTTCTCCTTGGGCCTCCACTGAAAATTGGCCTAGTTCCAAGTCGGGCGTTCCCGGTTAACAAATGTCAAATAAAATAAATTATCCTGTTTTGAGTTCAAGCTATCCACTTTAATACAGATATGTTATGGATATTATGAATATATGCTGCATTCCTAAACCGGTTCTCAAGTACTACGAAACATATTAACAAACAAGGTTTATGTACTCGTCTTGTCTTTATAAATAAAGTAGGTTAAAGTATAAAGACCTTTAGTGACTAAAAGATCACAACTGTACCCTTACATAAAATTTAAGTGCTATGTTTTTTGATACTCTTATGATTCTTGATGGTCCCAAGGCTTCTTCTGTAATATTTTTATAAGCTCTCAGTGGAAGGTCAACTTAAAAAAAAAACATTTACTTGCAGTCCATTCATGCACAATGTCAATGCATTAATATAAGAATAAGATATTGACTGACAGACTGTACTATTAAACAAAAAACCTGAACAAACATTTAAACTAAATATCAAAACACATTTGCATAAATTCACTACATATTCTTACTTCATAAATATCCTTAATCTGTCATATTATAAATTCTTCCAAACAAGAAAATAAGACCAACCCAAACTATGAACAGACTTGTAGACAACGGCCGCTGTGCAATGTAAAAGCAGTTCAACCAAAACATAAACGAGCACTCTAAACGCCACACAGTAATAGTCCACGGAATACAAAAAAGCATGTAAAACGAACTGTTGTAAAAGAAAAGGCAATTTGTTCCACAAACATGAAGTTAAGCGCTTTTCGTCCCACAAGTTGTGGGACTTCTTCAGACAACAAGAGCAATGGAACAGGAAAGTATAAAAAGAAATTTTGGCGCCAAACTACAAACGCCGTTACTAAGCAACTATAAACAATGCACACTTAATTCAAATTACATGTAATGTTGCTGTAACATTCCCATCAAAAAATATATAACATTCTTAAAAGCTCTGCATGATTTAATCTTACTAGCAATCACAAAATCACACTGTGAACCATATACTGCAATAAAATAAATGCAAAATAATTGCCCGCAATTATGACATTTGCGATATTTCCTGCAAACTAAATGTCGCTATTAAATCAACTAGTTAATCAAATAAATCAAGCAAAAACCATATTGGTTTGTGACTTAAATTATATTTAAATCACATACTACAAAAAGAAAAAATAATAATAAATATGCAATATGAATTGTTGTGCACTCATCAACGAATAGAAAGAATGTATATAGTGCATCTAAAACATAATAAATACTATAATAAAACAATCGCATTGTAGTATACCAAGCTTAGTTGCACTACTAATATAATAAATACATAAAGTACAATCAAGTACTATTAGAAGTTTTTGAACTTTACTGGCTGCTACGTTGTTTTGCCAGTGCACCACCAGGGCTAAATAAAATTTGTACCCTCTACCCTATTTTGAAGTTAAGGAGTTTGCATCGTTAAAACATATACATTATTCATGATTAATTTAAATTGATACATATTTATTAAGTATTTATGCATTGAAGCATATTATATACTATAGTAGTTTTCAACTACATTTTATTTATTAATATTTATATTTTAGTTATTGTTGCATCTATCATTTATCTGAAGAAGTCCCACAACTTGTGGGACGAAAAGCGCTTAACTTCATGTTTGTGGAATAAATTGCCTTTTATTTTACAACAGTTTATTTTACATGTTTTTTGTATTCCGTGGACTATTACTGTGTGACGTTTAGAGTGCTCGTTTTTGTTTTGGTTGAACTACTTTTACATTGCACAGCGGCCGTTGTCTACAAGTCTGTTTGATATTATAAATCCTTACCTACCATCAAATTGGCTAGCATTAGTGTACTAATATCATCAGAATCTAACAATTCAAAAGCAACTCTTTCCTAAAAAGGCCATCAGTACAGCTCCTTTGTAACACCAGACCTCAATACTTAGCTCTCAGCTGCAAAGATGGTATCTACCTGTTCTCAGGTATGGCCTTATTCTTCTCTCCTTCTTCATGAAGGTACAATGTATGCTGGAATCATGCTTGCACAAGCCCTGTAAGTATGCTCTGTCTCACCGCTAATGTTTTTTTCATGAAGGTACACTGTATGTTGGAATCTTGCTTGCACAAGCCCTGTAAGTATGTTCTGTCTCACCACTAATGTGAGATGAATGTTTGACACATTGTTTTTCATTTTTATACACGTACATATTGCATTATATAAATGCTAACTTTGCAAGGCAAACGTGCAACCATGTATTTATTTACTCTTGCAAGGTAAGACTATTTCTGTGAATTCCTTGTCAACACTGTTCAAGGCTGGTGGTGTCACTAGTAACTAGTACACCTTCCCCAGACCATCATTTATTTGTAGCCTCAGTGCCTCTGGTTCTCCCTTTCTGTTCAGCTTAGCTGGTCCTTTCTTTATTTCACGCAATGGCATGCTGTTCTCACATTCACACATTTCTTTCTCCATCCTACATATATCTGTTCTTTGAGGTCACTGTTTCTACTATGATCGACATGTTGTACCACCTGATTTCTAACACAACCTTCAGCTCTGTATTTTTCTGTCTGAGCTTACACTCTGCCGGGGCTTATTTGAGGGTTTGGAGGCTGGCCTAATGGTTAAGGTGTTTGCCTTACAAACACAAGGTGCGGGGTTCGAGTCTCAGAAGGGATAATTGGCTAAGCTTAAAATGGCTTGCAAGGGCAGTTAGCTTAGCACTAACCTATGAATTTCTCAGACTCATGTTTACCTTTCTGCATGGTTGAACCCTTTCTTCCTTATCTGCTTCGCTGGCGTTCAAACCTGTAAGCATATTCTGGGGTCTAGGATAGAAAACGTTAGCACTTAGAAATTCACTTATTTGGTATACTTTTGTTACCTATACACACTTTCTCACTGATATACAATGCATTGTTTTCTCCACCTCTAGTTTTCTCACTGCCAGCTTAATTCTTCTGTAGAAAAGTAAGTGTTATGTGGTGAATACATCTAGCCTGTGAGCATATTCTTTCCATCTCTTCCACTGCGTAAACCTAAATCTTTCAAATCAATCATAAATCCAACCCAGATAGCAGTTAATCTATTATAGTGTTGGTGTAGTGTAAGGAAAGTTTCTGAACGCAGAGGATTATGATCAGGTCACCAATGCTAACCAGGTTATTATGGGTTTGAGACCTAGATGTCAAGAAATTCACCTCAAGAGTGAAGTTCGAGGGGTAACTCTTGGCATCCATGTGGAGAGTTCCTAATACTCAGCATCGGCGGACTGCTCATAACTCGTAGTGTATGGAACTTTACTGCTCCATGTTCTACTAGTTACAGTAAAAAAAAGGATAAGTGTTCTGCTGGCTTTCAAAGCCATAAGTCATGTATTGAGTACTGTCAGAAAGACAGTGTAAGTCAGTCATTTAATTTTACACTTAACTTCAATGCCTCTTAGATATCCAGATTTTTTGCAGAATATCCAGATTTTTGCCTCATATTTTGGGTTTGTTTCTCATAATGTCCATGCTTTTTGGACAAATTACTGAGGACTGAAGACACTAAATAATGACACACATTTATGTTTTAGACTTTGTTCCTTCAGAAACTCAGGTGAACACATATTCAGTTATTCTAGTAAATTTCTAAGTTTAGAACAGCAAGTCAGGGACATGTTATTGATGGATAGCAAGTATTCTGCCACTGTCATTTGTACTGGCAGATTTTACTGCCTAGACCAAGACCTGACCTTTACAACTTTAGCAGGGGTGCTTAACTCTACTACTTCCTGGTTCTCTAGCTACCTTTCTAACAGACTTCAGTCAGTCAGGTGACATTGATTACTCCCTTTTTCTTCCAATCCAAACCAGGGTCCCACAAGGCTCCCTTCTTGGACCTCCACTTTTCAGCATGTTCACTAACAACCTCTACACATCAGTCTCTAACTCCACTCTAATACAATTTGCATATGACTCTACCATAATCTCCTCCTCTGACATCCTCTCCCAACTCCTCACCTTAACCCACGAATCACTCCACTCAGCTGAAAGATGGCAAACTAGCAACCAACTCCTTCTGAATTCAAGTAAAACATGCTCTTCCTCTTCTTACCCAAATCTCTCTCTCTCTCTGTCTCTCTCTCTCTCTCTCATCACAAATCTACCTTAACTATAACTTACCTCAATAACACAATTATCAAGGCCGAACCCCATACAAAATTATTAGGAGTAATAATTGATGATCAACTAAAACTGGATCTACACATGCAACAATCCATCAAAAAAAAACTCACCAAAAGTTAGGCTTGTTTTATAGAAATAAAAAAAAAATCTTTCACAAGAATCCAAACTCTCTCTCTAGGTCAGGCCTGCCTACTACCTAGTCTATTATATGCTGCCCCAATTCTCATTAACCTGCAAACCAGCCTTATGTCCAAACTTGAAATTACATACAACAAGATTGTTAGATTTGCTGCAAATCTACCCTGTCACTCACACCACTGCTTATCTTTAATAACATGTCAGTGGCTTGAATTCCAACAACTTCTCCTTCCTTAACTGCAGCTAACTCACACCATCCGAAAAAACCTACCTCTTGCTCAGCTCTCTCATCCATTATCTCTCTTGACTGTCCTAATCGCAGTCTTCGCAGCTCTGACCAACACCTCCTAGAAATCTACAAGCCCAAAAAAACTATTGGCAGACTTCTATATAATTACTCTGTTGCCAACTCAGAACAAACATTCTCTCTGTCCCTAAGAACTACTCTTACTTCAAAGAGTTCCAAAAAAACTCTTTAAAGACCACCTGCTTAAGTCTAGGACTTCAACTTGGCATGACCACACATAAAATACCTTGCCCTCCAGCCCCAAACCCATTCCTACTTTAATAGTGTATCCTAGCTTAACTTCTACCTACTTCTTTCTTTTTTTCCTTTTTTGCTGAATTGTACTGTGTTATTTTATACTGTGTATACCTATTTAAATCACTTGTGTATATTAGTGTTATGTCAACTTTTTAAGCTACATTCACAACACCTTGTATAGTTATGTTAACTATTTAAATTTCATGTATGCCATTTTTACTTATGGAGCTTTTTCCCTGGCTCTCCTCTGAAAATGTGCTTTTGTTCAATTGGACTAACCCAGTCAACAAATGTCAAAATAAAATATAAATACATAAATAAATAAGGTCGTGTCTTGCGCCATTCTTCTGCTTAACTGATTTGTCTTTTTCCAAATATCAGAGCGTAATCAGTGAACTCTTCACACGACAAGTGATTTATATCTGTTTCTCCTAATGTAATGTCTGAATGTATTAAACCTTGTCTTATGTAACTATTATGATATTTAATGTTGATTTATGTATATGTGTAGACATAAAGCCTCTTTTATAACATGGCTGGGTGATTATCCACCAGTGTCAGATGTGAAACGTCTTACTATTTCTACACAAGTTTTTTTTGCAACTATTTGATAACTTTCTTTTACAGAATCCTGGGCCGCTACTAAGTACTACAGTCCCAGGTGTAATATTATACGCTCTGTAGTCATCACAGTTTAAAGGATCTGCCTTGAAATTCCTTGACATTTCTTTTGATCCCCATGCTCATACACACATTGTCACCATGTCCTGAAGCCTGCCACTGTTTCTTCATATCTCATATTCCTTTACTTCTGTCTTTGCTGAATAGCTCACATTCCTTTACTTCTGTCTTTGCTGAATAGCTCACATTCCTTTACTTCTGTCTTTGTTAATAAGCTGTCTGTTACCACCATTTCCATTACCCTGTTCCAATACTGCTCCTCAGATGTTTACCTTTAGCCACACACACTGCTGTGCCCTGATTCATATTATGCCCCCTATACACCTATCACACTTTCATCACCATCCTTTCTTTAGGTACTCCTTATTTGTCACCTCATGCTGAAGGTACCCACTTTTCCTAAGAAAAATATTGCATGTGTCCCAACAGGGTACCTCTTTCTTTGAACTACCTAGTCCATCGTCTGATGAAGTCCATTACGGAGAGTCCATATGGAAATAAGTCATTAGTCTTACCTCCCTCCTAAGGACAGTATTTTCCATAAGACTGTCCCATATTCACTACATTCTTCCATTTTCTCATGTCCCTGTCAGCTTCTCTTTGCTTTCAGCTTTAGGATCATGTCAAACCTGAGCGGGATTCTTACTACATTGTAGGGATGCCACTGAAAGGATTCCCCACTTCTTCTTTCAGCTTTTCCTGGTTAGGGGTCGCCACAGCGGAACTCCGGTCCGCTAATGATTAGCAGTAGATTTTTACAGCACCGAGGTGCCAGCCCGACGCCCAGCCTTCAACGAAGGCATGCCCATTCACGCATGTCTTTCGAATGCCACTCGACCACGGGGAGGACGTGCAGACTCCACACTGAAGGCTCCCCAGCCGAGAATCGAACGGGAGAACATTTTGCTGTGAGCCAACAATGCTACCACTGCCTGCACCACCGCGGCTTTGAAAGGATTCCCCACAATGGCCTGAAACGCATTCCTCATTTGATACTGATGACCTTGTTCCTGTCCATCCCTCATAGCAGGCAGATGTTACGCCACTAATGAGTAATGTTCTGTACAAGAATGACCTGCATTATAATACGCAGAACAACAGTGCTTCTTATTTTAACGGTAAGATGGGTTGAAGGGCTGCTGATCAAACAGGTGAACAATTATTCACAGTGCCTGGAAAATAGCTTTCAAGTCTGGTTTGTGTCATAGAACTATCAATTGTATTAATAAATGGGATAAAAAGACAATTAGAAAAGGAATATTTTGTAATACTTCAAACGGTGATATGTTTGTATTTAGTCCCAATGTAAATATTATGTTTGTGTTTTGGAGATAAAAAAACAATGAAATGATCTAAAACTAACTACTTAAAAAAGCTGAAATCTCAATTAATCTCAACAATTATGTTTTACTTTTATTTGGTTCTTTTAGTTTATATTCTTAACATTATAGAAGACAAATTTAAATTCTTCAAAAAAAGCATGCAAAAAGTTGCAGCTTATCATAAAAACAAAACTAATGAACATATTACACATGATGTCAAGAATAAGATAAGTCACAGTAAGTACTTTCATTTCCCTCAACTGCATCAGATTGTAATTCTTATCTACTATAGTTCACCTTCCTAAACATTATATTATAGCAATGTAGCTGAATTTAAAGGAAGTCAGAATTATTTGTTTTTAAACAGCATCAGTAAGTCTGACAGCACTTTGCCTTAATTTAAAATTTAGAAAAACACGTTCAAAAACTGTAGCAGTGTAAAACCAAAAAACAATGCCTTTATTTTTAACATTTTATGTTTTTGGATTTATTTCATTTTTGCAAAAGGTTGAACTATTACTGCATGGTGTTGCTAATCATAGAAAGAATTTATTCTTTCATTAGCTAGACTATTACCATTATGCATATTTATATGAGACTTAGTGAGCTCTCTCTTTCAGTGAAATGTAACTCTTGCGGCCTTTGTTTCTCAATCCCAGCTCCATTACATGTTTTTCCTGGAATCCTTTTACACTGCCCTGCAACACAGTCGAACTGAAGTTGCATGTGCTGCCTGTACAGAGTTTTAAGACTTTTTATCTTTGCCCCATAGTTGTGTGAATATGGACAGGGTATATATATATATATATATATATATATATATATATATATATATATATATATATATATATATATATATTTATAAGTAAGAAGGTCAAGGTTCTACATTGTAAAATATTTATTTTTATTTATTTAACAATTGTTTACCAGAATAGTCCAGCTGGACAACTGGTGTCCATTTTCAGAGGAGTCCTGGGGAGAAAAGCTCCAGATCTTAGCAGTATATACAATATGTACAGTAAGCCAGGGTGTAGCTATATAGACAATATGTTCAGATATCATTGGTTGTTAGGTGGGTGAAAGCCAGAGCATAATGGAATAACTCTATGGTCTACTATAAGCTAAACTCTAGGAGGTGGTGTGATTTCCGTGGGGTGGGTTGCAGTTACAAAGGCAGTTACTGTAGAGGTAAGCATTAAGAAGGTTTTTGAATACAAGAGTTTGGTTTTGCATTCTGTGGTCAGGAGGCAGGGTGCTCAATGTTTTTGTGACTACGTTGGGGAAGAAAGAATCGCCTGAGCTATTTTTGCAAGGGGGTGGTATTGATCAGAACTTTATTGCGGGATTGTAGGGTTCTGTTGGTGGTGCAGAAGATTAGGAGACCAGATAGGGCAGGAATTTTCTCTGGATAGTATAATATTTGGTGGGCAAGGTTAAGTTGGTGGTAGTGTAGTAGGTTGGGAAATTCGAGACAGTGTAATATTTGTAGGGACTGGCAGTGGTGGGAACAAGATTTGGTATTATTTGCAAACCTTGCTATTTTGTTATAGCAGGTAGTAAGTTTATTTAGGTCGGTTTTATTTATGTTTGTAAGTACTGGGGATGTGTAAAGTAGCATGGACAGGAGGTGTGTTCTGGCAATGTCAATTCATGCCTTGGAGGTAAGGAACTTTTTGCAGTGATAAAGGGAACCTAGCTTTTTGTGTACTTTGGAGATAGTTGTAGAGATGTGTTTACTGAATTTTAGTTGAGGGTCAACTGTAAGTCCTAGACGTTTGGTCTCTGATACTGGGGAGGTTAGTGTCTTATTGTTTGAGAGCATGGAGAAGTTGGAGTCACTGGGCTTTGGTTGGTGAAACAACATAAGTTGAGTTTTCTTCGGATTTAATATTAGTTGGCCTTATTTAGTCAATTTTCTATTTCTGTAAAAGATTTTTGGGCTTTTTACTAGAGGAGCTGAATATTTGGGGCTGAGGGGATAAGGGTTGTGTTGCCTGTGCATTGGATATGCTTTCATTGTAGCTAAGTGAAGTTGATTTATAAAGATGTTGAAGAGAAGGGGGCCTAAAATAGAACTTTTTGGGACTCCAAGTGTAATGGGGAGTGTGGGGGATAAGGAGTTGAGACATTTGACAGACTGTTGGCTAAGTAACTCTGGAACCAGAGTAGGGAGGGGCTATCAATGTTAAGGTTAGATAGGTAGGTTAAAGGTTTATTATGGGAAACAGTATTGAATGTTTTGTATAGATGTAGGAAGGTAGCGTAGACTATGTTGCCTTGGTTCCTGAGTGAGCTTATAGTGTTGGTAAAGTTAATTAGGGCAGTGGAGGTACTGTGGGATGAGCAGAATCTGTGTTGGGTTTGGAGAGAAGATTGTTAGAGAGAAGGTAGGTGAGGAGCTGGTGGTGGATACGCTTTTCGAAGATTGTTGATAGGGGTGAGAGAATTGCAATGATATGGTAGTTGGTGAGGTTAGTAGACGGGCCACCTTTGTGAAGGGGAATGATGACTGAGGTCTTCCACAACGTTGGGAAAGTTTTTTTTTTAATGGATCTGTTTATTAGTAGTGGGATGGGGAAAGCTATGGCCTGGGATGCAAGTTGAAGGTATTCAACGAGAAGACTGTCGGCGGCTAGGGTGGTTGGTTTGAGTTTGGATAAGTAGTTTTGAATGATGGCAGTTGGAAGTGGTGTGAGGGAGAAGGGGGTGGTGTTATGAATGGCTTTAGGGGTTTGTGGTGAGTTAGGAGTATTTGTACTGCTTATAAATATGAGTATTGAGGTGGTAAAGTGTTCGTTAATGTTGGTGGCTATGTCTGAGTTTTGTGCCGTCTAAATTGAGGGTGGGGGTTGCATCTTTCCATGTTGGAGGATATTGTTCATTGCAGCCCAAAAATTTTGAGGGTTAGAATTATGCTTGTTTTGTAGGGAGATATAGTGGTTTTGCTTGTCACTCCTAATTTGCTTTTTCGTCTTATTACATATTTTAAGGTAGTTTTGCCTAGTTTTGGGTGTCTTAAGCTGCCATCAGGCTTTATCCCTGTCTTTGAGTAGGGTTCTGGTTGATTTTTTAGCCAAGGGGCAGGATTATTATGTACTCTAATATATTTTGATTGAGGTAGGGGGTTGAGGATGTTCAGAAATGTGTTGTTAAAGTATTCAATTGTTTTGTCAAGTGGGAGGTATTTGAGGAGATACCAGTTACTGGATTTTAGGGCTTCTAAGAATTGAGCTGTGGGGAAGATTTTATGGGATTGGGTTTGTAGTGTGGAGGGTTGATTATGGAGTTTGAGTTTTTGTTTTAGGAGGAACTGAGGCATTATTGCGTAGGAATGATTTGAAGCAGGACTTATGGTGTAGTGAGAGAGATTGGTGATTGGGTGAATAATGAGTGGTCACTGATCATAATCCGGTTATTATTTGTTCAAGACATGGATGCCAAGAAATTTGCCTTGAAAGCGAAGCTTGAGAGGTGAATCTTGGCATCCATTTTGAGAACACATAATGTAGGGTTATGATCAAATGCCTGATCATAATTCTTTGTAGTACCTGGACTGCTCCATGTTTACTAGTTACAGAAAAAAAAGAAAGAAAAAGGCCAAAAGTTTTGAGGGCTTTTGAAGCCATGAAGCACTGGGCAAGCACTGTCAGAAAGGTGGTGTAACGCAGTTCCTTGCATTTACACTCACCTTGCTCAGCCTCTAAACCGTTCAGACTTTTGCAGAATGTCAAAAATTTGCCTTATTTGTTTTGTCTGTTCCTCATAAAGTCTGTGGTTTTCAGATAAATCATGGAGGACTGAAGTCACTGAATAGTGACACGCATTTGAGTTTCAGAATTCGTATCCTTCAGACAAATTGCAGGCAAACACACATCCTGTTATTCTAGCTACTTTATAAGTCTATAAAAGGAAGGGACATGCCTTATTAATACAGACAGCTGGCAGAAACAAATCCTGTATTCTGTGACTCTCATTTGCTGGTCAGAACTGGCACATTTGACTGCCTGGTATGAGATCTGACCATAACAACTTAAGCAGGGGGTGCTTAACATTTGTTGAGATCAAGTCTGTTGCCAGTGTAACGCTAACCAGATTTGTCTTTTTCGAAATATAGGAGTACAATCATCCTGCTTCATGCATAATTATTTACAATTAATTTCACATACAGTTTTGGTGTGATAGGCATATATTTTTTCAGTGAGTTTGACTCATCCAGCTTGTTGTCAAGCTAGTGGGATTCAGTGTTCCACAGCACATGCTGTACACAATATATTTCTATCCCCAAGGGAGTGGATTGCATGTTTCTTTGTCATTATTTGAATATATGCACACTTCTTTACCTATTCAAATAACACAATTTAAATGTTTTTTAAATAAGTGAAGTGAAATACATAGAAAGTAATACTGTACAGAACAGGAATTAGCTCAGGTGTGATGTAATTGACATTTGAAGTACAATAACCTTGCTATATACATTAACTGGGGTACGTAGGGCAAAGCTTCTCTCATGGTGGTGATATATTTATTCTTATTTTAAAGCCTTTATGTAAACAATACATTTTTTAGATGTTGCTTGCTGTTATCCTTGCACTGACTACTAGTAAAAGCCCCAACGTTTAAATTTGTTGGGGGCTGGCAAAAATTAGACATGATTTTCTTTTTCATTGTACCTTGCATGGGTAAAGTTCAGATAAGCCATGCGTAAGTAAAAGTGACTCACTCAGCAAAGTACTTCTTATTCAGTAAGGCTATTGAATGTTCCTCTGTACAGACACAGTTGTGTCTCTCGAATCTGGAGTGTGAATGTTCAAGCACTTCATTATTGACAAGCAAAGCTCCTTTCTGTTCATCTTAAAGTCCTCAGCATTCAGTATAGACATAGATTTTTTTGCTAATCATATTCAGGAGATCACAGCATGCAAGCTAATAAATGGCCATAGACCACGCATTTATTATCTGAGCCTATAGATGAATTGTTACTCTTAGCAGCTCTACAGATATTCATTAAAAAATATTTTGTCCTACTAGATGAGAGCGCATGCATGCCATTTCTTATTTTGATGTACTCATAGAAGTGCTTTCTCATTTGAATTATGGGCTGCTTCTGCTACCTTCCCGAAGTCAGAAGTTTACATAGCTGAGGCAGGTGTGATACTAATGGTTTAACTGGTTAAACTGAACATTTTGTTTCATGTTCAAGATCTTCTTATATGCTTTTTGTCTTATTATTTATGCAGCTTATTTATTATTCACTAGGGCTGCTGATGCTGCCATTCATCACACATTGATTTGAAGTTATGGAAGAAAGAAAGAAAATTATTCCACCATACTAGAAAAAAACCCAGTGATCTGATGACTGTGTGTGTGTGTGTGTGTGTGTGTGTGTGTGTGTGTGTGTGTGTGTGTGTGTGTGTGTATGTGTGTGTGTGTGTATGTGTATGTGTGTGTGTGTGTGTGTGTGTGTGTGTGTGTGTGTGTGTGTGTGTGTGTGTGTGTGTGTGCATCTCTATATGGATGTACCTATGTATACATATTATATGTATTAAAAGGCATATATATATATATATATATATATATATATATATATATATATATATATAGAGCGAGAGAGAGAGAGAAAGAGAGAGAGGGGTATTTATAAATATAGGTTTATATATGACTGTGTTTCAGTTCATCAAAGGTACCCTTCACTGAAGCACAAATGGTCAAAAAAAATAACTGAAAGTACATTTCACTGACAGTATATTTCACTGATAAGTCATTTGGTCAAAATGTGTAGAAAATATAGGTAGTATTTTAGATGTTTTGCTCATGGCAGTTGTTAGGAGACATGATTTAGATATTTTTCTGTGGATTAGTAATGCCCACTGTCATGTTATTCCCCAGATCTGTAGAGGTTTGTGTTTGCGTGCCAGCACTGAATCAGTGGGTGTGGTGTTTTTTCTTTTTTCCACAGATGTGAATCTGTACAGTTATAAAATATAACAATGGGGAATATGGGACACAATGGGGCTTGCAAAAAAAAAAAAAAATTATGGTGTGTAGGATGTTTTCGATGAAATGGCTTTTTAGTCAAATGTACATTCAATATTTTTTCCAACCTTTTGTGCTTCAGTCAAGGTTACCTTTAATGAAATGATACACAACCACAGATAGACAGATGTACATATATACACACATGTGCACATACATACATGCACCCATGTAAACAATCATGCAATGTCATGCAGTGTCAGTCGTGTTCTGATGGACTCAAAATATTTATTCCAAGGCAAACAGAGAGCACAAGCATATAATAAAAGTAGAAGAAATGTAAACCATTCCAAAAAGCCGCTAGTAGTCTTATTACATTGGTCCTAATAGAGAATAAAATAAAAGGGAATTAAAATGTAAGAAATCTGTTAAGAATAAAAACATTTACATCATTCTCATAGCCTTCCAGGTTCTCAGAAGTTATTACTAAGTGCTATATAAGGCTAGTATGTATCCATCTATCTATGTTGTCATGTAAAATATCAAAAGTTCAGAATGCCAAATATTTGCTGCATGTAACTTAAATGTTGAATGTGCACAATATCAAATGCATAGCTGTTGAAGGTAATTGTGGGTGTGGAGAACAGGGGTCTGGGAGTTTGTGTGTATATGAGTGTGAGTATATGTGGGTTAGGGTTAGGTAAGTGGATAGTGTATGAAAATTTTGGGAGGAGTGTCTTTTTGGGTTATTGCAGAACCATATCTGGCTCATTTACTGCCCAATGCTGAACCCTGAAATACCATCCCACCCCCTGAACTCTTCGAGTGAAAAGCTAATAAAATTTCCTACAGCCAGATCCCTGCTCCAGTTAAAGACTTTATCTTCTTTTTTTTAAACTAAACAAATCATAAAGCACACAAAGAGCTGAAGAGCCTTGTACTCACAATTGTGCCTCTGACACTTTGCAACCAGGGCGCTGTCCCCTTTGCCCCACACTTGTCATGCTTCTGGGTTAGGGTAGGGGTTAAGTTGATGATAGCTTAGTTATTTTTGTGTGTGTGTGTGTGTGTGTGTGTGTGTTTGTGTGTGTGTGTGTGTGTGTGTGTGTGTGTGTGTGTGTGTGTGTTTGTGTGTGTGTAGGCTTTGTATGTGTTCTGCTTCTGAGATGCTGTGTTTAGTGGTAGTGGTTGAGTGTAGGACTGGGGTTAGGTGCAGAGGCAGGGTTAGGGTTATCAGGTATTAATAAACTGGAGCCCTTCCCATCACCCTTTCACTATTCTGATGAAGAGCTGGCAATAACCAGGGATGCATGGTTTGCTGCACCCTTCGCAAACCAATCAAAAGTGTGAGCCTCAAAGTTGACTTCATGATGTCTGGCAAATAAGATGAAGTGATCATCATTTTCCAATGTAATGGTAATGCATTGGTAATGTCTTTAAGCACACCAGCTCTAAGAACCCCATTGCTTAGACTGTTACAGATTCTATTATTGCTGCATATTGCATAATCAGGATTCCATAATCTTTTCAAAAACTATGTGTACCATCACATAGCATTCCATATTTGTTCATGGAGTCTAAAATTTGGTTACAAATCAGTTTTTCATAAATGCTGGTCATTGCACAAATGTTCATGTAAGAAAGATGGACAAGATACTTTGAGTAAAGGCAAGGGGCAGAAGTAATTTCTGATGTTAGAGAGATTATAGGTCTGTGCTAAAATTCTGTTTATTTGTACAGCTATCAATTTAACAAAAGCAGGGTGAAACTTATTAAATTTTGCTACTGATTTTTGTCAAGGCTTTCTAACTGATATTGTACTTTCTTAGCCTCAGTTTCTTTGAATTAAAGCAGAGTGTTAACTTCAGGTTAGGGATATTTTTGGATGTTTAGATTGAGGTGTTATGTGAGGAAGTCATAGATTTGAAAAATGTATAAATTGTGATATTTGATAAATATTTCAGTAGATGTTTAAATTTGAAGACAGAGGTTTTGTTAACAAATCCTTTAAGGTAGGGAGATTGGTGATGTGGCCGGTTAGCTGTTTGTTGACTTTTCAGAACATCCTGGGCTACTTACTTATTTATAGGGCATGCTGCCTTTGAAAATTGGTTTATAATTCTTCATTCTAGAAATTTTTAATGTATGTTATTGTTGTTGGATGGATTATTTTTTCCAGGTTTTATATATGTCCTTTTGTCAAATTAAGCCTTTAATTTCAACAGATAACCATGAGTGAACCTGTGCCCTAAGGTTACATTTGAATTTGTGGGAAAGGTCTGCCCTAAATTGCAGGTAGCTGATCAATAAAGTAGGACAAGGCTTTTGTTTGATTTTGTCTCTGAATACAAAAATAATTAATTAGTCCACAGAATAAAACAAACTTTTAAAACAAGGAGAATTGTAGAGTACATTTAGTAGCATTTGTGTATTTAGCCGTTATATCATACTGATTGTGAGGCTTGTTTGCTAGTAGTGACTTAAGTTGTAATAGTGAAAAATACACAACATATTCAACAGACTAGTTGCTCTGCTGCTTAATTATACCTAAGGACTTTAATACATGCATCTGTTTTTATAATATGGTAAGTACATCAGGAAAGCCGATATTTTACAACTGTACTACATTGTATGCCGCGGTGGTACTGCAGTAGCATTGTTACCTCACAGCAAGAGGTTCTCCCGTTCGATTCTCAGCTGGGTTTGGGAGTGCCTTCTGTGTGGAGTCTGCATGTTCTCCCCACGGTTGGGTAGTGATCGAAAGACATGTGTGCGTAAATGCGCGTGCCTTTGTTGAAGGTTGAGCGTCGAGCTGGCACCTTGGTGTTTCATAAAAATCTACTGCCAATCATTAGCGGAGCGAAGTTCCGCTGTGGCGACCCCTTAACGGGAAAAGCCGAAAGACTAACAACTGCATAATATAGGCGAAATATTTGTGTTGTTGGTGTACTTGCAGAAAGTTCTACTACTTGAGCCCTAAACCTGTTCTAATTGATTTTAACCTATCTTTCCCACCAGGAAATATCCCCCTAAACAGGCTGTCCTACAAGGCTTACAGCAAGAAGGATTCTGCCCTATTGAATATATCAGCAAACTGCCCACCGGCTAAAAGCCTTGTTAAGGTTATTATTCAACTAAATTATATGTACATTTTCACAATTGCTAACCTGAGTCTATAGCACTATCCCCTAGCCCCAACTACAGTACCAAACCTATATCTACACTTCCCCCATATTTTATCTATAAAATTGGGTGCAGAATACAGAGATTTTCCCAAAATTAAAACAAACAATTGAAAGAAAAAAAGGTAAAAAGCATACCCCTGACTTAAATGTGATACAGTAAGTTTAGTCATTTAAAGCATATCCTGTTAAACCTAAGCATAAGCATACTTACTTGCAGGTTTCTTGTGTGTGGTTTAGCCCTGCTCTGCTCGCCCTCGCTGTGCTTGGGCTCACTCCACACCCCTCCCTGCCCCCAATTCCCACCCGACCTACTGTGTCTAGCATTATAGTCACTATTCCACTCCCCCTCAAGCTGAACCAATCAATAATCCTCTACTCAGCCTAATTCATCCCACTACCATCCCTCCTTTTTTCTTATCTAGACCAATCAGTACTGTGCTGTGTACACTACTCCAGCCCCCCCCAGTAGTAAATATCCAACCTCAAGATCCTGAGGGTCCTAGGCCTATAACAACAATATAGCCTTTAACCATGTTACCATATAAAGTAATGTCATTACTCTCTCTGTTATCCCTCATGCTATTTCCATACTTCCTCTCCATTTATGAAAATCAGTCTCACCTAGGCTTTCATCACCCAAAATCTCAAACTAGCCCAGATGTTTTGAATGATACAGGCTACCCACTAGTTACAACTACTACCAACTCCTTAACCCAAAATCTCAAACTAGCCCAGATGTTTTGAATGATACAGGCTACCCACTAGTTACAACTACTACCAACTCCTTAACCACAAAACACTATCAGCCAATTAGACCCAGATACATCAGCTCAAAATCTAAATACTATCAAAAATTTATAAGCAAAATCCTGAAAGTTATAGTAATTATACGCAATAACCTGGCAATGGATGGAGATGTTCATCCAAACCCTGGCCCTGCCACCTTAGATAAGTCAACTTCCATCACAACTAACCCACTTGTTCAGAACTTGTAAGCACTAAATAAGCTACTAATTACTATAGCACTCAATCTTCCTCATTATCTAGAGGAAAATAGTTTTTGTATTCAGGCATGCCCAAGGGTCAGCTCCCAGTGTTCTCTCCTGTCTATCTGATGAATCTGGGCATCTTGAGGCAATGTAAAAATTGCCT
Organism: Protopterus annectens; assembly: GCF_019279795.1. NCBI lineage: Eukaryota > Metazoa > Chordata > Ceratodontiformes > Protopteridae > Protopterus > Protopterus annectens. The sequence continues at coordinate 1,015,845,930 of NC_056726.1, read as the reverse complement.
CATCTACACAGACAACCCTCTCCTCCTACCACCCAACACTACAACCTGTGAGAGATGCACTTATCTAGCCAAACTGGAGGTAAAGCTCTCTCCAACCAAGACTGAACTTGACAGTCATGAGGAGAAGGTAAACATTTGCACCACACCACACTCATCACATAGTCTCACTAAATCTACACCACCAAAATCCACACACAGTAACACAAAAACATTTGCTGAGGCTCTCAATAATAATCTGTCTAAGCAACAGAGACCTCCAAAGCAGAAACACAAGCAACCTCCATCCCCCAACACAATCCAAATGACACATAGCCCACAGACTCAGTGTGCCACTCAACCACAGTCAATAAGGCAAAACAACGTACCTAACACACTAGTCATAGGTTACTCTATAGTCAGGCACACTGATGTCCCACTCACCAGGCTAAACAAGGAGAAGGTCACTGTCAACTGCCTGTCGGGTGCCAGGATCCGCCACATAACCCACGCACTCAAGTCACTCAACAAGTACAAATATGACTCTGTCATTGTCCATATTGGTGTGAATGACCTGAGACATACCTCCCTAGACTACATGAAAAGAGACATGGAAGAGCTCTCCAATCTTGTAGCCCAGGCTGGTATGACCCTAGCACTGAGTAGCATTCTGCCATCGCCCAGAATGATACCGCAGTTGTTGTATCTTTCGGCTTTTCCTGGTTAGGGGACGCCACAGTGGAACTCCGGTCCACTAATGATTGGCAGTAGATTTTTACGTACCGAGTTGCCAGCCCTGACGCACAACCTTCAATGAAGGTACGCCCATTCACGTATGTCTCCACACAGAAGACGCTTTAGTTGAGAATTGAACAGGACAACATCTTTCTGTGAGGTGACAATGCTACCGCAACACTACAAGGACAAAATGATTGACTTCAACAATTGGCTAAGCTTCTTGGGTCATTCTAAGGGGATCCACTATCTGTCTGCTTGAGATGACATGGTCGACAGACCACGATGCTTTGCCACAGATGGCATGCACCTGTCGCCCCTGGGATTCCGGATACTGGCTAAAGCTCTTGCTGCCCCTATAGTGCCTTTTTAGGCAGGGTTCAAATAACAAATTCACCACCATAACAGGAACAGGCAAGCAAAAACTGAGAGTAATGCTACTCAATGCTAGAAGTCTAAATCTCAAAATGCACTCACTCGAGGCACTCCTTAAAATGGAGAACATCGATATCTGTGCAGTGACTGAGACCTGGTTCAAGGCTCCAGAGAGCACCCCTGCACTAGCAGGCTATAACACATACCACACGTTTCGGCCATGTAACCTGGACCAAAACACCAAAGGCGGAGGTGTGTCCATATTCATTAAGGATATCCACACCTCCAGGCTAGTTGCTCAGCATAATGCATCCGAGGTTATCCAAGTGCAACTAACTCTGGGCAAAACTGCAATCCAAATTGTAGCCTGCTACAGATCCCCCACCATGCCCCAGCATTCCCACTCTTCTTTTCTTGATGTACTGGAAAATATTAGGGTTCAACCAAACACCCTAATAATGGGTGACTTCAACTACCCCACCATTAACTGGGAAAACTACTCGTGTACCAACTCCTTAGCTTAACGCTTTCTGGAATTCATAAACTGGAATGCCCTAGATCAACTTATCCACACCCCCACCAGGGGCAACAATATCCTAGACGTAGTCATTTCCAACATGAGTGACCAGTGTTCCACACCTGAAGTCAACTCTTCGTTGGTCCGATCCGACCATAAGCTTATCACCCTTGATATCCACATCCCGCTCCCACCCCCCATTAAGGAAACTACAGTAAAAAATTTCTCCAAAGCCAACTTCATGCTTCTTAAGACAGAAGTGGTGAACTTCATGACACCCATGCAGATGGGCAATACAGTTACAACTGCTGAATGCTACACAAATGCACTCTATAAGCACTTACACGAGTGCATGGATCGTGCTATCCCAAACAGAACCAAGATGCTATCCTCCATAAAAAGGAAGCCAATCTGGTGGTCCCCTGCCATAAACAAACTGTGCAACAGAAGGAAGAATCTTTTGCAAAAGAGAGTAAAATCCCATGAGTGGAGGGGCTCCCTGGTCAGCCTCAGTAAGAAGCTGAGATCCCTTATAAGATCCTCCAAAGCTAGCTATGAAAACAAAATCACCACTAAATCCAAGGACAACCACAAAGCATTCTATAGCTATGTCAAGAATCTAGATGGCAACACCCAGTTCTGCTCTGAGTTACAGCACAAAGGCACAAAAATTACAGAACCAACTGATATTGCCAACATCCTGGCACTTCAGTTCAGTGCTAACTTTACCCCCCTCTCACCCCCTAAAGGGCCCATATCTATACAGGAAAAATGCAGAGTCCCTGTAATCACAACTACGCAGGTAAAAGCTGCACTCTCTAAAGCCAAAATGGGACCGGACAACATCCCAGGCTGCGTTTTACATGAACGTCAGAATGAACTGGCTCCCCACTTAAGCACCATGTCCAATAATAGCCTCACATCTGGCTTTGTGTCCGCTGAATGGTGCACAGCAACAGTTATCCCACTCAACAAAGGGGGAGTCACCACTGATTCCGGGAACTATCGCCCTATTAGCCTGACGAGTCTGGTTTGCAAGGCCATGGAACATATCATCATGGAACTCATAAACAAAGACATTGATAACCTCCAAACTCTGGATCCCACCCAGTTCAGATTTGTGAAAGGCAGATCATGCCTCCTGAACCTGATTGATTTCTTTGAGGCAGTCACCAAAGCCGTGGATGAGGGTAAGGTGGTTCACACAGCCTATCGTGACCTCGCCAAGGCTTTCAACACCATCCCCCATTCTGGAATTATAGCTAAACTCACTAAACTAGGTATAAATCCCTATATCACAAGATGGGTTGCCAACTAGCTCAGTGACAGAACCCACATTGTAAAAGTTGCAGACTCCAAATCTGACCTCAAAGCAGTGACAAATGGAGTACCACAGGGTTCCATCCTGGGACCTCTCCTGTTTGGTATCTACTTCTCTGAAGTACAGGCTAACACAGAAGGCCTCTGGCTAATGAAGTTCACAGATGACTGCAAACTAGGAGCCATAGTCAAGTCCAAAAATGATGTGGACATCCTACAGAAGGGCCTCACTGAGACAGATGCTTGGTGTTAGAGCCATGGCCTCAAGCTCAATGCCAAAAAGTGCAGTGTCATCCCCTTTGGTAAAAATTCTGTACCCATGAATACCACATAGGCAGCAATCTGCTTAACACCGAATGCGTGATAAGAGACCTTGGGACTCAGGTGGACAGTAGTCTCTCCTTTGATAATCACATCGCCACAGTAGTCAGGAAGTCCTTCTACATGGCACACCACATCATCCAGGAAAAAAGAGGTCATTGTTCCCCTCTACTTGTCACTCATTAGACCCATTATAGAGTACAACACCCCTTTTGGAATGTACCTGACAAGACATCTGCAGCAGCTGGAAAGGCCACAGAAGTACCTCACAAAGAGGATTACTGGCCTCAAGCAAATGCCCTACACTGACTGTCTCAAAAAACTCCAGCTTTACTCAGTAGCATATCGCCTACTCCGAGGTGATCTCTGCATAACATATAAAGCTATGTCAAACCCAGAGGTGTTGGACATGCTACACCTAAAGAAATCCCAATCCCTCCAAGCTACACGCTCTAGGGACCTAAACCTTGTCACCACAATAAACAGGACATGCTGGAGGAATAGATTCCTATCCCAGAGACTTCCTATACTTTGGAACAAGCTACCCATCTATGTCAAGCAAAGTTCTTCATTAGCACTCTTCAAGAAAAATCTTGATGAGTGGATGGGAAATAGGAAATACACCCCGGGGATCACTTCTGTGTCTCTCCTGGATAGTGGCACAGGAAAATAACTTTCTTGGGTGGCATAAGCTATGGAACCTTGCTGGCTAGGCTTGCATAGGTCCTTGGGCCGATAGCCTAGTACCTACCTATGAACCTATCTATTAATAAGGCCCCCAACTCCCTCCTGATCTGCCAACTAAATATACAAAGCATAAATAACAAAGTACACAATCTGCATGCCCTCCTACAAGTCCATTCCCCTGATATTTTATGCCTAACTGAAACCTGGCTGAAACCATCAACCTCAGATAATGAAATCCTACCACCCGGGTCTAATATGTTTAGACTCTATCGCTCTACCAGAAAGGGAGGGGGGTAGTTGTACTCTTCAAATCTGCACTAAATGTTACATTAGATCCCAGTCAACCACTCAATTTCAACAAGGTGGAAATCATTACTACCAAGCTCCAAATTAACAAAAGCAAAAGTATAAATATAGTTTGTGTGTATATTCCATCAGGGAATAATACCATCTCCCTAGAAGACATTTTCCAATGGTTAGCTAGTAACTATCCACAAGAAACCATTGTACTAGGAGACCTTAACATCGACTGGAACACTTGTTCTTCTCAATCTCCTACCACTCATGTAAATCTGTACAGATTCACACAGGTTATATCCACCCCCACCAGGATATGAAAACTTAACCAAAAAGATAGTATACTGGACTGGATACTAATCAATAGCCACCCCAAATGTATTCTTCAGGGGCCATCCCTGATGACCTCAGCAACCACTTTCTTACCTTTATCTGCAAGCACAAATCTAATTACTCTCAGCAGCCCACCTAAAGAACAATAAAAAATAGTTAAAGCTTCAATCCTAGTAAGTTTCAGGATGAACTTAAAGCATGCAACTGGTCTGCCCTAAAGCACCTGCTCCTAGACGAAGCTGTCTCCCACTTTTACATGAAATTTCTCACCATCCTTGAGTCTCATGCTCCCGCTCATTCCACAATAGTAAAAACAAAAGCTGCCTCATGGTTCTCTGAAGAAACTAAAACAAACATTATAGTCAGAAATTAGGCATTGGCAATATGCCGTACTACAAAAGACCCTGTAAACGAAACCAAATTTAGACGACTAAGAAATGAGACAAAATGAGCTATTCTATTAGATAAAAAAAAACTTCTACCTCCATCTCCAACAAGGGAACCAAAATAACCCTCAAAAATTCTGGGCAGGGATAAATAAATTACTCCACCCAGGTCAAACCACCACTCCACCTCCCTCACCCTCTACTGATAAACTACCAACAGATGTTGCTAACATCTTTAATAATTTCTTTACTGAAACCATCCAAATGCTTGCAATCCAGATACCCCTTAACCCCTCTAACCCACTGGATAACACTCCCAGCCTTCCTTTAGCTTACAACCAGTCTCTACATCCTTCATTCATTCACTACTCAAAAAATTAAAACCTACTACACTAGCTGCAGACCTTCTCCCAGATGAATATTTGCAAAAAGCTGCTGGTACCATAGCGTACCCCATTTCCATTCTAATTAATCGGTCCATATCAGAAGCCTCAGTCCCCTCTATCTGGAAAATATCTCGTGTCATACCCCTCCATAAAGGTGGTAACTCTAATGAGTTATCCAATTATATACCCATAGCCATCTTATCACCTCAGGCAAAAATATTGGAAAAATGCGTCCATAAATAAATCCTGTACTTTCTAACCCAAAACAACCTACTGGCTAACTCCCAGCATGGCTTCAGGGCATATCATAGTACCACCACAACTCTCCTCACCTTCTCTAATGCTATAAACTATAACAGGAACAACAATAAGTTATCTTCAGCCCTTTTCTTGGACCTGTCCAAGGCTTTTGACATGGTTAACCACCATTTTCTCATCAACACCCTGGTAACAATGTCCTTAGGCAATCACTCTCTCCGATGGTTTAAATCCTACCTTAACAATAGACAACAATCCGTCCTATGGCAGAATAAACTCTCAAACCTCCTACCCAACACTCTAGGTGTCCCACAGGGGTCAATCTTGGGACAACTTCTGTTTTCCATTTTTATCAATGACCTCCACAAAGTCATCCCTGAAGCCATCTGCATTCCATATGCAGATGACTCAGTGTTGATCTGCACTGACACCTCGCAAACAGAGCTGCTATCAATAACTCAGAGTACTCTCAATCTAGTAGAGAACTGTCTTGCCACCCACTGTCTGATACTAAATCCTAATAAAACAAAGCTCCTACTTTTCACCCCCATGCAAGGATCCATGGCAAGGCTAATAACGGTACCATAATCTTTCCAGATGCCCATACAAAATTGCTAGGAGTTATTATAGACAACAATCTTAAGTTTGATGTGCATGTCAACAAAACAATGAAAACCATTAACAGAAAACTGGGCTCACTATATAGGATAAAGCCATTCTTTACCAGCCATGCAAGGATTTCCATTGCCCGCTCCCACCTACACTCTATTATGCTTCCCCTCTACTTGCCAGCCTAAACAAAACTGATTTTAAACTCTCAGTCTGCTATAACAACATAGCAAGATTTGCAACTGGTCTACCCTACAGAACACATCATTGTAAAAATCTAAACTATCTCAGATGGCTAGGGCTCCCCAAGCAGATTCAGTATAATCAACTCATTGTGGTTCACAAAGCACTTAACCAACCAGATAATACTCCTGCCCTGAAAAACATCATCTATCCCCAATCCAACTCCAGATCACTCCGGTCATCTAATAGACTATTAGTGTAAACCATCAAATCTAACAATTCAGCTGGTGACTCCTTCTTTGCCAACTCTGTTGGCAAAATTTGGTATTCCCTTCCTGCCAGCATTAACCTAGATACCACCCTATCTCAATTTAAAAAAGCTCTCAAGGAGTATTTCAGATCTCAATGGATATGTCCCTGCTCCAAGCCTGACTAAATCTTTATGCATACTGGTATACTAGTTCTATGTCTGTAAGTAGTACTTCTGTGTTATGCCAGTTGTGAAGATTGTTAGACTGTATAAATTAAACTGGACTTCAAAAAGTGTTATATTTGTATAAATTTAACTAGACTGTAAAATGTGCTATGTTTGTATAATCCGACCAAAAAAAAAAAAAAAAAACAAAATCACGGATAGACTGAAACGTTTAATGAACAAACAAATAGCATACTATACAAAAAATATATATTCCAGTAAGCGCTTTCGTTTAGCTCCTGCCAAACTTTTTCCAAATGATCTAATACATCACTTCCTGTGTGTTTAAGTAACCAATACACTAAACGTAATTAATGAATTAAACAATTAATACATTTAAAAATTCAAATGCTTAAAAAAACAGCAACCGTATAATAAGCAAAGTACCCGTTCAGCACAGTTAACACGTAAACAGGTTGAATGAGACATTTCAAGTGTCAAAATGACAAAAAGGAAACATAAATAATCTGGAAAGAATGAAGCCTGTAAAACATAAATATAAATCATAAATAATGTGCAAACTATTTCACGAGCGATATTAGCAATAACCGGGCTTGTGTATAAATGATATCAATAAAGTATGAACTTTGTGGAAATATATTCGATATGTCCAAAACCAAAAAATTACATTTACAAAAGACGGAAAATACAATATTTTTAACATTTTTCACTTATTCCTTACTCGAACAATTCTTAATTTCCAATTTTTAATAATTTTTTCTATAATTATACATTTTAAAAAATATTTATGAGATAAACTTCATTTATTGGTTAAGTTAATACATTTATTGATTATACATATTTTACACATTTAATTATATATTTAATTTTATATATCATAAATATATTTATATTCATATTTATATATATATTTTTTTATATTTATTGATATATTTAATTACATACACATATACATTTACATTTATTTATATTGTTTTAACATTTATATTACATATTAATATTTATATTTATATTTATAATTACATTCTTAAACATATACATAAGTCCTATTGTATTTAATAGGTTTTTTATATGTATATACATTTTAATATGTATTTTATATTTGTGAGGTTCCTCTATATACACATATCAATATTTAGTGAATGTACAATATTTTAGTGCAATTCTTCTTTATTATCCCACACGTACATATGTATTTTCCGTCTTTTGTAAATGTAATTTTTTGGTTTTGGACATATCGAATATATTGCCACAAAGTTCATACTTTATTGATATCATTTATATACAAGCCCGGTTATTGCTAATATCGCTCGTGAAATAGTTTGCGCATTATTTATGATTTAGATTTATGTTTTACAGGCTTCATTCTTTCCAGATTATTTATGTTTCCTTTTTGTCATTTTGACACTTGAAATGTCTCATTCAACCTGTTTACGTGTTAACTGTGTTGAATGGGTACTTTGCTTATTATACGGGTGCTGTTTTTTTAAGCATTTGAATTTTTAAATGTATTAATTGTTTAATTCATTAATTATGTTTAGTGTATTGGTTACTTAAACACACAGGAAGTGATGTATTAGATCAGTTGGAAAAAGTTTGGCAGGAGCTAAACAAAAGCGCTTACTGGAATATATATTTTTTTGTATAGTACGCTATTTGTTTGTTCATTAAACGTTTCAGTCTATCCGTGATTTTGTTTTTTTTTTTTTTTGGTCGGATTGTTTCTTCTTGGCTCTTATTATATTTGTATAATGTTTTGATGACTCCTGATCTATATGTACATTGTAATGATTGTATATGTAACCCCCTGTAGAGCTTTTCTCCCCGGGCCTCCGCTGAAAATGGACATGTGTCCAGTCGGACTATCCCAGTCAACAAATGTAAAATAAATAAATAAATAAACACAATACAATACAATACAATTTTATGGCGTGACACCTTAAACTTGTAAAGAGATCTTCCAACTATCCATTATGAAGGTGTTTTGTGTATTTTTAAGGATAATTATTAAATGACTAGATAGAGTACACTGACAGAGTCAGGTGACACTGATACCTTCTAGATAGAGGACACTGATACCTTAAGGCAGCAGTGGGATGAAAGTACATATTATGTTAGTTCATGACCTAAAGTGCATACCTCTCAACTTCTTTGCTAATGAATTCCAGACATAGTGAAACATAATGGGGGGACAAAGGTGGAAAATCAGGAACAACTGATATTAATAAAGAAACTGATAAATACACTAAAGAACAGGACAGCCTTAGGAAAACCACAACCAATTTATTAAATGCTTTTGACCTTATCAACTGAGGCTTTCTTCAGAATAATTAAACATATCAAATAAAGAAATTATATAACATCAGATAATCACATGGTAAAAACATTCTATCCAACCAGGAACATTTTTAAGTATTACTCCGTCACACGGCAAAAACATTCTATCCAATCAGGAATAATTTGTATTACTCTAGTTTAATTAACTCAAAAGAATAAGGGAAGTTGAGTCAACACACAATTTCTGAACAACAAGAAGCATGGAGGTCTGACCCCTGGCATTATTAATTGACTGTAATCCTCAATATAGTACATCAGAATCAAAAAAATTAAGAGGAACAAGGCAAAGACATGAACAGAATCACTGATATTCTGCAAGATGAGAGATGGATGAGAAGTATGCTAGGATTAGGTCTTATGGGATATTTCAATAAATGATCCAACATTTTCAGTCTAATGTATCTCTGAAGTTGCAGTAATTCATGATGTAATGTATTCATGATAAAACAACATAACAAAATAGTATTCCTGCTGTGAAGAAAGGCAATACTGCTAGCTCAGCTAGCTGGAACTTTGTAAATAATTATGTCATTGGTGAATATTAAAATGATTTATATAACTTGCTTGCTTTTCAACTGTATTAGAACTGTATGTCATGTGTATATCTAACTGCTTGTACAGACGTGTGTTGAAAAGGTATTTACAAAGTGCTGTTTGAAATGTAACCACAGTGTGCTCTACTAGAGGAGAACATAAATGTGCATGCACTACTGTAACTGTTTAAATGTATATATTTTAACAGTGGAAACTGGGATACAGGAGGTTAACCTCAGTCTAGTATATTTTAGAAAAATACCTGAAATTAAATTTTATTATGGTCTAATGGTATCTTACAGTTTTCAGTGCAGCAAGAAACACAATATCTGCACTAGGAAACTTTCTGTATAGTCTTTAGGGTGAAGTAATTACTAGTCTTGAAATCATGAAGGAATGCAATTGTTTTATGATTTCCAGCATCTACCAGAGATCTGAGGAGAAGCCCTTGTCTGTATATTTTTACAGGTAGAGGCTAAATATTGCCAGCTTCATCAATGGTTGTTTGGCCTGGGAACTAGCAGTCAGATGACAAGAAATTATGTCATTCTGCAAGCTATGCCAGAAGAAATATTTTAGATATTAATTTGAGAAATTTCTTAGTGAGACAGGGCATTTTGCATTCTGTCTTGAACCTGACAACAACTAGAAGATCCATTCGCCACTTCTGCCTTGCTCTATTAGTAAGTTCTTGGGGTATAGTAATTCTCTTAGATACAATCAGGAATATAGTAAAGCTTAGCTTAGATGTTTTTCTTTATTTATTTCAGACTGTCCAGCAATGTTTTAAATATTTCCTGTGCTTTTGAACTTTGAAGTCACTGTGAATATAGATTTAGTATTGTCTTGTTCTTTTTATTTATTACTAAATATATTTAAACCTTTCATTGTGGCTGATCTGTGTAGAGATATTTAAGTTTTGTGAGTACTTCCATATTTATTTGGTGACGCTGGGTGGGCCACCCCTAATAGCATTGCTCTTGGTCAAACTACCATTTGTGTAATAGTGACTGGTGCCAGTAATAACTACATTATAGTCTGGGCAGAAGAGGAAATAGCTAGTAAACATGTGCCAGCCTTTCCCAGGTGTGTGTGTGTGTGTGTGTGTGTGTGTGTGTGTGTGTGTGTGTGTGTGTGTGTGTGTGTGTGTGTGTAATCAAACCTCAAAGAGTGTGTGTGCCAGCTACTTAGACAGATATCAACTCTATAGCTGTGCCAGTGGGGAGTCTTATTGAAGATCTGGAGAAAGGTAGAGGAACCAGCTTCGTACTGACTGTAGTCTCTATGTGCCCTTAAGGGAAATTGCACTGGATCCAGAGAGCTGCATCTGGAAGTACTGTGTGTACCTGTCTTTCTCTCAGTGAATGTCCACCACTGTTGCCAAGGGTGAGGATTGAGGCTCCTTGAGTACTGGTCCAGTGGTGTGTCATCACACCTGTCAATATCCTTGGGTTTCCATATAAATGTGCTCAAATAAGCTGAAAGAAGAGGGAGTTATTTTAGCAACATCTAAAGTAAGTGTGCTCTTTACTTTGTACTAATTGTGCTTTCACCCAAATACTTGTGTCATCCTTGGGGGACTTTGTGTAGAATACTTTAATTGTCTGACTGTTTAATCTGTTTAAAGTATTTTTATGGGGATATTTTTTTCTAATGAGTAGCAGATGCACACTAATTTTCAGTCCAGTTTTATTATGCTTGTAAAGAAAGAAGTTTTCTTGGATGATATTGGATATGTAGAAATATTGATTCATTCAGTGCTAGAAAGTAAGGTTGCTTAATAATTAGCCAAATCCCAAAAACAGACAGCTTGTCAGTCATACTGTTAATGTTTATAAGCACACACACACACACACACACACACACACACACACACACACACACACACACACACACACACACACACACACACCACTCACTCACATTGGAAGTGTCTGGGGTTTTAGTCACTAATTTCAGGTAACAAATGCTCACCTGAAAAACTCACACTGATATTTTGGAGCCACTCCTGATGGGACATTAGCTGTGGCTTTACCAGAAAGTGAGGGATGTTGATCTAAACATTAGACATTGCCCACTCATATCCTCTCTGGAAGCAGTTATTCTTCTACAGACCAATATAATTAAAATTGTGATCTAAATGCCAGCAATCTCATTTGGTTTTCTGGCAAAATGACCAGTACCTGGATGGCTCTCCACAGACTGGTTATCACCAATTACAAGTGTCTTTTCTGGCTACATTGTTTAACAATGTTCTGGATGTTTTAGCATTTGGTTGTTTATGGCTATGAATCTATGATGTCTGGCTACTAATTTGATTTCACATAGATATACACTAACTGCAACATCCCAATTAAAAACACTAGGGTGGAATTGAAGCTATCTGACTCAAGGAATAAAAGACAATTGAGAAGATAAATGGACTTATACCCAGTTTGAACTTTAGATTGTTTGTTTGATGGACAGCAGGGAAGGAATGAGGTTCAATTAGCTGAAACACCTGATGTTCATAAGGATCATTTGCATATATCCCATGTGCCTCTGATACAAGAGATTTGGGAAGTCACTCAGTGGAAGTTTTAACTTTGCTGGAGTTTTCATTTTGTTTTTACTGATTGGTTTTTCAGTGACCTTCTCACTTATTGCTTTAGTTTGTTGTTTGGGATATTTTTGCAGTGACCCTAATGATAATGGACATCAGCTGGGTATAACAGCCCTGTGTTTCTCATGCTTAGTTACACACTCTGCTTGTGCTGTGCTGTGCTGAGGAGGTCGTAACAAGACTGAAATATACATATCCACAGCTAGTGGGGTTTGCTTTATTGACCTGAAATTGTACATTGAAATGATGAAACAAGTCATAGGCATTCAGAATTTCCAATTAGTTAAAACACCTGATGTTCATAACAATCATTTGCATATATCCCATGTGCTGCTGATACAAGAGGTTTGGGAGGTCACTCAGTGGAAGTTCTAGCTTTGCTGGAGCTTCCATTTTGATTTTGTTGATTGGTTTCTCAGTGACCTTCTCACTTATTGTTTTAGTTTGTTGTTTGGCATATTTTTACAGTGACCCTAATGATAATGGACATCAGCTGGGTATAACAGCCCTGGGTTTCTAATGCTTAGTCAAACACTCTGCTCGTGCTGATGATGGCATAACAATGCTGAAATATGCATATCCGCAGCAAGTGGGGTTTGGCTTTACTGGCCTGAAATTGTGCATTGAAATGATGAAACAAGTCATGGACATTCAAAATTGGCAATTATATGAAACACCTGATGTTCATAAGGATCATTTGCATATATCTCATGTGCCTCTGATGCAAGAGGTTTGGGAAGTCACTCAGTGGAAGTTATAGCTTTGCTGGAGTTTTCATTTTGTTTTTACTAATTGGTTTTTCAGTTACCTTCTCACTTATTGCTTTAGTTTGTTGTTTGGGATATTTTTGCAGTGACCCTAATGATAATGGACATCAGCTTGGTATAACAGCCCTGTGTTTCTAATACTTAGTCACACACTCTGCTTGTGCTGTGCTGATGAGGTCATAACAAGGCCGAAATATGCATATCCACAACTTCGTGGGTGTTTGGTTTTATTGGCCTGAAGTTGTCCATTAAAACAATGAAACAAATCATGGGTATTCAGAATTGCAAGTCAGGTGAAACACCTGATGTTTATAAGGATCATTTGCATATATCCCATGTGCCTACAAGAGGTTTAGGAGGTCAAGTGGAAGTTGTAGCTTTGCTGGAGTTTTCATTTTGTTTTTACTGATTGTTTTTTCAGTGACCTTCTCACTTTTTGTTCCACCTATAGCAGAGAATAAGCAGAACTGTGATTTTTTTAAGACCTTCAAATGTTATTTAGACAATACTTTATTATAGCTACCTCCTTTTAAAATTGTTCTGACAATTCTGGCTTGTGTAAAACTGTGTTTTTTTTTCAGGAGTAGCTCTAACCCAAGATTAAAAATATACTACCTGCAAGACTGCACACACTTGGAGAAAGTATAAGATGACTTCCTAGAAAAGCAGTGCAGTAAAACAACTCTGTTATTTAAAGTGCACACCAAGTGCAGGCATTTTATGACTGATTAAGTCTCCACACTTGCTTACTACTTGTTTCATAACACCTACACTTACCACTGTAATTGTTTTCTAAATATTGTTGTATTGCTTGAGTCATTACCATGATTCTGGGAAAGTTATGGGAAACCTTGTTATTTGTGGTTTATGGTTGAAACTCTAACTACAAATAAGAAGGTAAAAAAGAAAAATATTGCCAAATAAAGTACAGAAAGATGAAAACAAGCGCCATAAAACAAAACATACATTCTAACATGCAACTGACATTGACAGTAAATAACTACTTACAGATAGGCACACATAATTCATAAAAGCAGCAAAACTTAAAAAAATATATCATTCAACACCTAGGAAATAGAGCAGGAATGTAAACTGATTAATAACTAGTTTCGGTAAAAATGGAGAGGTAATATCAGAAATGTGTACTAAAATAAGCAAAGAGGATCACTTCTTTAAGCATTGTTTATTAAAAAGAGAAATAATTTTGAATCATAGAAATGTGCAATAGTGCAGTATAGTGAGGCAATTATAACTCAGTGTATATTACTGTGTCCTCTGAATGTGTGAAACATTGCAAACCAGAAGTCAGTTGTGATATTCTGATCATGAGTGATAAACACTGAGAAAGTCTGATATTGTACCTGTGGTGTAGTATTTGCTAGGGTCTGATACCAGGATCCAATTCAATAGAGAATTTAATATCCTGCTATAATGTGTGGGGCTATTAGTTAGTTGCATGAAGCCATATAGGTTCATGCTAGATGTAGTGGAGTTAGGGTTTATATCCTACCAATTGACATTCACATCACCTAGTTATATTTTCCTTATGGAAATTTCATGGATATCCACTGTGGAATATCTTCCAGTGGAGTTGCATTGTCACTAGGAGGGATATAAAGGACAGCAATACATATTATAGCAATAACCCACACCTGGGTGTGGGTAATGCTGGATTTACCCACAGTTGCCGTGGTTTGGTCACGAGGGTGAAGCCCGAGTGGCCAAACAAAGCCAACCATGGGTAAATCCAGCATTACCCACACCCAGGTGTGGGTTATTGCTATTATACAATGACATTATTTAAGAAAAAAATGATTACTTTTCTTAAATAATGGCATTGTATAATGCCTCCGTGCTGCCCTTCTGCAGCTGTCTGGTATTCTGCGGCAGTTCTGATGTACTGCGCATGCGTACGCCTACGCAGTACATCAGAACTGTGGGCAAAAGCAACGGAGAAAGCAAGATTTCCGTTGCTTTTTACAAACTGTTTTCGCTATGTTAAATGGGTTTAACATAGCGAGACAGCTTTAAAAATAGCAACAGAGAATCTCTGTTGCTTTTTTTAAAGCTGTCTCGGTATGTTAAACCCATTTAACATAGCGAGACAGTTTTGAAAAAAGCAATGGAGAAAGCAAGATCTCCGTTGCTTTTTACAAACTGTCTCGCTATGTTAAACTCATTTAACATAGCGAAATAGTGACAAAAAAGTGTTATAGTAATGGAAAAAGTCCAGGCGACCGGACCTTTTTCCATTACTATAACAGTGATTTACAATGTGCACGCTGACCAATCAGCATGCACGTTTTTGAATATTAATGGGGGGGAGTTGTATAATTGTTTTTAATTGTTTATTTTGATGCATGCAATATGAAGATTTGCTGAACTGATTTTTTGTGTTGATTTATTGCAAGGGGAAATGTGGTAGGTACTCAGAAATATTAAAACAATGCCACCACCTTTCACCTTCATATGATCATTATGGGCAATATTATAGCCGGGAGGAATAACTTTAGAGTCATTTATGTTGTTTTTAAGCCAGGTTTCAGTTACAGCAGGAACATCAGGCTTATGTTGGGTACTCCAGGCATGTAGTTCAGCAGTTATATTTCTTATACATCTAACATTTATTGCAGCAAAAATTAGATCACCGGGAATGGGGACTGGCTAATGTTGGGTCATAGAAGTCTTTGGAAGAGAATTATGTTTGTGTTCATTATGATAGGTGGGGCCAGGATTAGGGTGCATATCACCTCCTAGAAAGATTTTTTTTTTTGGTTTGAGTTAAAGTACAGTTAATCAGTCTATGTATGGAGAGTGTAAAGAGGAAGTATGGATGGGTGATTGGGACAGACTTGGAGAGCTGTTGTGATACATTATTGAGTCAAGGTAGGATGACAGATGGCTTAGTAGGAAGAAAAGAATGCAAGCTAACATGAAGAGTAACATAATTAAGTACAGGAATCTGTATTTTACAGATTTCAGGCAGTGGGAAACTAGCAATGAAGAAAGAAACAAGAAGTTGCAGGGCAGCGGGAGATTCAGTGATGGTGGATGTTGAAAGCTGAAAAAGGATAGGTAAGGACAAAAGTATCTTCTATAAAAAAGAGAAGTAGGTTGTGCTGGTATCTTCTCTGGAATGTAAGCAGTAGAGGGTATTAAAGGCTAGAGTATAATGAAGTAGTCAAAATAATAAATAATGGTTTATTTGGGAAAAGAAAAAGGTACATTGTAGAATGGATAGGTACTATTATGGAGGGTTATGACTGTAAAAGAATATAGTGTAAAGTAGTATGGGGGAATGTGGTTGGGAACTGAGTACGGAAAAAGTAATCAGAGACCTAGGGACCCAAGTCGACAGCAACCTCTCATTTGACACCCACGTTGCCAAAGTGGTTAGAAAAACATTCTACCTTGCACACCTCATTATGAAGGAATTCACATCCAGATCCAAGGATGTCATTGTACCCCTATACTCCTCACTCATCAGACCCATGACTGAGTACAATGCTCCATTTGGTACGTACCTCACCCGGCATTTGCAACAGCTGGAGAGACAACAAAAGTACCTCACCAAGAGGATCAAGGGCCTCCAACATATGTCTTATTCTACCAGACTAAAGAAACTTCAGCTCTATTCAGTAGCATACCGCCTGCTCAGAGGTGATCTCTGCCTGACGTACAAGGCCATGTCCAATCAGGACCTGATGGACATGCTCCACCTCAAAAAATCCAAATCCATCAGGACCACGAGAGCTAAAGACTTAAACCTCGGCACAAGTATGAATAGGACATGCTGGAGGGATAGATTCATAACCCAGAGGCTTCCCATGCTTTGGAACAAGATCCCAGTTCATATTAGGCAGAGCCCCTCACTGACTCTCTTCAAGAGAAATCTTGATGAGTGGATGGGAGATCGTAGGTTTACCCCAGGGGTCACATCTGTGTCACTGCTAGACAGGGGCACAGTAAACTAATTCTATTATATAAGGGGACCTTCATTGTGTCACTACAAGACAGAGGCACAATATTCTAAATTTATTCTGTACATTTTTGTACCATTTCATGGGGTAGCAATAGCCACATCACTGTGGCTAGGCTTACAAATGCCCCAGGGCAGATAGCCTAGTACTAAACTATGAAACTATGAATGGGGCTAAACAATTATAGAGATATTGAAGAAGGAAACTAGAAACAGAAGGGTAGGTATAGAAGTAGTAAGGTAATTTCGGGAGGGTTTTGGAATAAGAGTCACAACTGAAATGTGTATGTAGAAAGTATAATATTAGAGCAGGACAGGTGGGTGGGAATTTGGGAAAGGGTAAGTGAGCAAAGTGAATTTGAGTGTAGTGAGCCTGAGCATAGTGGTTTTCCCACTGTCAGGTCAATTTATAACTGAGAGCAATCAGTTTATAGCCAGATCAAATCAATTAAAAGAGATGCAAGAAAAACAGGTTGTCTGTCATTTCCTGAGACTAAATAACAGGAATATGCAGGATAGTCTACTTGTCACACAAAAGAAGGCAGTGGCGAATTCAGTAAGTGGTTCTTAGAAAGCATGGTCTGTTTCAAAGACTTTCAATCACAGAGCAGGCATGTATTTAACTGATTAATGCAGCAAGATCCTTCATGATAAATATGCTTACATTAAACAATGACACAATTCTCAGTAAACTTGTAGGCGCAGGGCCTTGTGGCAGAGCCCCTGCAGTACTGAGGTCAGATGTAGTGACTGCAGGCTCTGGAATGAAAAAAAAAAACATTCTACTAAGCTGTAAAATTATATTGTGGCAAAAAAATTAGTACTTGTACAAAAAAAAAAGATGGAGATGGGGACACAGTAAGTCTGAGCAAGAGAATACAGGGGAAATATAAGAACAGAGTGATATTAAGAAAGTTTATGAGTATAAGCTCAAAGTAGTTTTAACAGAATGTATACTGACAGAAAGCCACAGTAACGCAGAATAAATATACAGCTGTACTCCTCAAATTATCAGAACATGGCACTACACTGATAAGCACAATATAAACCCATCACTTAGAAAACTTTCATATGATTAACCAGTACATCAAAATAGTGTAAGATATATATACATATTTATATACAGATATATATTAATATAGATATACAGATATACCAAAGCACTAACAACTCACATTACATACATATGTGTTAAGGGGAAGCAAACTCAGCATATATAAATCTATCCAATTTGAATGAAGGTGTTACAAATATAACACACTACCAAAATCTTTTCATTGTTGGACACAGTATTAGAACAAGTAGAAATGTAATAACACATGACACATACGTGCTTTATGAAAGAAGATATTGACGTGAGTGTAAGAGGCAACAAAACTGAGTGAAGATTTGGCGATACATTCAGCTACAGTGACAATCAATCCCACCCTCAGGTTAGTTTATAACTGATAGCAGTCAGGTTATAGCCAGAACAAAGCAGTTAACAAAAAGATGCAAGTAAAACAGGTCTCTCCACCTCTCTAAAGACTATGCAGAACACTGACAACTTTAACATTCAGCTTCACTCCTACCTCTCTTCTAAATGGAAATGTAACTGTTCATAGGTTAGTACTAGGCTAACTGCCCTTGCGAGCCATTTTAAGCTTAGCTAATTATCCCTTGTGAGATTAAAACCCTGTACTTTGTGGTTGTAAGGCAAACACCTTAACTTTTCAAAAGCATGGTTCTTCCTCAAAGACGGCTTATCCACATGATACTTCTATATAAATATTGTAAATAATTTTTCTCTTTCTCTGTGAAATGTATTTGTATTCAGTAGCCATATGAAATTTTTTATTTAAGTTTTGTACATACTATTTCTTTCACTCTGATTTGTATTGTCTATTTGTAACTGCTTTTTGCTACACATTTCTGTATCTTCAATTGTTATATGTATTTTGCATTGTGGAGCATTTCTCCCAAGGCCTCCACTGAAAATGGGGTCCCTGAGCCCAGTGGACTTCCCCTGTCATCAAACTGCAAATAAATAAATAAAATAAATAATCTTAGTTCATATAATTAGGCCATGACTGCATTCAGGCACAGTTTTTAAGTACCATTCCAAGCGCTGTTAATATCAGTTCTCCTGCTACAGAAAACACTTAACTACCTTATCTTTTTCCCAATATTGTGGCACATGCACTACATTGTTGTAACAACAGAGGAATATGATAAACATAACTTTGCTTCCTGCTACTTTAAATGTCTTCCATAAAACTTTGTAGTAGCTTTAAATGAAGAGAAACTCAGTAGACCAAGATATTAGACATAAATCAGAAACACTGTAGTTCTATTTTGTTTTTAAATTCTGCCTCCAAACTATTCTTTATATCCCCTCTTAGCAGAAGACAATTGCTGGATTTACTTAGCAAGAATATCCCTCACTATTGCACCATCTTTTACTAACACTGCCATTTTTCTGGTTATCACTTTCTAGAAACTCTGGTTTTCCCTTGTGGGACCAAAGTTTTCAACCCCTTGCTTGCATTTTTTTTTACCACTATCACTTCCCGCACAGATGCAACCTTTCTTCTGAGATGCAGGTTGATACCTTGCAGTGTATGACTGTATTTTAAGGTAATGTCAATGTTTAGTGTGACATATGCTGCATATGCACCACAGATTATAATTAAAAATAAATTCCACTTGATAGAACAGATTGATTAAACGTTGTAGTATTGATGGAGTCAACTGCAGAGCAGGCGAAAAGGGAAGGTGATATTTTGAACAATAAAAGATTCTCTGGCCAAAATATTAACCTTTTTAAGATTTCACAAATGTATGTTATGTGGGTTGATCCATTTTAGTTATGTTTCTGTTTCTAAACTCTAAGAAATGACGCAGATGCATTAAGTATATATTTATAATTTACAGTTACCAGTCTAAAATCTAGCTTCTGGTCTAGAAGAATTATTTTTTGTTTCTTCCCGATTCTTTTTTTTTTGTTCAGAGTTGGCAAATATTGTTATCCATTCAATAGTTCAGAAAAGTAAATGTCAAAAAGGAGTGCTGACAGGACTGATCCATGAGGGACTCGGGGCATTGGTCTGAATCTGTCCATAACAAACTTAAAAAGAAAAAAAGTCATGGGCATTCAGAACTGCCATATAGCTGAAACGGTTTACTACTGACATTTTGAATCCGCATCGGTCGACTGTTTAAAATGTCGACTCTAAATGTGCAATTCGGAATGCCAAAAAGTAAACCAAACCAAAAATGAATACATTGACAGCCATGGTTTGATGTATTTAACACAGCAGGAGGTGACTCACCTTTTACTATGCACATTAACGTACCATTAGACTGTACAGTCAACAGTATGTTAAGTCTACTATTTTGCGGGGCTGCACTGCACCCCCCACACCTCCTGCACATTAAATATAAGAACTCTGAGATTGCACTTCAGTGAGGAAATGGGCTAATTCCCTGTTCCTCACTGAACAGCGATCCCCCTGGACAATGTTGAACCTAAATGCTCAACTGATACTACCCATTCGCTGCAGTGTAGTCGATCGATTTGGGTTTAACATTCTGCCCACTTGGAAACTGCAAGTTGACCATTTGCCATTTGACCAATGCAGTTTCCAAGTTGTGATAGTAAACCAGCTGAAACACATGATATCCTTAAGGGGTCATTTGCATATATTGCATGTGCCTCTAATACAATAGGTTTAAGAAATCACACAGTGGAAACTCTAGCTTGGATAGATTTTTCTTTTTGTTTTTACTGACTGGTTTGTCTGTGTGACCTTTTTACTCATTGTTTTACTTTGTTAGTTGGGATATTTTACAGACACCCTAATGTTTATGGACGTCAGCTGGGTACGACAACCCTGTGTTGCTTAAGGTTAGTAAAACACTCCACTATTTTTGATCATGGTCCTTTCAGAATGCCAGTTCTGATGTCATTCTATATATAATACAAGTATACATTGTGATTTTTCAGTTCCTCTGTACATAATGCCATTTATCTATTGCCTTCATACCCTCAAGCCAACTAGGATATTCACTTTGTATATATAATACAATATATGTATATATTGCATGTTGTCATGAACTCTGTATATGTCATGTTATCTATTGTGCTTTCCTAGAGCTGAGACTGAAATATGTTGAATGGGATTAGTGCTCTAACCCAATTAACAAATTCAAAATAAAAAAATAAATATTGCTTATAGTAATTTAAAAAAATTGACAGAAATAGAGGTTTTGCGTTAGCAAGCATTTTCTGAAGGATATGAAGTCTGCAGTTCAAATGTCTGTCATTATTTATTGACTTCAATCCACCAATAACTTGCCAGCAAACTTCAAATTTTGAAAAGAACAACCCAAAATTATAAGGCAAAACTCTGTACATACTACAAAATTCTGGACTATTGAGAGGTATGCCCAGCCTACTCCTTAATCTTGAAATCACAAACATTCTTATCCTACTCTGTATGTTACAATCATCAACACACCGATCCCTTTGGCATACATTAAAATCATTGTCACAACCCAGTCTGCTAACTTAGCACAGGGTTTGGTAAGTATCGAAGTGAGAGGTGTAGTCGGGAATATCTGGACTCCCAACATTAGCACACTCCTCAGTATGTCAGTTATAATGTGGTCCCCTTCATATCTTAAATCTTCTGAAACAGTCCTAGACATTTCATTTAGTTGCTGAGTCAGTTACGTTAATAAAATTATATCAGGTTTCACTACACCTCAGGGAAAGGGCATATCCTCCTGCAATGACTGTATGCAGTCTAGATTGAAAATGCACATTCAGGAAAAGGATATTTTACAAAGTAAATGAGGGGATATGGTCGCCTTGTTTCAGAGATTACGGTTGCCATAGGTCCCTAAAACAACCAGTACAAAGTGCAGTAACCCACTATTTTTCTGGAAGCTCTTTTTGGCACATTGTTCCCTATACAACAAAAAAATCTACACCTATTCAACCCCCCCCCCCCAATTCACATAAAAGAGGGATTTTTAGCATAAGATGTATGAGCCATGGACTGTGGACTATTTTAATAAAAGGATTTTATTTCTGCTCCTTATCCCGCCTTGCAGGTATTTAAGTGCTTTTATTTCTGCTCTTTACCCCACCTTCTCCATGTGGCATTAATACTAGGGTCCTACATGGTTGGACAGTTCTCTATTCCTATTGTATCTAGCTGTACAGCATCTCACTCCTTGACAGGTTTGAGCCAGAACAATCTACCTTTTCATATGAAGTGTGCACCAGCAATGTGACCCATAGGTGTCACTCCAACAGCAGGATGCATACCACCTGGTGTCTCCCATTCATTCCCACCCCTCACTAGCCAGCTACTACATTATCAACACTGCTAACGACGTCTTATGGGGGTCTATATTAAATCAGAGAATGATTAAAATACCAAACGCTGATTTATCAACCCTTTAAGAGTGAAAGCTGACAATCCCGAAGACACGGAACAGCTGCGACATTATTGGGACTTTGCCATTTCCTCCACTGTAGTGCAATCTCAGAGTTGATATATTTAAGTAGGGGGGCTGTACATTGTGGGGTGATGGGGGACAAAGCCTCCAACTTTATTTTGTGGTTTGAACTTTTTTTTTTTTTTTTTTTTTGTGGAGCAGCAATTTTTTCTCCCTGGGAAAAAAAATTTATGTTCCATGTCTTCGAGATTGTCAGGTTTCTCTCTTTAAGGGTGGATAAATCAGCACTGGCTGTTTTTGTTGATTTAATATAGACCCTCTTATGGACCACAGCCATGATTTTATAATTGTAAGCCATGGAGCAGGTTTATACTGATCTTTTTTATGTTGTGATATAGCCTTAGGGCTAACTGAAATCAATACTGCTTTCAATGGCTTGCGTGATAACTACTACCAAAAGAAATAACAGAAACTATTATTTTGTTATAGGCATTTGTT